>NW_027176263.1:5719596-5899596 GCF_023349555.1 Cebidichthys violaceus
ACATACAATACTACAACACGCTTAACGCTTGGAAAATAAAGGGCATCAACCTTCTTAAAGTCATTGCACAAACATAATTGACTAATACCTTCAGCTTCCTCTGCCTCAGAGCCAATCTTAGACTACAGCTCCACAATCTACTGTAACCAGGTAAGTAAGACATAGTGCTTTTGGACTGATAATTGGTTGCATGTGTGAAACACTCTTATTTCAGGATGCAAGGAAATTGATTCTGGACAATAAAGGCATTTCAACAATGTCTTGAAAAATGGCCTCATCTAAAACTTCAACAATGGCACCTCTGCACAAGAAATGCAAGATACATCTCTACCGAGCTCTAAAACATATTTAAGGTGATGGGTTGTCATACATTAGACAGCTCCTTGCTGTGAGTCCCAAACACTGACAGAGAGTTGTTGAAATGAGGCAGTTACTCTGTTGAAAAAGAGACAAGGAATTCACTTCATAATCTCCTGCTATAAATAGCTGACATCGTAACAAGACTAAGAGGGAGCGACTGAGAGATTGTAGGAAAAGAGTGACAGAGCAAGACACATGCTGTAAAGTAAGAGACAGAGGAGCCAAATGAATGATAGCTATCAGACAGTGGTAATGAGGTGACTGTCGAAGGAATTTAATCAGTGAAATTAATGTACGGAGGTTTGCGTCTCTCTTTTCCTTCTTTGTTCTTTCTCTGTAAATTCATTACAATTCCAAATGACCTCAGCAAGCTGCTTAATTCGTCATTCAACAGAAGTGGTGTAATGTCTTAGTTATCACAGTTCAATGTCCAGCAGCTTACCTACACCTCCGTCTTTGACAGCTTAACTACACAGCATTTCTTATTTTTACTATAGTACATTAAACATTTGCCACCCACCTCTATTTCTATGAAAAATGAGGAAACATGTAATGTGTTGTGGTAGTATTTAAAAAAGGTAGAATGAACGTTATACAAACAAAACCTTATAAATAAGGTTACTCCCTGCCTTTAAAGCAGCTGGCAGTCCAACAGTGGCATGTGTGGAAGGATTTATTGCAATTAAGCTTTGAAAACGTAATGTCCAAATCAATCACATGGCTGTAACATAACTAAATTGTATCTTTTTAATTATGTGGACCATCCTCAAAAAGAGGGATGGTGTATCAGGATTAAAAGGAAACATAAAAACACTGCTGGTATCTAAAAATGGATAAAAGAAGCATTCAAATATATATTAATCGATAAAGTATTTTTTCAAAGGAGCAAGAATAAGTTGACACAGGTGTGCATGTAAACTCCTTTAACTAATGGATGAGAGAATGGTATTGTATAAGTATTGGCTACATAAGAATATCATTTGTTCAATGTTCGGTTGTATTTTCTATGATCATTTGTTGGAAATTAATAAACCTAGCTAACATTTTGGAAAATCCCATCCCATTGTGAGGGATGTATGCTTGGTGAAGGAAGGATCAACTTCATGTCAGCTTTCACTAAACGGCTTTACACTTCACACCAGATTTCACTTTCAGACTGCTTGCAGCATTCTGTGGGGTCTGATGTCAGTAGAACACAAACTTATGCATGAATGTACTCGTGCATCCTAGTTGTCAATGTCACTCTTAAATGAGCACCATGATAAAAATGGCTATGAAAAGGACTTGAGTGGAAACAACAGCACGCTAAAGCAGACAACCATAACCGTCTTGTTTTCAGTCAAACACCATGAAGCTTAAGATAAACAGACATCAGACTGACAGGTGAGGGAGTAAAGCTTGTGGCTCTGCAGGTATGACAGAAAGCCTGTGGCAGACTGCACAAGGCCGTGTTTACATCTGAATAGCTTTCCCTGAAATAAATGGCATCAGCATTCCATGATCTGCTTAGGGCTGATCATTCTGCCAAATGCAGATCTAGAAAATGAGGCCATCCTGCTTTATTTATTTATTTATTTTTAAATGCACAAGTTGCTGCAGACAAGCAGACACTAAATTTCCTTCACAGACAGAGATAACAGACTTCCTCCGCATAGTATCGGCTCCTCGGAGAAACCTCTCTCAAATCACATAAATCTAATGCCAGCGATGTCAGGTAGGCCATTATAAACACACTCATAGTCGGAAAATACAGCTGGCATGCACAAAAACGCACACAGAGAGATATTTGAGGAAACATTGCCTACCCCCCCCCCCCCCCCCCCCCTCCTCAGAGGTCACAGACACACATCCTTGCAGCAAAAGCAATATCAAACATCCCCGACAAAGAACCTCCTCTGGAAAGGAAGTTCGCTTTTATGTGGTTTCCTATCTCTGTAAATGTCCAGCGGGAGGAAATGCAGGAGTGGGCAGCCGAGCGGGAGAGCGTCAGCAGACGAGAAATCTTAACTATGCACAGCAACAATAACCAGTGGAGAGCTTGGCGGACCACAGACGTCTCACCAGACCTAGAAGAACTGTGTCTCGCTAAAGAGATGTCAAGCATGTTAGAAAGTTTTGTTTCCATAAAAGCTATCGTCATATTTGAGAGCCTATTTTTTTACATGAGAGACTAACAAAGTGTCAGCCTCCAGCATCTGTGTGTGTGTGTGTGTGTGTGTCTGTGTTTATGCATGTATAATAAAACCACATCGAACTGAGATATCATGTAAAGTGAGACTGCAGGGGAGACAACCCCAGACTTTGTTTGCGCACAAATCTACAGCACTTGTGTGCGTTTGTGTGTGAATGAGCATGTCTGTCTGTTCTCTTATGGGCAAGATGTGAGCTTGCGGTTTCCTCTCTTCTTCTTCTTCCTCCTCCTCCTCCTCCTCCTCCTCCTCCTCTCTCATCTTTCTTCATCTTGGTCATAATTACATCAGTGTGTCCAAACAGGATATGAAAGAAAGAGAGACTGTGACCATCAAATTCAGAGCAGGACCATGTGGACGGTGACCGATCCCGGCTGTGCATCGAGTCAGGCTACATGGCAGTATTACAGATGCAATACCAGAGTCTAATTCAACAATAATGAGCGCTACCGTAAGACAGTACCAGAAGAACATGAAGGAAAAGTCAAATATGACAGTAAGAGTAGGGTATTGCTTTATAAAGAGAGCAAGAGATCCACAGATATGAGGGAGTATTTTTGTGACTCACATTTCCTCACTAGCCACACTTGGGGTCAGGCCTTTCCCCATGACATAAGTCATTATTTATGACTTGTGTGAAATAGTCGAGCAGCAGATAATTAGTTCAGCGCAGTGCCTCTGAATTAGCTCAGTTATTAGTGTGTGAACCATCAGTTCCCTTGTGATATAATCCTTCAACAACAGGCTCTGAGAAACAAAGAAATGCATACAGATGGGCTAAGAGGTCCCCTCAGCAAAGACAAGAGAAGAAGGGGTGAACTACTGACCAAGATTAATAATAAGTTACTGGTATAAACCACCAACTCAATAGCACTTCATTTAAGAAGAGACTCACAGTCCATAACAGCTTCTTTATAGCTAGCAGCTGCTTAGAGAAGCACCCGCTGGGGATATGACCACCCAATCTGAAGTGTAACATTTGAAACATTTCTTTTTAAATTCAGCATCCAGCCTGCTGAATACTAACTGCATGAGTTCTCCTTACTCCGCACTGTTGAATGTGCTTGAAGCTTTTGAAAGCAAGCTCTTTTCTGAGGAAAACAAGAAGATGAAGAGGAAAACAAGGCTGTTAACAGTGGAGCTGTGTGGGCATGTTGCAAAATAACCAACCTATGAGTGAAACCGTCATAGTGCTGCAAAACCACAGGACCACACCATCCACCAGAAACTTCTGTCTGTGCAAGAAAACCCTCTGCCATGCTCTCCTCTCCTATCCAGCCTCATCTCATTCTGCTTTTCTTCTCTCCTCTTCCTCATTTCTCCTTCTGTCCCCTCCTCCTCCTCCCCTCTCCAACAGGTTTTAAGCTCTGCCATTACATGTGACTGACTGCATTAATCTCCCCCTCCCCCCCTCATCCAGCTGCAGATTTGACACAAAGCTCTGTGATTTGGTGCATCAGTAGATGTGATATGCTAAGCGATAGACCGAGAGGGAAAAATATATATTTATAATCAGGTCACTCTGCCACTGAGGCCTTGTGTGGAGTTTCTGTGTGCACCTATTAGCAGCAATCACACTGCACAGAGAAGACGGCTGCCTCTCTTTAGCCTTTCACAGCATCAGTAACGTTGGGTGCCAGAGCACACGAGCAAAGAGAAAATAGAAAAAAACCTAAGGATGACAGAGCATAGGGGTGACTGAGTTCATATGTGCTGAATCCGACCAGATATGGTATTTTACAATATCCAGTACTCTAGCAATCTATGTGACAGCACACAGACAGCCATAACAGACAAAAAAACGATGATTATGTTAAAAAAAGGAAACATGCAAAGTCAATATAACAATGCTCATGGGGCATTCAAGTCATATACAGTATTTCTGTGCACCCCCACTCATCCTGAACAAAGGGCAGAGGCACCAGAGAAAGTGGGTCAACCTTTCACACTGAAGAGGTGGCAGATGCTCCTCTGAACCGCACAAACAAACATGTAGTACCGTCATGCACGCAGGCACATGTACTGACTGAAAAAAAACGACATACAGGGTTCAGAGTCCCCGATAGCTGGCGCTGAATACATGCAGATATGAAAGAAGACGAAGACAAACATAATGTAAATACATTCGTAACCCCAGACGTTACTGTGGTACTGCTGCTCGGCTGGATGGAGAGACGAACTGTTTCTGACCGTGCTCATTTTGCTCTCTATTTATCCACTCCTCTCCCTCTCTCTTACACACAGACACACACAAAAAAAACAAATGGACAAAACCACACATTCCTGGCAACTCTTTCATCTCTCGGCTGCTGCAGTAGAAGCGCTCTGCCATCACCATGGAGAAAGAAGGCCTCACCATCACAACCACTCAATGGAAACTGCAATGAGTCCCCTTTCCCTTTAATACATTCCTTTTTATGATCGTTTTTTCTTCATACACACCTTATATATGAATGTCAATGGATGTAGATATTATATGAAGCTTAGTGTTAATGTTAATGTAATGGATGTAGAGCGTACACCCTGCAGCGATGAAAATAATCACAACAATGACAACGTCGGCAGCATCAGCACCATCAACAAAAATAACACAAGAGACAAACATCCACAAGATATCTGTACCTGAATCTTCATTTTCCAACAGGAATTCATGTCTGGATCCTGAAGTCACCCCTTCACACACACACACACACACACACACACACACACACACACACACACACACACACACACACACACACACACACACACACACACACACACACACACACACACACACACACACACACACACACACACACACACACACACACACAAAATCAATCACACACACACACACACACACACACACACACCCCCTCACTCAGACAATGGTTCCTCAGGGAGGTTGCATGCCCCCTCTGTAAATCCTTGAGGTGAGCCGAGACCGAGACGGAGAAAGAAAGCGAGAGAGAGAGAGAGAGAGAGAGAGAGAGAGAGAGAGAGAGAGCGAGAGAGAGAGAGAGAGAGAAGCCTCTGCAAATACGGAAGTGGAGCCGAGGCAACAATGTCAGCCGTCGCCCTGGCGACTGCAGCTCCGGCGGCACAGTGCGGAAACAAAGACAGAGGAAAAGATGGGAGAGAGATGGCAGAGGGAGGGAGAACAAGCAGCTGCCCTACATTTTCTTCACACAAACACATACACACAACACAGTTGCAGAGCTGCTGCTGCTACTGCTACTTGTCCAGGCTTGTTCTCCCTCTCAGCTGCACACACACAAATACACACAGAGTCAATCCTGTACTGTAATCCCATTGGCCGAGCATCCACTTCCTCCAGCTGATCTTGGTGAGAGGTGGGGGAGGGGCAAACTGTTGTTGAATCATTCATGAGAGGGAGGTGGTGTCCTTTAAATAGACTCCCTCTGCTCTGCAAACTGAGCTTAACCTCAAAGTACCTTCCTCTAACTCTACTTAAGCCTGTCCTGCAACTTCCACCCACTACCACACACAGGCATGCATGCATACCCACACACACACTCACACACGCACACTGTTTCTTTCCTATGAATCTCTGACTGTTTTATGACAAAGAGTCAGCCACCAAACCTCTTAAAAACCACTATCATGGTCCACCAATCAGAAAGGCCGTTGCTGCAGGTTCCACCAATCCCCAGCAGGCACAGAGGGATGCAAGTTGGAGCAGAGATGAGAGAGGGTAATTTATTACACACGTCCGCATAGCTGTATTCAAGAGCAGAGTAACAACAAAGCACAATCACTCAAATACTGTGCAATACTACAGGCCAACGTCCACTAATAAACACACCAATTAAACCGTCTAATACAGCTATATGGGTTAGAATGATGATGCTTGTTTGTTCTGAAAGTAAGCCGATGAGGAGCAAGATGCTACCAACTTTTGATGGATAGGATCATGGAGGGCAGAGATAAGCAAACATCAAACATGGTGTGTTAATTGCAGCAATCCATCACCAGCAGGTCACATACAGTATTCACAGGCATTTGAAGTATCCCTTAAGCCCCCTAAGACTCAACATTGGGTTATTGTGGACTGTAAATTCATGCTGTGTTTAATTTATTTGACCAAATGTTGCAGAATTTACCCTGTTCAAAGGGTTAATATTGATGAAATACTTGGATTCATACCGTGGATGCTTACAACCTCAGGGCTTTAATGAGGACTTTGATGTGAAAGTTATGTTAGAAGTGAGGCTTACTGTTCTCCATCTACACACTAAGGATAGATCAGGTCCTTTCCATTGGCTAATGAGCTGAGCAGCACTTTACTTTCATTGAGTAACACTGCTTGAACGGCTTTGGCCTCTAAATACAGTCTTACAGCAGCTCCACTGGCCCCGGCTTGTGGACTTTGGCCAGCTCACACAACTAAGAGATTTTACACTTGTATACTTTACTTCATACTTCTACTCCACTACCTCTCACATGAAAATATTGTATTTTTTATTTATTTTACAGATATCTTATTAGTTAGTTAATTAGCAGATAATTACTATAATCACTATATAAACAGTAATAAAATACTATGCAAATTTGATTAGAAGATTGATTAACTTTAAACATCCCAACATAATAGTTATTGAAATGCTGTTCAGTTTTCACTTTTTCTGCATAATGAGTACTTTAACTGTAAAGTTCATCTTATTTATAATTCTTCTGTACTTTTATTTCAGTAAAATTTTGAATGAAGGACCTTTACTTGTAATAGAATACATTTATAATAATAATGATAACTTTATTTATACTGCAGTATTGCTATTTTTACTTAAGAAAAATATCTACTTTTTTTTTCACCAACTGCTGATTGTTTCTCCCAATGCCAATACCTCAATTTAGGATATCTGCCGATACATACTTCCCAATACGACAGCAAAGCTCTCTTTACCTCAGCAGCACTGCATTTTTTAAGACCACAGGATATGATTCAGCCATTAAAAGGATGCAGACAAAAAATATATAACTATATATGTATATATAAATATAATAATATAACTGCAGATGATGCAAGTGTAGCTTTCTGGTGGCTCAGCCAGCTAAGAGCCCAGTCACGTTAACAACATATAATGAGTTGGTGATCTTTCCGCACAGGTTGAGAGCAACACTGCAGGGCTTTCTAATGTAAAGCTAAGAGAAAAGGTGGGTTATAGAAAACAATGGTTTGACTGATTATAGGACCTGTCAGAAAATATCAATCACAGCTGATGTATAAACGCCTGGTCGAGTTCAAAGCAGGAAAGTGGGGCCATACAAAATCAGAGACCCGAGAGGAGAGGAGGTGATATATCGGAGAGTTGGACGGAGAGGTAAAGACAGAAATTTAAGGCAAAGTGTGAAGGGAAAGAAGAAAAAAAAAAAGAAGAAAGAGAAAACTGAGTGAGAAACATGTCAGATATCCCACTGGGCGTGAAATTGCGCTGTAATAGCCTTTTCAGTTCATATTCAAATACAGTCATGCATACTGATAAGTACAACACTAAAGCTTGTCTACCCTTCTGCAGGTTTCAATCAAATCTACCTCAAATTAGAGACCGAGATGAGGGGAGAGAGTGAAGGAATCGAAGAAGGGGAGAGATGGTCCGTGAGCAAAATCAAAGACAAACTCTTGAGAAATAATATGTTTTTTCCTTGGTTAATATTCTGTAAAATGTTGAATAACTGAACAGGGATCCTTTACTACTTATCTGCTGTAACCGTATGCAACGCTTTGATCTGGAGCTTTGCTTTTCATTTACATATCTGTGTAATGCAGCGGAGGATGGTTTCTGAGCCTCGTGTATTCATGGTACATAATCTTCAGACCAGAATACGCAAGCACAAACATTAAGTGGGCCATCACTGCGGCAACACGACACAATGCCACCAATTCACAAAATAACAAGAGGCTGACTGTAGAAGCTTTATTGATTTGTGGCTCTCCTCACTCTTGCCCAATATCTCACCATCTCTCAATTTTGGCACCCAATGGAGCACATCCATCTCGACTTGTGAAAGCCGATGGACATTTGTGGAAAGGGGCTGTGAGCTAACGTGACCGTCAGCGAGGCGGTCAGGTGAAGGGGAGGGGGGATAACTATTAAGTTTCAGGGAGCCACACTTTCAAAGGCTATTTCTGGCTGAGTTGGCGACAGAACTGTGGAGCATGCCACCTGATTACTGTGTTTAACAGACAAAATTCATACATTCACACTGGTGGCAAGATGACGCACATGCAAACAGTAACTAAGGATGTAGGAGGGGATCATTACAACACTAAGTTCCCAATGAAAACATTTGAAATAGATGATTCATTCAACAAAAAAGGAGTAGGACGCTGCTAAACGCACAACTCAGAGATGAATTCATTACTGATTTGGCCACATAACGGCGTTTGAAGTCCAGAAAGAACGTCAAGCACTCATTTGTATGTTTAAGTTACGATATAAAAGCTACATGGCTTACTCATGAGATGCATAAAAAAGTCCAGTTTGGACATTTTCAAAAGTTTTGCTATATGACTATAGTTGACTCGACTTGAATCAATTGGGACAACAGGTGGATATCATGGGTGTCATTCACGCAAACTCAAAAAAGTAAACGCAGTTCATCAGCCTTGAGTTGCCCATATATACTGTAATATGTAGGAGGGCCGACATCTGGTCATAATGAAAAACAATATGCATCATTTGTTCTGCGTTAGAATAATTGTCTCATAAATAAAAAAGGTTTTGAAATATACAGTATGTCAATTCCTTTGTTCAGTTCAGCACACGTTACAGTATTTTGTAATGTTCAAGGAATAGGGATTTGAGTCGCTCACCTCCAGGTTTGGCCTCAAACAAGTCTGAGCTGCAACTTATACGTCAGTCATGTTTAATTTAATTAATCTGGAGTCCAATCTGTCCACCCTGAGGAAAATCTGAACGTAGTGTTCTTCCCTTTAGAGTGCAATCTGCAAACGTCAGTTGTGATGTCTATTGTTTTCACAGTCTCCTAGTGTTTTCCCGACTGCAGACTTCAGTACAGAGAAGAAAAAGCTCTGTATCACTAATGAGTGACTCACTGTCATCGCATGGAGCATAACACACTGTACTTGAAAGAAATGTGGTGATAGACGGGGTCACAGTGTCTTATCAGAGCACTTGTAGTACTAAACAACTGAGTAGAGGCTGCATGGGACTGAACTGTAATATCTCAAAAAGACAATACTGAAGTGTATCAGTCTGTGGCAAGTTTGAGCCAGAGCTCACTAGAATAGCACATTCACCCGTACATAGTCATTATCCAATACAATGCTACAACATTCAAAAGTACCCGCAGGTTTGGATCTCATATGGAAGGTAAAGCACCACAAACTGCAGGTCAATGCTAAAAAGACTGATCTTAGGCTTTTTAATGATTTCCTCTCAGAGGGTTGAGGTCCTGGCTTATGTTTGTTATCTCACACACACACACACACACACACACACACACACACACACACACACACACACAAACATCACATTAAAGATTTGCGTTAGTCAGCAGCAACACAGCCCTCTCTTTAACATCTGCCAGCAACTGGGTTTATCAGTGTTTGGAAAAAAAAAAAAAAAAAAAAAGCACCTGCAGAATTCACTGTGCAGACTGAAGCATCGACTTTATCAGTCTCCACATCAGCACCTGGGGCTAATGATAACCTTCTAAATTAGATTAGTATTTCATCAGTGCATTAGGTCCTATGAGGAGCAGGGACGTCAGCAGAAACTAGCGACAGAGGTAGACCCTGCGTAACACTTTCAGTAGCATGGATCAATGAATCCTAAATACTTCCCAAGTTGCAGCAGCAGTGCAAATAGGTACGATGAGAATCTCTCTAACTTAACACGATGGAAGAGCTCATTGTGCTGTTCTACTATCAAGCTGATGTCTCCGGCATCAGATGGTCCGACCACGAGATAGACGAACAGAAGCGGCTAAAACACCAGCACAGATATTAAAATTCAAAATGATGATTGACCACAAATGTACACAGTTTACTAAGTTCTTCTTACTGACTAAAGATAATAACAGTATTATGTGAAGTAAAATCATCGGGCAGGCCAAGTCTGGATTTAGCTCCGTCTCCTATAAACATCAGCAGCCTGATAAAGATAAATACAATTGCTATCCTGTATTTTTTTCAAATAAGATGCAATAGCAGTCTCATGTCTCTGTCTTTCAATTTCCCAGACCTCATCAGCCTTTGCAGGAAAGGAGAACGGAATATTTTTCAAAGGCTGTCTGAAAATGACTGACATACTCCATCCAGCCATCTCTTCAAAAAATTCATTGGTGCTGAGCTTTTGCTATAAATGTGCATCACTAGAGGAATGACCTCAGTGTACATATGTATTAAAAATAAAGGAAACTAGCTATGACATCATCAATCACCACCTGCTGTTGAACAGATGGTGCCCCATTATTTACCCTAGACGGGTGGAGAAGTATGCATTGCAAATATAAGAATTGGGGTATTTTAAACACATGCACACACTCAGAATACAATAATATTCTCTTCGACCACAGCTGCACTTTTACTTTTCCTGCACTTCAAGGATCTGATTAGGATTTTCTGGTTGTAAGCAGCTTCCTAGAAGCATTCGAACCCTCAGCGTGGAGCTCCTGGCACACAAACATGCCTGGGGGTATAAAGCTCCCTCATCCGAACCTTCCATCCTTGCCTCACCCACAGCACACAACATGGTCAACATAACCTCCGTGAAAGGTCTTAGCTATTATGTGGAGAAACAGCAGTGACGCAATGTTGAAATGGCACAAAGTTGAACTGTTGTATCTCTGAACTAGCTGAACAGAAACATCTCTACACAGAAAGGCAAACTTCACAAAGAGGAAGTATAAATAATTCCTCTAAGTCCTACTATTAGAGGACATAGTCCTCAGAGGTGTGTTGTTTTGCAGATGAACAAAAGACTGCACTAAACAGAATCTACTCAGATTCAGTTTTTTTTCTTTCCAATTTAGCTTGTTTCCAGCGTGAGATGCCTTAATGTTCTGTACCAGTGGGCTGCAACTCCATTCACTCTTTATACTACAGCTACCTGAACCAAGTAACCTTGGATTTACACATCCTCTTTCTCGCCCACCTCCGTGTACTAATGATGAAGGATGGAGCAATGAATCTGTCCCCAACCCACCTACTCCAATCACCATTTTTAGGTTCTGGTCTCATTTGGCTCCCAGATACTGTAAATGCGGTCCAGAGGAGCAGCAGCAATTTACATTTAAAAGCTAGTCGTCTTACATGCATCATGCCTGCAATTCAGTGAAAGGTACATTTGCATTTTTAATGTCTGAAAATGCTCAAACGCTCCGAAGGGAAAAAAAAAAAGGGAGCTCTTATAGCTTGTCATTACAAAAAAAAGTTCACAAAGTTTAAGGTGAAAACAGGTCACATTTTGGTAAATCTGTCTTGAGGGTGCACCACAGACATGGACAACCCATTGTACTGGTTTGGAGGGAGGCTACAAGAGCGAGTGTTGTGATGCATTAGAAGGCAGTTGCTGGGTCCAATCCCCTGGACTTGCAAGGACAGAGGAACAGAGAGGCACTCGAAGCTCAGATACACTATTTGCTCTACTGCCCTCTGCTGACCTGGTCCTGTACATAGGCGCAACTCAACTTCAAAACAAAACCTTTATTGGGGACGAAAGAGTGAGGCTTTATTTTACGGGTCCATTTTTACCTGATAATAATACAAATATTTAATTAAAGTTTCATGACAAGACCTATAACATTTGGTACTAATGATGGAGAAAATAGATAAAAGTCTGATACTGTTATTTTAGTTTGTTTATGAATAGTAGAGCAATTTTATGGAGAAACTTCCTCCTTCTTCTTCTACATTTAATATTATATTCTTCACATCTGTTGAATTGTGTGACTAACTCTTGGTTATCCTATATTAGCATTTAATTGCAATTACTAACTGAAAGTGTAGCAATTAAACACAGTCTCTATTAAACCTTTGGTAAAAGTTGGTTGCCCAAAAGTGAATAGGAAATGAATTATTAAATCAAACAAAACTATTAGGAATTTACCAAAATAGGAGTTAATAAGAGAATTATGCATGTCCAACAGCAAAATGTAATGACTAATGCAATGTTATTCATGTATTTCAACATAATGACAGGATTGATGGTTTTTGGTGAGTCACGCTGACTTCTTTACAAGATACAGGAAATGTGACCTTCACCCCAGGGAAACAAGACGCTCTATTCACACTAAACGCATCACTCTCCTCTGCTGTAGTCTCAAACATCCAAACACCACAATCCGGTAGACATCAGCTGTCTCTGAACTGAAGCTTGACGTAGCATTTTTCACATGCCTCCATGACCACTGCTGCTCACATTAAGTAAAGGGGAGCGCAGAGCCAAAGCTTACATGCAGCGCTGAATGCGCTAGCTCCTTGGGGCATCGAGGTTGTCTCTGTGAAAGATAACTGCCCAGCGTAACAAACCTTTAACTATTAGGCCTCCCATTCGCCAATATGATCCACTTCACCTCCGGGTTAGGAGGAGAGAGACAGAGAGAGACAGAGATGGAGGAAGGTGTGCAAAGGAGCAGACTGCATTTTACAGCCGGTCTTTTGAAGTGATAAGCATGAAGTCAAAATCCAATCGCTCCCAGCTGGTCCACACTCCAACCTTTACTTTTTTTTCATTTCTATCTCCCACTGCTGCCATCGGAAATTCTGCCATTCCCTATCCTCCTCTACATCCCCCCCCCCCCTCTCTCTACATTTCATCTTCATTTTCTACCGACTCAATTTACGCAAACCTTCCAATCTCACTCCACCCTGTCAATATTTGTCTGGTCAGCTCTCCGTCTGTGTGCAGACAGTTTTAAACAAATATCATCCTAAAGAGCACTGTTTCCACATGAAGTGGGACTGAAATCAGCTCTCAAAGAGGGAGCAGATGGTGATATTTTCCTGATGACATCTTTTGGCTTTTATAGCAATTTCCCACCGCTTGTTCCATCCCTCCCCTTTTCATCAAACTGAAGGCCTTACAACAAGTTCAACAACCTTTCCTTAAAGTTCAGAGCCTTGTGGGCTGCTTGCTCAGCCCAGAGTAAACAGTGTTAAAGAGGGAAGTTGCTTCAAATAGACACACACAAGAATTACATTTCATGTTAAAACTCAAACTGGGGACTGCTGTGCTCCAAGCTCAAAAACTAAAAATGCATCATTCACATTTTTGCAGTAAAATTACTAAGTGGTGATTACATATTAATTCCACTTAGATAAATAATCATGCCTGTATTGCACATTTCAGAGACATAAGCGGCTATTTAGAATTTGTGAGAGATAGCTGGGAGAAAAGATGTCAACCAGCGAATAACACAGATATCAAATGTCCTCAGGAGAAGACAGATAACATTTTTATGGAAGCAGCATCTTTTACATTCTCCTCATTTGTACAAAGTGCCCCTTTTCTGCAGCTAGAATTTCAGCCGTTTGTTCAGCGGAGTAATCCAACTCCCTGGGAGACCAACAGCGGTCTATACGTTTTGTATTGTTGGATTTGCACACACACACACACACACACACACACACACACACACACACACACACACACACACACACACACACACACACACACACACACACACACACACACACACACACACACACACACACACACACACACACACACACACACACACACACACACACACCAAGAGGTTTGCTGCCAATCCAAGAGAAAAATCCTTTCCCCCTGCCCAGATCTGCACACTTCCTGGAGTCAGTGTGTGCAGCCTTAAACACAGTGGACTCTGTTCAGGGTCAACAACTGAGGAAGTTCACAAATCACACCAACATGCCATTTAAAATAAGGAATATACAAAAACAAACAAGTCTTAAGTGTGTGCACTTAAGGCAACAATGTGCAAACACTATCAGTTGTCACGATTGACTGCATATGTGCTTTGAAGATAATGCTCAACATGCGCTGCTTTAACAGATTCATAATGTGACAACGCCATCAGAGTGGAGAGATAAATGTGTTCTCTCATTCAAACATCTAAACACTTTTTCCCCTTCCAAGAAGCTGAGCAACTGCATCCCTGGCCTCAACTGGTTTGGTGGACAACTCTGAAACAAACATTGGGCGCACGTGCAAGTGTGTACAAAGCATTCCCAAACATTAGTGCTAATATGAGCAGTGTGCTTCTGTGTGTGAGCCAAAGATATCAATTTGAGTTTGTTAACCTTAAACTGGATAATGGTTAAGAGGTGCAGTCTGTAACATAAAACCTTATTAAAGGATTCCTTGTGGTGTGAAGTCAAAAGACAATGCTGGTATAAGTAGCAGCTCCACAAAGTCCTTGGGAGGTAGTTTTCATGGCGATGACACAGCCTCTCTGCCTGGATTACCCCCATGCTCCTCTTGTTTCAGTGGCCTGAGATTTTCCTGTGTCACATACAGCACCATCATAATCTATTAGCAAGCCGGAGGGAGGCAACAGCCCTGCAAGAGTAAAAAAGTGTGTTCGTGCATGCAAGCATTCAAAAGACACAGGCTGATTGCTGTCACCCCTGACAGCGTGACCGGAGGCAACAGATAATGGAGTAGCCACCAGCCTCCTTAGGCATGTGTGGAAGGTGCCGTGGGTTCAGATAAACACATCAATCAAAATGACAAAGGACTGACAGCTCCTGCTTCTACAAATGGACTTCACCTCAATTTCACAGAGACAACATTTTTCTCATTCATGTTACCCTTGCAAAAGGCTTGAAATCAGGACATTGGTTTAGATGGCGGAGGACGCTGGTCCTTCGAGAGACCACTACCTAAAGCAAAGTGGGGAAACCACAGCGCTCCTGGCACATAAACCGTTTGACAGCTCTGACAGAAGCAAAGCTGAGGGATGCTGGGGTGGACAGCAGGCTACTTCTTCACATTCTGCCTCTGATGCTCCAGTCCTGCCAATAGTACTATTATTTGGTCTTTGCTCCGTTTCTACAGCAACAACATGCTCCTCTCTCGCTCTCACTTCCTTCAAGCGGTTTACAACTGAGCGTAATTGTCCTCTCTTTCACCTTATCTTCTTATTCTCTAACCTGGACCCTCTCTCTGTGCTTGTTCAGTGTGTTCTATCTGTACACAATTTCTCCTCTTGGCAGGCAGAGGTGAACGCCGGGCTGCAGTTGTCGGTACTCTGCAGAGCTCAGTGAACGCCTCATCATGAGACCAGGTATAATGTTGCTGCATTCATGCAGCTGTACTGTCCACAGGTGGAAGAGGGATAAGATAAGTACTGTGCACACAATTTCATGGGTTAAAAAGTGGCTTATGACCTGTGATACATGGCATCATGACTCCAGCTGCCATTATCTTCATCGGTTACTCTTTTATCATGAACTGGTCCAGTGGTGCAACAATTGAAAAATAGTATATTCAGGGTCAAAAGGCAACATTAGTTTCAAACACTTACTGCAATAGTAATTAATTTACATAAAATTCTCTGTGCCTAAAAATGTCTAAGAGTACAGCACTGATCTTGAGACAGTAGATTTCATCTCTCTAAAAAATCCTCATAAGATGAATCTTTGTTGAGACACTTGCTGTCTGCCTGCTGTAAGTGGATCATACGATTTCAGAATGTGCTCTGGGCTTCAAGCAGCACAAATTTCCAAGCAACAAACATCTGGTATTGTACTGCCTATGAGAGCTCTTTGTGGATGCTGTCTTTCTTCATTCTTTACAATATAACAAGAACATATCTCCCCCCCCCCCCCCCCGTAAAGCACAATAGAGGAAAAGTAGCAGGTTGGTCTATTAGATAACTGTTCTTGGTGTACAACGGGGCTCTCACCGTTGATTTAGAAACAAAGCTAATGGAGTTTTTTTCTGATTTGTCCATTTAATTCAAAGATTCAATATTTTTGAAAGAATGATGTGGGATGAAAGCTTACTTTGCTATTTAGCACCTCTCCTACAATAACAATATTATATATAAATGATCTGAAAAAAAAACGAGTTACTAATGATCACAGATGATCAGCACATCAAAGATGGGCAACAAATATATATTACTCTGTATATTACTCTATACTCTATGAGTTTCCTTTCTGCCATGTGTGCCAAGGATAAATATAAAGTGTTATTGTCTTAGTGACTGGTGAAAACAATGTTTTCTTTGTTTCTTTCTTTTAACGCCACTCCTTTATACAAATATCACATTACATATTGTGCAAATATTACCAGTGGCCTTTAGACTGCTTTCATTTTCAATTTAAAATTAGTTCCACAGATTTTAGCTGCACCTTAACTTTTGAAAACATGTGCAAAGCTGACAGTTGCAATTTACTCAAAGACGAGAATGACATCTGGCTAAATTTAACTGATATCTTTAAATTCAAACAAGTCTAAATCAGCTCTTTTTCCAGTCTCTCAGACTGACTCTGCAGATGTTAATTATCGCCTCCACTCTTTGGCTCTCTTGTCTACAGCATAAACAACTGGAGTAAATCGGTCTTGTTTTGTTCCATCCTGAGAAAAAGTCCCCAAAGCCTAAATCAAAGGTAATGACTGGTTACTCCACTATTTAAGGCTTTCAGTAAAGTGGTGCAAGGTCACAGTCATGTCATTCTGGTCATACACAAAAAACTGACGCAGAAACAGCTTATTAATACATAAGTCTCATTTAAATAGTTTTGGCCATCATTCCAATCGGTAATAGAAAACATTGTACCCATTCCCCTAACAGTTGAGATCTGAATGATGTTTGCCATGCTAGCCATCTCTACTTTAGTATGTTAATATGCTAACATCTGCTAATTGCTTATCAGTGAACACAAGCCCAGCTGAGGCTGATGGGTCATTAGTTTTGCCACAAAGTCAGTGGATCACCAAAGTCACTAGGATCGACATTGAAATATCTAGAGGGTAGTTTCTAGTTCTACTCATAGACTGCACTAAGAATCATCCCCCCCCCCCCCCCCCCCCCATGTGTGCCCTATAGCTCATGGTAGCAGAATTACAGTATAAGCAGTCACGGCATTTTATACAGACATGTGAGAATAGTCTGTAACTGAGACAACCTCTGCAGCTGTTGGGCATCTGCCTCCCCAGACAGCAACAAGGTGCAGTTCACGGTGTGGTCACAGGAGTGAATTCATAGGCGGAGAGATTAACTGCGCTAATCTTCCACTGGATAACACCATGAGAGGATGATGGAGGAGGATGAAAAAGAGGAGGTGGTGGGAGGAGGGAGGGGAGGAGAAGTTGGAGAAAGACAGATCAAGACATTTAGAGTGATGGGGATTGGACAAAAGGAAGATGCAGTCTCATTGTAAGAGACTCTAGTGTGTATTTCTGCCTAAACTGCCTCCTCCCCTAAATGAAAAACAATTGGGAACCTCATCATCATATCTTACTGGAAAGCGTCTGACTGCTCACTATCTTTCACTTAATGCACAAGAGAATTATTATGTGCCTGTGCACTTGCCATAAACTGAACACCACAATACAGTATGACAGAGCTATGAGTCCTATCAGACTCATTACACAGCTGGGGTGTACGGCTGCATAAAACTAGCATTCATCAGGCAGCTACTGTGTGTCAGACTCCACAGAACAAGCTGCTGTGAGGGGAACATGTGCAGCGTCTCCTCGGGAAGATGAATATGGCCGCTGTGGGAGAGCTCAGAGAGCCTCCTCCATTGATCTGGCTGGCGGTGGCTGAATGTTCAGGGCCATGTGAGTCACAGAAGCCAAATCAGCATGTCACAGTCTCAATTAAACGGTCTCCTGAGACTCCCCAGAGAGATACCTTCCAGTGAGCAGAAGTGCGACAGAAGCACTCAAAGACTGAGGCAGCAGCTTCTCAAAGAGGAGAGAGGAGCGGCAGACGCAGCCTTTTATTTCTCCCACCTGGAAATAATTTCATTAACTTCATCCGTGTTTTTTTTTGTTCATCTCTGTCAGTCTGCATGTCGGTCTCTGGTTATCTGCTGGCTCTTCACTTGTGTCTCTGTGAACTTTATCCACAGTCAATTCTACAACAGAGATATTCAAAATCTGAGAAACGCACCTTGGTAACTGTATGTAAAAATTGAATTGGTTCCTTTAAATTTATTCTGGCAAAAATCTGTGGCTTTCATAGCCGAGAGCTTTTTGTGTTCAGGTGTACTTTCTGTTCCTGTTGTGTGTGACAGGCAGAACACATTTCCGTAGGTTAACAGGTTAATAGCCATACATCTGTCAGATTAGGTTATAAATCATCCCACATTCTAAATCGTGAGATTATCATTTGTAAATGTGTTTTACCAAAGAGAACATTTGAAAGCAGCTTGCTGAGCCTTCTTATTTAACAGTTATGCTCTGAAAGTGTGTCTATGCGTGTGTGGGCGGAAGGCAATGGGGCAGGGGTTAATTAGAAGACACAGTTTCCTCTGAATGCCTCTCCCTCTGCTAATAGCTGCTCTTCTGAAACTGAGAGCTGAAATACACACAGTGCCCACTGACACTGGATACAAAGCAAACTCTCCTTTTACTATCATACAAGATCATGCCATGCCTACTAGAATAGAGCAGTAAGGGGACTGCAATTATTTCATTAACAGGGACGTGCGGTCAGGGGAGGCAGGGGAGGCAGAGCCTCACCTGTCATCATGAAAAATAAAAAACAAATAATGATAAAATAAAAAATATATATTTCTCTACTGATCTGTGCTATACATGTAATTTCTGAATGATTCCAATCATTTCAAGCATTTTTATAATCAAAATCGCTGAATTTGCGCATGTCCTGTTCAAACAGAGAGGAGACAGTGAGTTGAGGCAGCGACGAGCCTCACCTCACCTCAGATTGTGAATCCCTCACTAGCTGGGTTGACCACTGTTATATTTGTAGACACTTTTATTATATGTCCTTTCTTTCCATAGAATAGGTAATGTATTTCATGTCTGTGTAGAACATATTTAGTATTGCTGATCTGACATTAAACCGCAGTGAAAAAGCATAGAGAGGCAAACACTACTCTGCCTCAATAAAGGGGGCGTGCGAGAGCCCACGGGTCGGGTTTATGCTTGTTCTGTCGTTGCTCTTCTTCTACACTTCTCTTCTTCTTCTTGTATTTTGCTTTGACCGCAAAAATGTAAGATTCAATATCTAAGCTTAAAAATGTCTCAAAAAACAAGGAAATATGACCAAATCAACAGCAATTCAACGTCGGACAGGTAAAGTAACCTTTTATGTGTTTGTTGTTCTCTTTATACATCCGTGGTTGTTACACAGATTATCGCGGAATCTCACGATTTTCGCAGGTGGCGCCCGCGAGCGCTCCGCTTCTGAAACGCTCCCGGTGGAATCAAATACGTACCTTACCTATGTGTGAGTAAATAATGCTGATATGAAATATGAACAACAACCAGTAGTCAATGTGCAAGCTGCCAATTGAATGGTGATTTAAGCTACTCTATTGGGTTCATATATTTGTAAATCTGACTGGAGTCAGTGCCTCACCAGCCACGAGCCTCACCGCACGTCACTGCTTCTCAATGTCTATTTTCTGCAGTTACGGGTTAATTGTAATGGCATATATAAAACTAAATATAGCACAGAGTGTCAGAGCTTCCCAAACAAAGTAAAATAACTTGTGGAGCCATCACAGAAGGTAAGGAAGCAAAGTCCTTCCTTACAACTCTCAAGGCCCTCAAAGTCCTGGCCGTCATGTCGGCTCTTTCACATTTAATGAAGTTTTTTCGCACTTCAACCTCAAGTGGCTCAGCGCAGCCGGGTCCTCCGGGGAACTCGAGCAAGTCTTGCACAGACGGGCTGACTAACAACACCAGCTGCTGACATGGGGATGTGTTTGTATGTACCTGCACGTCCTTGCATGATGAGACAAGAGAGTCAAGAGGAAGAAAAATAACAGCAGCGGGTTAATGTGCTGCAGTTAATATACTATTGGTCCGACAAGTTAGTGCTGAAACAATGAGTCGATTATTCAAATAGTCTTGGATGCATCAAGCAAAAATGGCAAACACTTAGCGGATTCAGCTTCTCAAATGTGAGAATGTTATTTTCTCTGTTATTTATCATTGTAAATTGAATATCTTTGGTCATACAATACAAACAATGTGTAGATGTAACTATGATGGGCACTTTCACTAGGTTTTGACATTTAATAAACTCAAATATATATCAAAAAGATAACAGATCTCTTAAAAGCTAATGAAATTCATCAAATCAAGTTAGTTACAGCCCCACCTACTGCCAGTACACAGAAGCCCTACAGAAAAAGATTTACTCTTTAACTTTGTATTTACTGTATATCAACAGCTAAAGACGGGGTGTTGCAGAGTTTGTTAATCTTTCTGAATTCCAAGAGAGGCCTACACAAATTAGGTTAGTTTGCTGACACACAACATTCATACCTTTATGAAAACATCTTCCAGAATAAATAGAATCCCATTCTGCGTAAGTGTTATCTTCTCTCTCCAGCTTCTGCTTAGTAGACAGGCTGGGGAACCCGTTTGGCCTCAGAACATCTACACCAGGATGAACGTACGGCTTGTGTATGTGTGTTTTTATGTACCTATGTGTGTGAGAAGGGGAGAAAATATGTGCACACATTTTTACATTTGTGTAACCTGAATATTAAATGGATTAACACCAACACATCATTTCTGAATGCACCAGTAAAAACACTAATATGACAAAATCTTTTGTATTTGTAACTTTGAAGTCAGCAAAATAAACACCCTCTGCTTCCAACTAGAAGTGACCACCTTAAGTTTAGTCCTAATGTACTCAAGTCACATATGTAAATACTTCTTCTCCTGATAATTCAGCATTTCATGCCTAGTTTAGCCAGCCCCAAGGCTTTCTGGGTGATTATCATGGCATTTCCATTTGCAAGCCTCCGGGCACTGCAATCTGGAAGAGAATGATTTGGACAGTTTAGATGCACCAAATGTTTGGAAAAGATTTCTCTGCCTCAAGGCCCAGAAACATATTTTTTAAATATCTTTAAACACATTTAATCAAACCTACATTTTTTGGACTATATTTTTCAGATTTAGTAGTGCTGGGTGTAAACAGGCTACCCTGCTATTTGCCATCTCAGCCAAAAAGCTTCAACTGCACCAAAAGTGCAAGAACGCCATTTCAAGTGAACTAGTTATGTCACTATACGAGAAGCGCTTCATTAAATCAGCAAAGACAGACACATTAAACAGCCTGAAGGCCGTGTTGATGCTGTGTTGATGCTGTGGTGGTCAGTGTTTGATGAAGGTGGGCTGGGTGGAGAACCAAGATCAGTGCAGAGGAGCTCTGCAGCTATTATAACTGTCCTTGAACTTTGACACACGCTTATTGAAGGACAAAGCTTCCAGCGCTCTCTGTGCTTTCATGAAAAATACATGCAGGATCAAAAGGGCGGGTATCAAGTATCACAGTGTTCAGTGCATGCGCAGTCACAGAGATATAGAGATATACTGATAAATATAATATCAGTGTGAGCGAGGTCATGCACGTTGGTGTGACATGTGTTAATGTGAAAATGAAAGCTACAGCTGTGTCCACTGAAGCGTTGCTATATTTCTCAGCTCTGCTGGAAATACAATAATCACATGTTACATCTCATATATATTTATATATTTACAGTAAAAATGTCACCAAGTGACATTGCTGTTGGGGTTAAAGATGTATGATAATCAACAAACAAACAATGGCAGCTCAGTCAGTATGCATTTTTCAGATATACCACAAGACGTTCTCCTTCCCTACCTGCCAACCTGTGCCAGAGGTTAATTTATTGTCAACTCATGCATAATTCAATTAATTCAATCGCTGCTCACCTTATCAAAAACCCCAGACTCAAATAAATCTGACCATATTATTTGGCAATGCTGAGAGCTGTCAGGGAACTTTTATTTTTTTCCCCCCAACAAAATAAAACTTTAGCTCTCCAAGTCTTTTGAAGCCGTTTTAAAAATATTTGTTAAACCTCAATTTATCTACAAGAGTTCTGAAGGGGAGGACCCACAGTGCACAGACAAAGTGCCCACAAGCACATACCCAAAGAGGATTTTGAAAAAGACAAATGAACTTGAGTGGAGCTGGAGGAGAGAGGCAAGTAAAGGGCCAGCAACAGTTAAAGATGTGTTGCTTTCTAAAGGAGCAGCTGACCAACTCTGAATTCTAAGTAGAGGAAAGTTCTGCTTTTTTTTCTTTTTCTTGAGGCGCTAAAAGACCAGTTGTGTTGTCTAAGAGGGCCAGATGGGCTTGTGCTCTGTGACTAAACTCTGGGCGCACGCACGCACGCACACACGCACACCTCCAGGGCTCTCAAGCTAATCAGCATTCAAAGTAAACGCTCTCTCCTCTCTTCCTACACTCTGTTTCTTCTTTCTCTACTCTGCTGATGGTTCCACAGGGAGGACGGGAGTCGCTGCTGCTGCTGCTTATCCACTTATTCCTCAGGGGGGAAAAGGGAGGCTCAGCCAGCAGGAGACAGACGGAGGGAGAGAATGATGCTGAGCAGAGAGACGCAGGGTTCGATCTTCACAATGTTAGCAAGCATGGCGGCAGAGAGAAACCAAACGCCCCCGCAGACATTGACAGCTTACAGTTTCACTTTTATTCCCCAGCAAACTAAGGTAACCTTGCTACGCCTGCTCTTAAGTTTAAACCCCTTAATCCTGTTAACCGTGCATTGTACAAAAAGATATTTCAGCTACACAAACTCACACCTGTATTTGACTGAAGAATTTGCAAGAAATTAAATTAGTTCAGAGTGAATCCCAGTTTACTTTCACTTCTGCAATGACAAGGCAGAATTTTGAGCCTCATAGTGGAAATAGATTGGGCTAGTAAATTAATCAACAGTGACGTACGTGTGTGTGTGTGTGTGTGTGTGTGTGTGTGTGAGTGAGTATATGTATATATATATATATATATATATATATATATATATATATATATATATATAAAGTAAAAATACATGTCAGCACCAGTTTACAGCTTGTTTGCAGTCAGTTTAACAGAACAGGAGGCGGAAACACAGCACCATATGCAGCACGAAGAAGCCTCTTAAGAACACCTGTGCTGCTGCACTTAGTGCCCAGGATCTATTGTGAGTGGACGAGGCCGAGGAGAAAGGGCAGCCTACGGACATATTGTCTTAGCACCTCGCTTTGTTCCAGAGCTCAAAAAAGAAACTGCACTCTGAGAGCACTTCACTGTGATGTTTGATGCCAGTGAAGTACAGAGACAGAGAGGGACAAAAGACAGTAAAGATTGATGAGGTGCATGTGAGACCAAGAACTGATTTTGATGGGACACTTGACTTTATTAGTTATTGACAAATCTAAAAGTGATAACTATCGCAGAATCGAATAAATGTCCTGATTATTCTGAATGATGGCCAGATGTGAGAGCTTTAAACATCTGAGAGTAATCTTTGGATTCTGAGAAAAGTCAGATTTCATAGAATAAAGTCAGAATCCTAAATCAGAAATCTGTGAGAGGCTCAGATGAACTTTTCAGATGTGGCACTAATCCTCTTCCGTTAGGCCTGATAGATTGCTTGAGGCCTGTATTTTAGACCTTTTTTGCAACTATCCTGACTGGTATTTTACTATTATTTTACCAATTTGTTTTGCAAAATTGAAGTAGAGACGATTTACAAAATCCCATGAAAGTTACAAAATCCTATATTTGGTCGGCTACCACTATTCACAAATGGATAAGCAGACCAGACTCTGACCAGCCTCATTAAACGAAAACCTCTGCTCAACCCAAAGGCAGCACAGAACTAATTTGTTTGTGAGAGAAATGTTGTATTGCATAATTTATGTCGCTGTGTTAGGATTGACACCCCTGGCGTTAAAAAAAATTAACTTCCTGATTGTTCTCTGGTGAATGACTACAGGACAGCTCGGGTAACTTTCTCCACCTGCCAACCCCCTTTAACTCTTAAGGTATTTGCTTTTGTCTACGTCTAGTTGATATTTAAGCCAGTCTTTCAATAGGTTCTTTTAACAAAGAGATGTCTTGTAAAAATAAAAATGTCACACTGCCAAACCTAGTTTAAAAACAATGGCAAGACAAACAAAAAAGGAACCGATATGATATAGTTTTTAAGGCATCTGGCAACAATGTTTTTCCAGTGGGTGTGTGAGTGACAGTAGAGCATAATTTACAGTGGTGCCGTTATGGAAACAGTCACCACACTTGCAACAATTATAAATCTAAAATTGTCATAAGACCAATTTGAAGTTGTTTTTTCGCTGTGGTAAAAACTGAGGGAGCTATTTTTCAATGTGTATAAAAATGAATGGTAGCCTGTACTTTTTTTCTGGAGGGAGAAAAAACAGGCTGTCATCAACTTTATTAAATGTGTGCATACACTCATGAATAGTGTATTTTCATTCTTCCTGGATTCTTCCTGGCAATCTATATGCACACTAAGAGATAATGGAGAACCTTTCGACAAGTCCTCCAAATAAAAACAACAAAATACATCCTCAGTCCATTACATGCAGAACGACCCATATAAGCAGTTTATGACATGGCGCCAGTTTGTCCGTGCCTGAAATGAGTTATTAATCACGGTTGAAAAGTAAATCTGCTTTATGTGACGACGTGAAGGTTAAAGTCCCAGTGAAACGGGAGTTAGAGCGTCTTTAGCTTCTGTACTGCGACGTATTTCACAGTGCAACACATTGGTTGAGCAGTGTACAGAAACAAGAGGGGTGTAAATCAAATCTTTCACATTTGATTGGACCACTAGAAAGTGGGCGGACTTAAAAGTCTAGTGCGATGGACATCATGACACTATTGGTTGAAATTGGTTTGTACTCACAAGTAGGTGATCTAAAAAGGGTTTAAATGGCATTTTTCATCCCGAAAGATGTAAGTCGCAAACAGCTGTCGCTCTTCCCCCAGTTGATTATAGAGAATTGCTCACAAATTCAAAATATATCCAGCCCTCTGATGTTGTTATGCGAGTGCTTTGAATGTTAAATTAAGGCCTATTCTTCGATTTTGAAATAGCAATGTTGTTATCTATGAATGATGAATAATCCTTTGTTTCATTACCACATTGTCCACCCCGACCTCATCCCTCGGCGGACTTTGTCGCTCTGTAGCAATGTCACACTTCTTCCTGTTTTGCTCCCAATGGACAAGACTCACTCGATATTACTCCTTTATCTCTCTCTACTGGACTTGTTTGGGAGATGTGCAGGAAATAAATAAAATGTGTGACATGAGATTAGTCTACAAGTCCGTTTGCGGGGCTAAGATCATACCCCCCTATTATAGAATTTCTCTGTAGGATAAATACTACACTTTATGGGATGAAACCAGCCCATAATACTCAGCTGTATACCCAGCCTTTTAACTCTTCACATACCTGCTTGTCCTTGTCCTTGTCCTTGTCCTTAGTTTTCCCACTGCCTGACACCCGCGATGAGGTGACATCACGGGGGATGACAGAGATTTGGTGCAGTGGCATGTTCATCCCAGCAGAGCAAACCAGGGACGTTCACACACACACTTCCTGTCCTGCTGCCAGAGCAAAGGGCATGATGGTCTGAACTGCGACACCTTGTCCGCACTGCCCTGCAGAGGACACAGAGAGGACAGATGGAGATTAACTACGAGGTAATTGAAATCACATTCAAATAACAAATAATACTGTGTGTATATATGTGTGTGTGTGTGTCTCTCTCTCTCTATATATATATATATATATATATATATATATATATATATATATATATATATATATATATATATATATCTCTATCTCTATCTCACTGCATCTGGAGGAAGTCCACAATAACAAACATGAAATGAAAGTCAGCACGATGAAATGAAAGTGGCACAGCTTCATCACTTTACATGTAAATATAATGCATTAGTTTTATTCCTTACATTTTCTGCTGTATTTGTGTGTAAAAATAGTAAAACATTATTTCTTATAGCTGTTAAGTGTTCTATTCTAATCTATATTTCTATCACTAAAGATTTAGAAACGCCATGTACGTGGGATAAGGAGATAAGAAGACAAAAATGGATACATAGAATGTTTGCAAAAGAATAATCAAAATGGATGATTTTGTATTATTTAGGATTTTTTTACTTTGTCTTTAAATCATGAACCACACAAAAGCAGGCCCATGAACTTTTCCTGTTGCTGACCGACAGTACATTGTAAGACATTTTGAGCTAAACTCAAACCATCAAAGGAACAGTCGTCTCTTGTGATTTTCCACAGAATGTCTCAGAATAGCACAAGCACAGGGTGTAATAGCCGAAGTGTGTAATAAATCACAACATGATCTGCAAGATTAATTCACTTTTTACTAAAAACCGAAAATGATTTCCACAAAAGAGAGAACAAATGGTCCATGTGGTTCAGTCATGTGGTGAGTCATGAAAGCGGCAGCAGTATAGGGCTGTCCTGGGGAGTTACACAAGAGGTTTTACATAAGGGTTGTTTTAACTTCAGTTAATGCGGCCATCTGTACTGCCACTGACAGCAATTAAGCCTCAGCTCCTCACCACTAGTCCGTGTGTATGTGTCCGTGTTTGCACGCAGGCCCGTTTGCCAAGCAGATCCTCAAGCTCCGCAGTATGAAAATGACAGGATTAAGAAACCAAAAATCAAGCAAACAGATGGGAGGTCAATGAAATGGCAGTAATCAGAAACCAGCGTTGATGGCAGGGTGGGGCGGGGGGGTTGTAGGCTTTGGACTGAGAATGCCACACAGGTCCACTAAGAAGCTTCAGGCCAGAGCTGCCGCATCAGTTCATCTGTCTGTAAGAAGTATTTATCAAGATGGAGAGGTGATTATGCTCATATGATCTCACAAACACACACAGTCAGCGGTCATATGAGCTTCTTGTGCAACAGCTGGCAGTCTCAGCTCAGTGCCAAAGAGGGTGGGGGATAATATTTTTTAATAAAGACCAACCAGAAAGCCCCTCCGCACTCATTGAATACTTCATTGCAGGAACATTTTTAAATTGAAAACAAATATATGACTATTGTTAGTTTAGAGCATTAGCACCCCTAAATGTTTGTTCACATCACAGATTAACATTGATACATTCTGTACTCCTACTGTTTAGCCTCAAAGACTACTGAAAAGACTTCAAGTAGCAAGTTGGTTGAAATCAAACAAACAACTCCTTTGTCACCCATCTCTACATCAACCTTGACGAGGCAGCTCATCTAACTGATTTTATAGAGTAGCATGGTTAACTCAATACCACAAAGGAAGAAAAAAACATGCACAGAAGAAGAGTTCACTCACGACTGACATTTCTGTCTTGAACTCCTGATTCACATGCCAGTAAAAACCCACGGCGTGTTTGTTTGTTGTGAAACAAAAGGAGTTACACAGCACAACATCCCAGAGGAGAAAAAAAAAAAGCATATTCGACAATGCAGGGCACGATTTACCGAGGTAATGCAGGAGGCAGCGAGCCCTTTGTAGAGGTGAGGATGGTGGAGGAGTTCTTCAAGATTACTCATCTTTGTCGACTGGTCTTCAACCAAAACCTCAACCTCCATTTTGTATTTTTAAAAGCCAGTTATGATGCCATTGTAGCTGTATGTGTTAGCAACTGAAAATCATTAATAACTACGATAACCACCATGCGGTTGTATGCCTCCAGCAACCAGTCAAGTTGCAGTTTACATGCCTGTCCAGAGTCATATAGTGAAGTTCTCACTACATGGACATGTTTGATGATGACGGTGAACAATTTCCAGTGAGAAACATGCGGCCTGAGAGACTATCGTTTACAGAGGAGTATCGTGGACTGATAGAAAGCTTCGTCACATTGTGCAACGACCATCACCTGAAGCTCTATATCAGCAAACCCAATGAGCCTTTGGTGGAATAACAGAGGAACAGAAGCCCCCCTGTCCTGGTTGTCATCCAGGGAGAGGAAGTGAAGTGGGTGAACCCAAACAATTACCTCAGGGCATAGACTACAGAAGAGGGGGGCCAGGGGGGACATGGAGTCTGGTATAGGCCTTACATTTTAATGAATAAAAGCTTGAATTGTAATCATGTTTTTTTTTTTTTTCCTCAAAGCTTGTACTTGTACAATATTGGTCACAGTCACCCACTCCCACTGACTGCTGTGGTGCAATTCTACATTGATGGCACCGTCCGTAGTACTGAAACGGAGCAGAAGAGATCAACAGACAGATCATGTCAGTTAGTTTGATTTCGTTGTTTGCTTTTCATTGTTGGAGGGAGGGAGAGGTTCAAGTCGCAAACAGCTAATTCTATCCAAAAATGTAAAAATATTTACACCTCCGATTGTGCTACGTTCTTATGTGAATGCTCTGAGTAATTAACGTGTTCTTTGATTGTGAAACGGTTGCCTTATGTTGTCGTTATTTACCCTTTTTGATGCTGTTGCATGGTTCTATCAATGAGTGTCCACTCGCTTCTGCAGATCTTCTATCAGTCTGTAGTAGCTACTGCTGAAGTGTGCGGGGGTGGCGGCATCGAGGCGAGTCGTCCAAACAAACTGTTACGGAAGGCCAGCTAGGTGATAAGGTTAAAGCTTGACAGTTTGGAGGCAGTGGCGGTGAGGAGGACGAGGGACAAAATCAAAACCATCTTGGACAACCCTTCTCACGCTCTGTACAACGAACTGTGGCAGGATGGCAGCTAGTTGCAGAGAGAAGCATGGGTAACGGCCTGGGCTGTCGCCGGCACAAAAATCCAGGATCGACTGTTAACATCCAATAGTAATCATTTAACTCTTTTTTGTCTGCACGCCTTGATTCCTTCAGGAGCCAGTCTTGATTATTATAAAAGTAAAGTGGGTGTTGTGATTTGAATACAAAGCCAGTAAAGTAACATTTAGTAATACAGTATCATCGGCCATTGTGTGACCTTACTGCGAGTTGGTGAGCCATGGCTCCAGAATACAGGTCACTTTGATGGGTAGAGAGCACAGAGTCACATGGTGTGCTGCTAATGAGTTACAGTAAATGAGCGTGGGTCAGGGCTTGAGGGCATCATCACATCATTAAAAGCTCCTTCTCTATTTCACTCACAAACGTTTGTATTAATTACAATGCTGGCATTTATTGTGTCATTTCCCGAGCCGTGTTGTGAAGTAAACAAGAGGGATGAAGAAAATAAATCAAGATGGTCTGCGTGCACTACTTTTTCAGAGCTGTGGTTCACTCAAATATTTCTGCAGCAGTCCGATGAAACAACATCCATCACTGCGGCCACAACACAAACTGCTGCTGCACCAGAGAGGTCGTTAATGTACATCGAAAGAATAACAACTGCAGTAAAACCCTCTACTCCACTCTTAATTGGCACTGCGTTTCAAGCCGACGGCCTGTGTTGAACTGAGGGGACGCACTAATGGGGCGAGAGATGTGTTGGATTGACCGTTAGGATTCTCCCATTCCTTTCATTAATGAATTCATACATACATACATACATACATAATAGAGAATAGGATACATGTAGGATTAATAAAGCTAAACTAAAACTGTCAATCAAGCTGTCAGAAGGTCCCTTCGATGCAAGATCATCAGGTGTGTGTGTGTGTGTGTGTGTGTGTGTGTGTGTGTGTGTGTGTGTGTGTGTCTACAAATCCAACATCCCTCCAACCAATCACAGATCTCCGGTGGTTCCAATTTGACGCTGACCAGGGGTCAGTGTGAGCTGTTAAGGGGACGACGGCTTTGGATAAACGGATGCACCTCTGACAGGTGATAGGCAACTTACCACAAACTAGTGAGGGTACTTTTCAGTAAAACTGTATTGTGGGGAAATTATCATATGTTAACTGTTCGTCAAAATCCTGTAATTAATGATTCTGAGCTTACCAGACCTCTGTAGCCCACTTTACTTGACGCTAACTGCTCAAGGCTCCATTAGCTGCTGTTAGTCCTAAGTAACACAACTAGGCTCTGCTCCTCTCTGCTCCTGCTTCAGGTAAATCACAGTGCAGTCTCCTCCACGTTCCACTCAGCTGATCTCTGCTGTTATTCAGTACGCCAGGAGAACCCTCTGTGTCCCTGCTGTCAGATCAGACCTGTGATATGGCTGAGAGCCCGTTCTCTGGTTCTGATGCGCAGCCAGGCAGAAAAACTCTGCTGTGTATCAATCAATCCTGACAATACTGCACTACAGCTATAGTAGGTGGTTAAAGGAGGGCTGGGTGGTTATCAAAGACCTACAGCACAATTCAGATAGATTAAGTTAAACAGCTATTGAAACTATATTTTGGATTAATATTACGTAGTCATATCCTATGTATATTAATTTTAGGTTCTCTATAATGTGGTGAAATTTGAACATTATTTAGGTGGAAGCTTCAAATAAGCCCAGTGGGTTTTCTGCCTCGTGCTGCACTGAGATATTATTTATCTCCGTTATGCATGTGTATTTTTTAAATTGTGCAAAACTAAACTAGAAGTGAGCGTCATTACCAAAGGAAAGAGTTAGTCGTCCCTCTTAATCTGTGATTTTGTGCCGATATTATACAGTTTCAGAGAGAACAATTTGCAAACTGTAAAAAAAAAAAAAAAGATTTGATTTGACTATCGTAGCCACTGCAGTAACACAGAGTGCTCCTCATTAAGACAATTCCACAGTATTCAGTGTTCATTTGGCAGGTGCAGTGCAACGCTTGTAAATTAAATTTCTTGGTTTGATTGCTGTTCCCTTGAGGGATATGTCACTTTGTCTCTGAATCCTTTTACGAGAGGAAGGACTTTTTATAAAAAAAAAATAAAAAATGCTACAAATATGCCTGCAGGTTGGACCGGTGCCAATACTGAGAATTAGGGGAGAGAAGGGCGGCATTAATTTCATCACGACACAGATCCTATAGCTGTGTTGGCAGCAGTGATTGGACTTAATACCCTGCCAGCGCGCACGCGCACGCGCACCGCGCACACACACACACACACACACACACACACACACACACACACACACACACTAACAGAGCGTCAGTACAACCTGATGGACTCCTCTGATAAAGCCTGCTGCAGTTCACTTCCACACACACACACACACACACACACACACACACACACACACACACACACACACACACACACACACACACACACACACACACACACACACACACACACACACACACACACACCATCAAATTTGACGTCGCATTTCTTCAAGGAGTTTGGATAAATTGTCAAAAAAATGTAACTGTCAAACTTAAACTGGGAGATAATTTAACCGTCACAGACATTGTATAAATCCATAAATAATATGCAGAGAAATACAAACACACAGCCCTGTGCTGCACTGAGCTTGACGCCTGGTGATTACTTGAACACTTTTTTTCATAACACACTGGGAATAAATTATCATAATTCTATTTCTTTAAGCTCATTGTCAGTTCAAATGTAGCTGCATCATTTATCAACACCAGTGCGGTCTGAATATTCCTGTGACTTCTGCTCTGCCTCCTAAATGATTCCATGCCTATTGTCCCTATATGCAGGATTAATCAAAAGCATCGGATATATAAGTTCTCTGCATTCATAATGCCTCCGTTAGCGGTCCCATTTGATTATATGCTAATGAGTCCCAATTTAGATGTGATTAATTGTGCGGTTGGTGAAATGAGCTCTGAACAGACGTCTGGGATATACATACTGGTTTGTCAGGGTAAACGCAGGAACTGATGATTTTTAGACAAGCCAACATTTCTGGGATTTTACCACCATTTAACAAAATTACTTTCACTTTTTAAACTCTTTCTCAGCTGCCAAGGAAGGCCAGAGTCGAAAGGGACAAAGAGACCCAAGGAGTGACATAGAAGCAAGTGTGCACTACGCACACATGACACCCAGAGAAACTTCCCCTCCTGTAAAACTCAAAAAAAAGGAAGGAGGATCCATTCATTTACAGTAAACGTTTCACTTTCAGTACCGCTATCAGAATAAACACAGTGACTCTGCCCTGGATTTACAGAAGTGGGCCATTAAAAGTTAAGTTAATTACTTAATTTAGTCACAATTATTTCAATGAATCCTTGTTGAATTCCTCAGACCAGTGTAGTGACGAGAGGAGGCTGATCACTGAATTCCAGATGCAACAAAAAACCATAGAACTGCCTTCAACGGTCCACAAAACAACTATTTCCCAACAGGCTCTAAGAAGAACAGTTTTGTTTGATCTCTTTCGGTTTCAGGATGACACAGGAAAGAAGTTATACATGCAGCATCATACAGGTATACAACTTCATTCAGAGACTCCTCCAGCTTCAGCCCCAAAATTAAGTGATGCATTTTTGTGTGTTAACTTCCAAAACTCTGTCCGTGTCCATCTGTCCAATTTCTACATTTGTAATTTGGTTTCAGGACAGGTCGGTAAAAACACCAACGTTTCACTATAGTCCGAACAAATCAAATATTCAGGCAGCAGGCATGCTTGCTTGCTTAATGTTCTATCCAACAATAACTGTTTCACCAGTTGAAATGGCAAACATAGCCAGCAGCAGATTATATCAGCTGCAGCCTGTAGTTAATTAACGCTAATTCCCTAAGTACCTTACCCAAAGGGCAAATTAAAACATGGTTATTGTTTATTGTTTTTGAACAAAAAACGGCAGTGTTCATGCCTTCTCATCCAACAAAAAGGCGATTACTAATCTCAAATCAGTTTTGGGTAATTATAACTTTGTTTTAGAAATGTTGAAAGCTGAACCTAAATAGATTTGATAGGATATTTTAAAAGATTCAGATTCAATTAAATATTAGAAAAACATCCTTTTCTGTTGACAGGGAAATATTATTCTTTCTCCAATAACCTCACATTACAATGGAGAGAAATAAATTTGAATACTAAGTAAAACAAAAAAATAACACTATATCAAACGCATGGCTAACTTAAAGAAAACTTAAGGTGTTTGTCATGATGCTGTCCAGGTCTTTGTGTCCCTCATGTGTGCGAAGATGAGGGAAAGAAGGAGTGTAAACAGAATGCAAGCAGGATAAGTACTGATTTTGCTGGAGGAGCAGAATGAAGCAGGCGAGAAAAGTGCAAGCTCATCAAAAATCCAGAATGTGGAGACAGGAACTGAAATTGTTAGACACACTGTAGATAGACTCAACAAAAGATACACACTGAGTATGCAGTGTGTATCTTTTCTTTTGTTCAGTTCATACTGTGAAGGGGAAGTAGAACATAGAACACCCTGCTGCTGCTCCATCAAGATGTCAGAGGTACCGTGGAGCCCACACTGTCACTAAATGTACTCCCTGAATAACTATTTTTCATAACATTTTACAATATGCGTTTGAAGCATATATCCGGGATGTCAAAACTGATTCAGCAGTGGGAACAGGTTAAGAAGATAAAGATAGAAGCTGAAGCCTACAGATCACAGTATAGAAGTGAACACATCTCCTGGTAATCGAGACAGAAGACAATGAAATAAAAAGGAACAACACTGTTCCTGTAAAGCTGGGTCGCTCTTTATTCCCCGTTTCAATCATTAAATGCAGAAGCAGCATATATTCAGTATATCTTCAGTAGCATAGAGGTACTAACACTAGTTAAGGATATGCTAAAGTACTATGCTAAAGGTTTTTATATATAGAAACGCACATCTCCTTCCAACCTCTCCAGGTAAGAAGTATGACTATACTCAACGTTAAATATAGACAAGCTGGAAATCAACAAAACCAGCCTGTAAATGAAGAAAATCTGAAACAATTGTATGAGAGTGTATAGAGCAGAGCAGGACTTAGTGAAGGGTCAATTAGCCTGTAGTTAGAGGATATTTAGGTGAAAGCAGACAAATGCACACAGGTCAGATGCAAACTTGAACCCACAGGTACAGATTTACATTTGCATTTTGTGAACGTAACCAAAGCTGATATCCAAATTGAGTCACGGTAGTGAGCGAATACAGCGGTGCAGCATCTGGATGTTTAACACTAGCCTTGGGAAAATCACACTCAATCATTTTTGCAAACATCTGAAAAAACTTGTCTGGCACAAGAAAATAAAACGCAATCAATGACACATTCTCAGTAGCGCTGAGGTCTAGACTGCACTGAGCCCCCTCTTTGTTGATTCGGCTGAGTGCTTCAGGTCAAGTTGGTGTTATTATAAGTTATTGAGGAAAGATTTGAGGACACTTGCTGTTAATTTGAATGAGGCACTGCCAAAACTAAAAGATGCACCAGCAGGTGAAGTGTGACACTACTGGATTTCTGTTTGTCATTTTTTATTTTAAATTGCCAGATCTGAGGTATCTTCCCAAACGGTACAGTCGTGCCCCTTATTCGGTGTGTAATGAAAATGGCAGATAAAACCACTTAGCAATATTCATGAAAACCTGCTAACTATTTTGATGGTCTTGCAATAATTTTAGGACATGCTTCCTGAAATTTTTAAATTTTTTGCTTGTGCAGACAGACTGCTTCACTCCAAAAAGGGGGTGTCCACTCATATGAAATGGCAGAAAACATTGTGTTGTTCTAAAACACAATTTTGTCATTGATGAGCAATTCAAATCTGCAATAAATAAAATGATATGAATGACAGGGAAAAGACACACACTCACTCATATATCTCACTGAGATATTAAGTATTATGTTTATAGATGCTATCCATACTGCATGTTAAGTATTGCAATGACGCCAAAAAGCCAGATTTTTTTACCTCCAAGTGCTTAAAAGCGCGATAAAGCAAGCAACAAAGACTATGCGCTTACAGACTATCGCAAGACTTATCACAGTAATCAATTCGACAATATACCTGCTGTTGCTATGAGATGATCAAGTCTGATCCACGACTCCAGGGAGACTTACACTTGAAAAATGTCACAACTTAGTTCACCCATAACTATAAACGCTAAATTCAGTAAAACGTAATATTGAAGCTGGTGGAAGAGAATACGTCTTAATCTTAAAAGGTCAGTTCACCCTTATTACATAAAAGCATACAAGACTTATTTTCTCACTTATCTAGTGACTTTTTATGGGGACTATTTCTTCATTAGAAAGCAGTTTCATGGTAGCATTAAGGCCTCGGGGTTTAAAAGCTGGTAGTGTTATAGCAGGAAGTGCTTCAAGCCTGGTTGAGGAAATTGTTGCACGTTATTCCCCCTCTCTCTGCCTTCATTTCCAGTCAACTCTATTCTTTTCTACCTCATAAAAAGGAAAAAAATGCTTTAAAAAGTCAATAAACACTGTTCACAACCAGGTCTGTGGATTATCCTCAATAAGTGGGACATTGATTCTGTGTTCTTCAATGACTTGAGAACCACACCAAACTACAAAAAGACATTCACCTGCATTTAGGGTTGCAACTGACATCACAACCATTGAGTAATCTGCTGATCTATTCTTTACTCGATTAACTGATGATTCATTTTGGAATTTCAGACAACAGTAAAATAATTCAAAAAGCTTGTTTCATGTAAACAAGAAGATATTCAGTTCAATATCGAAGCCTTTATGACATAGAAAAGCATAAAATCCTCACATTTGAGAAGCTGAAACAGGAGAATATTCTGCATTTATGTTTGAAAAACAATGAAATCATTATCAAAATTGCTGATTTATATACTGTTGACTGACTTGATTAATCAAATAATCGTTTTAGCTCTACTTACAAAAACATTGGGAAACCTCTGCAAAAAAAAAACCCAGAACTTTCTGCATGCCACTATACAGGGAATGTGGAAAATACATGTTTTTGCAAGACATTTTTAGTGCCTCTGGAGATCATACATCAAAGTTTGGGGTGATGAGACATGGTGCACAAATGGAGAGTGGGTAATTCATCGCACAACCTTCAATACATCAAGACATGTCTTGATTTAAATCCTCACCCTCCTACTTTTCCTCACAGCAACCATATCCAAACGGTACAAATTAATGAATGTCAGGTTGGTTTGACAAAACGCCCAAGCATCCTCCACACGCACCCCTCATCTCTTTGTAATGGGAATAATCAACGTGGCACCAAAATAACTCAACCTTGATGCCGTACATCCTGACAAAACAAATCTACCAATGTGCACAGATTACACGTTTGACTCGCACAAATACAATGTTTGTTGGTCAAACAGCAGTTTGATCGTCTTCAAACCAAGAGGCTAAAACGGGAGGCAGTTACAGAGCCATCATAACCACGTTTGCCCGTTTGAACTCCTAAAAATGTCATCTCCAGCAGCAGGTCTTGTCATGTCAGCCTCATAATAGAGCAGCCAATCCCTCCCACAGCACACATTATGCAAATAGTTACCAAGAAAAGTCAGTTGTCCCATCTGACCCCTCATTATAGCTGTTCACCTGAATGGTTTGAATGTTACCACAGTTGTCCATGTGATCACACCAGCTTACAACTGTACAAATACACAGAAACTTGCATTCGTTCAGCTGAATCAATATTTGTCAAACAAACTAATTTATTGCTTGAAAACCTAGTTCAAACTTCCACATGACATTATGTTTACAAAACTAATTTGCACAAGCAATAACAGGATGAATTAATTATTTAAATCACTATTAACTGCAACACACTTAAAATGATTAAAGACCAGTGCTGCATTCTCAGGCACAGAAACAATTTAGAGTTGGAATTATCTTTGCTGCTGTGAAAGGGGACCGTCTCTGACATGAATGTAGAGTTTGATGAGATTCAAGTCATGAATAGACACAATTCCAAGCAGCAGATTTCATAATAACAACAACAACAACAACAATGCAAACACCATAAGCAGAAACAATCGATGGGGAACAACAGAAAAGTCATTAGTTATAAAACCTAATTTCATATTCATAATGAATGACAGCAGGAACTGTTCCGTTGGGATCTCCTTGCTGTTTTGCAGAAGTCCACATCTAAAGCAGTTGATTATATATGTTCTGTTTACAAGCACTCCAGTGAATTACACACAGAAATGGTGGATTGGTAATTTTCCAAAGGAAAGAAAACCCCAAAAGAATCAAGAGGTTGCACGGAACTTCCCAAAGATTGCATGACAATCCATGACTACAATACAATGACATGTTAACTATTTTCTTTGTCTGCCCAGCCACAGTGCTGCTGCTGCTTCTGCTGCTGCTGCTGCTGAGGCCAGATCCACAGTGTTTCTTCCAGTTAGCCCAAACAATATAACAAACTTATAAATTAAATTATTTCGGGAAACATATTTGCTATAATGGAGTACCTGTCAAAAACATTAGTTTTTACTCCAACAAATGTAATGAAAATAGACAGCTGACTGGCTTTCGATGTGCTGTAGAAAATAGTTGACAGAAATGTAAATAGTTTAAAAGACTAAAAAGAGAGAGCTTGAAACTTTACTCTTATGAGCACACTCTTATGAATCAAATTTTTAAAAAACAGGTTCAACATACTATGAATTATATTATAATAAAATGGCTACATATTTTTTCTATTGGTTGATTCCTTATTATTGTCACACAGCCTTCAAAAACTACATCAAATATTGTTTGATGTCCTGTCATGCAGGCTGAACAGTCTGCATGGCAGTCTGAATAAATATGAGCGGCTATATACAGTACAACAAATATAATGTAGTCACATTGCAACCGGAGAGACTGTCAGACAGTTACAAGACATCCATATAAATAAAAGACGCACAGCTTCTGCTCTTAATGTGGAACTTGAAGACAATTTTCATCCCTATTTCCACACTCTCGTATCACCCTGCTCTCAGTTGTTCCAGTTTCAAGACGCCACTGTCAACACTGCTGATTAAGTAGGCTGTCATTTCTGCAGTCAGTCCACCGAATCAGACAGACAGGTGTCAAATTAAGGGCAAGACTTGAAGAAACAAAATGAAAAACAGAATGAATGCAGATTCTTCCATAAAACATTCGTTGTATGGTTTTGATGAGCATGGAAATGATGTGAATTGTATGCTATGCCAGTCGCAGTCTACAGATCTCAACCTAATTGACCCCCAAACACATGAATAGTAGGACAGAGCTGCTAATGTTAGCCTGCACTCCTGATAGTACCCAGGATATGCTTCCACACAGTGGGGAACTACAACACAGTGGATGAGCTGGTCTTGGATGTTTTTATAACAAAAGACAATCCCTATCCAGCCACTAGTTAAGCAGAGCAGCAGGGGGGCACAGAACAGTTAAGTATTATTCAGAATATAAAACCACAAACAGTATAAAAATCGATATACCAAAGTCAAACGCATAAACCTTCATAATTGCACCATTGTGTGTTGTGTCTTGCTACAGTAACACACAGTATTGTACTGCTGTGGCTCCTTCTCCACACCCTCTTCTTGCTTCATTGCCACGAGCAGACAGAAACCTTTGGGAGACTGTGAAAGCCCTAATGACATCATCAACCATAGCCCGCTACCTGCAGCAGTGCTATCCCACGGTCCATTCAGCTGAGTCAGCACTTCTGCTTGGCTGATGTATAGCAGCTGTCGAGCCCCGCCCTTCCTCTTCATCCCTTACATTATCATTTCATTGCACCCGCGCAGCACACACACATATACAACCGCATACAAGTTGTAAGTCTGAGTGCGGGAGGCTACTTAAGATCTGTAAGAAATGTCAATATAAACCCTGTTGTTCGATAACCAATGTGTTTTAACTATAGCCATTAGCATTATCCCTGTGAGGTTTAGTTCACACAGGTGTATGACATCATCTACAGGAGGAAGTCATTACATTGGATCAATACTCTATATTCCCTACAGACGAAGACCAGCCACAGAGGGGCCCAGCAGCAGGGCAGGCCAGGATTGAGTTAGTGCACGGGAGGCAAAGAGAAACGACACAGTATGATACCTTTATTATGTTAGAAGATTACAGCCCAGCCAGAGGCCGATACCACGAGACTAGCAAGGGACGCGTTCATACGATTATAGTCCAGGATCAGATAACAAAGGCAGTATGGGACAGCTGCACGGAGTCTACGAGGCACCGGAAACCTTGTGATAGCCATATGGTGCCAGTATCGTTAATAAACTTTTAATTAGTTCAGCCGAGGATCAATTCAAAAAGTAAAACTTGCTAAACTGGAAGTCTAGTGAGGTAACAACTGACACTGTGCCAACTTCCTTACAGTCACAGGAGTCCCGGAAAATCCACATTCTTAATAACGCACGCACATACCCCCGTACGTAACAGGATACGTATGAGGACAGAATTTTTGTTGTCTGGATCCATTTCCTGTCCCTTTGCAGGATGCAATCAATATTTTTTTACAGATTAAACACCATGGTGCAAGGAGACAGGGGTAAGGAACGGACGTAGAGATGCAGTGTGAGTCAGAGAACGGCCTCTGCAGGTGCCATTTTGAAACGGGTTGACATTATAAATTTAAATAAAAATATATAAGGACTAAAGAACAGTGCTGGTGATCAGAATAGGCTGCAAATCACAAGTTACGTGGTTAACTGACCATTATCCCTTTATCCAGAGTTAATGGCTAATTGGCTCCAATATTAATAATTGGTTAAAGTTACTACAAGGAACTTTAACTAGTTATTAATAATTGTCAATTTAATACTGATGCCTTCATATACCCTACATAAGAAAACAAGACCATCGGCTTGAATACCAGCTATTTCCATGTAGTGATGGTGGATGTTCTTAATGCCTGTCATCAGGTCCTATTCTATTCTGATCAGCCCAGATTCGTCTTTGCTGCAGCCTTCGGCCTGCAATTGGAGCTCTGGTGGGGGTGGAGAGGTCTGCGCCCGGCAGCAGCTACTCCTCCTCCAGCCCAAGCCCCCAGGTAGAGCGCCAGGCTTTGAAGCAAATGTTGTATCGTAGCCAAACGATGAAATTACAATTTCCAGGTCCATCTCATGATGCCATGGGACCCAAAAATACTTTGTCCTATAGACTTACATCGGGAAATAGACGCCTGTTACTCAGAGGATCGTTTGTTGTTCCTTCCCCCGTTTATGTCAATGAGCCCGAGAACGAGGCTGGACCGAGGGCTGAGAAGCGGGGTTTAAGGAAACGCTAGTGCGCTTGCTCTATGGGCCCCATAACACGGAAGATGGCTGGCAGATCCAGGTATCTTCATATGAATTGTATACTACGAAGTCAAACTTCTTTCGCTTCATGCACAACTCAGCAACTTTCTCACGAATGAAAGAGGCGCCGCCTCCGACACTGTATCCAGTTCTCTTTATACATCCATGCTCTGTCCAGGAGCAGAACCTTGCCTCGCCGCTCCACCGGTCCCCGCTAGAAGCAAACACCACGCTGCTGGAGGAGAAGGAGGCACGGAAGAACCAGAACCAGGACTGTGTGGGGCAGACTGTCAGGACCCTGCTGCAGTTAAATAAGAGCTTTTCTAAAGTGACTCTATTGCTCCGAAACACTAAAGCGTTTGTCCACCTGGACCATCAACACAAAATGAAAGTTCTTCATAGTAGATTTAAGTTAATTTTCCAAGAACAAAATGCTAATAAAATCACTAGTCACAGCTTCTCAAAGTTGGGAGATTTATTGTTGTTCTAAGTCTTTTATGATAGTAAATTGAATATCTTTGGGTTTTGGACTATTGGTTCGACAAAACACAACATTTGAATACATCAACTTGGGCTCTGGGAAACAAACAAATAGTCGAGAAAATGTCAAACAGTTTAATTGATGTTGGAAATAATCATTAGCTGCATTACCATTACTTTTAACAAAACAAAAAAACAGTTGGTTAGGCTTGAAAAATTCATCAGCTATTGGAACAAACTAATTAGCCAAAACTAAGATGAAGATTGGGTGCACCAGAGCTAAGAAACCTTTTTCTGAAACTCTTCTGCAAGTCAAAAGGTTTTTGGCTGTTGTTAAATTGAATTTGATTGAAACCTCAATAGAATGGGACAATGGGGGCTGTCAAACATATCATCTGTTCCATAGTGTAAAATATTGTGGGAGGCACATTTCACCATCACAACCAATTGTGTCAAACAATGACGGCAGTTAATTGGCAGAAAGCTACTGTTGGAGCCTTCGGATACTTTTGATTGCATTCTTTCCACCCTCCAATTACTTTCCTCCAAACCTATCTCTGAAGACAGAAAGCATGAGTTAATTTGCCAGCACAATGGCACAGTCCATTAAGACTGCAGGCTCCTTCACACGCAGTTTTAGCAAGTCTCCGTCGCCCTCTTCCTCCCATTTGGAATCATAATCGTGACTTTATTTTGTCATTTGTCCCTGCAGTCGGTCCTGACAGGACGACTGACGACTTCAGAGTCTGTTGACAGCTCAGGGTTTGGAATAGATGAGATTTCTCATAACGGCAGAAAGCTCGTTGATACCTGCAAAGTCCTTCCTGTCAGAGGGCACGAAGTAAGCCGGTCATGAAGGAAGACTATGCCAAGAAGAGGAAACCAGAGGGATAAGGGAGTGTAGGATGTAATCATGTGAAAGGATTTTATACTGAAAATAACTTGGTGCAAGTGTGGTCATCTTTTGGAAAAAAGACAATTGAATATCACTTTATATGGTACTCATTACAGTCTTCTATTAACAAAAATAAATAAAACCCTGAACATTTGATATCATTGCTATAATTCAACTAAAAATATAATGTATCTGTGTACTCAACATGAAAACTTTAACAAATCAAATCAGCGCATGAATAAAAAGGAAGACTTTTCTTTTTTGCTTTTATTATTTCTGCTACTGTAGATTAAAATAGTTCCCAATTAATTTAGTTCAAAGTCAAGATATTTCCTTTGTTCAACTCCACGTATGAAACCAAGATTAAAGCTCCAACTGCTTGCCTACAAAAAAGGCCACCGTCCCTCGCTATTGTTCAAACACTCAACTGTGTCAGAAACGAAAACAGAGTTTATGCGAATAAGAAGCCAATCTACATGCTGTAATCCCATGTGAGGAGGCAGGATTGGTTACACCGCAGCCTGACAGAGAGAATACGCATTGTGTTTTCTGCAAGTCTGTGCATGCACACTCCACAGACACCAACGGGACAATGAGGCTTCTTATCGCAACAAGCCCTCAGTATTTCACCACGATGTCAAAGACACAACCGAAGGCTACAGTGATGTAACGCAAACACAGAAACAGCTGCTTCTCTCTCTAATCCTGACAGCAGCTGAACACCACACTGAAGCCTGCATCATGATAAAGGTTGTATAATAAGAAGATGTCTTTGACATGACACCTATATAGACTTGTTACCTTGGAATGAAGATGAGTGAAAGGTTCGCCCTCCCACAGAAATAAATTAAAATACCACGGTAGGAATGCACAAAATGGTAGCGAGGACAGAACGCTTTAGAGTACACAAGAGTGCTTTGCTTTAAAAAAATATTTTAACAAGCTGCAACTGCAATACACACACAGAGACTACACTGCAGCCAATGAGAAGACAGAGTGTAATGTGAGAGCCACTGTTATAATTTACTGATGGCAGCAAAGGGTACAAATACTATTTACTATTTAACAGGCTAAGCAACATTTTACAGTTTCAACTATGTGTCGAAATGTGTTGTGGATGTCAAGCTGATTATATAACACTAGAAACACATTTGTATTATATATTTTCCGGCTGCAGTCGCCTGTGGAAGCAGTGCAGCCATGGGCTCTACTTGGCTTTATTATGGTTCATAATAAGGGAACATCCGGCCGGACAGTGCACCTCAAACATTAAGTCTACAGTGAATGTGAAAATACATTAGCAAATGCTCTGTGGGGCAAAGGAATATGCTGTGGGCCATCATGCAAATTTCACAATTAACATCCAAAATCAATACATGGTAAAGAAGGGAGAGACCCACCAATGCATCGCACTGTGACCTCGGATTTAAATGCATGACAATGTAGGTTTACAACATCCCAGACTGCAACGATGTGAAGAAATGCCAACAACAAATCTGATACAACAATGCTTAAATCACCTCAGAGTGCCACACATTGTATTTCCGTTTCTTATTCCACCTCAAGCGTTACAAAGGATCGGGGAAGACTAACAAAGACTTGCTCGGAGACAGTCAATATTAACGTTACGTCTTCTCTGGAGTCACAAACACACGTTTAATGGACAAACCCCAGGCAATAAATCCATTGCAAGCAGCAGGAATTTAAGCAGAAGCAAACGCGTTGCTGGTTTTTGCTGCAGAGCGCACCAGTAGCTGACATTAAACTCAATTGTCATACCTTAAATCAGAACGGCTACGATGACCGTCGCCCAGGACCCTCTCTCGGCTTCTACAGCGGGCAATAAACAAAAACGCAAATTCTCACACATTCACATCTCAGCACAGTCCAGACGCACGTCAGTCAGTCCGTCCGTCCGTCCGACCGTCAGCCGCCTCCGGTTGGATTTAATAAAGCGAGAGGCGCAGCGGAGACAGAGGAGTGTGGACGGACGCATAGCTGCATCGGAACAAATGTTCCTCCATATTCCAATTAACAGAGACAAAAAGACACTCACCGCTGTGTTTGGCACCGAATGACGACGTTTTGTTTATTTCATTGCCCCCGCTGAGCAGCTGTGCGTAGTGGTGCGTCACCGACTTCCGCGTTAAGATGGAGTGAAAAAAAACGCAAAGGGAAATAATGAATTTAAAGGACAGGCGGCGCACGCGGGCGCAATGAGGGGTGGAACAATGTAGCACCAATATAATGGGGATGATGATAATGATGGTAAATACAATGTTGGTATTTAAAACTCCCTTGATCAATGTTTTTATATCAGTTATCCTGACTATGTGAAGGTGTTGCTGACCCACAGAGCAAAAGCCAACTCTCCAGTTCCCCAAATTCTGATGAAATTTAATTTAATGCTACTATATGACCTCAGTCTCGCAGCTCTCAACAACCACATCTACAGCAGGCAGCTGTTTAAAAAAAATCAAATAAACTCACTCTAATTATAGGATGGTGCACTATCTGCCAATTAGCATAAAACGGTAAAAAAAAAAAATGGTGCAGCTAAAGAGCCAGAGATGTTCGTCAGGACTTCCTAGACACCAAAATGTAACTTAACCTAAAAGAAAGAAAGAGATATAGTGAATATTGGACTAATATTCATGAGGTGGACACGTCTCCAAATGCATGCTAATGTTGCTATATGTCAGCTTGAGGTGTGTATTGGCAAGCTGCTGCTTCCACAGCCCAGAAGTGCAGGCAGTTAGCTTAGCTTAGCACAAAGACCGGTAATGGAAAACAGCTAACCTGGCTCTGCCCAAAGGTAACAAAATATACAGACTAGAACCTCTAAAGCCCACTAATTATTAGCACACTATCATTTGTTTAATTCATTCAAAAGAGAAAGTGAAACAAACACAGGATGAGTATGTACAGTTAGGACTATTTCATGGCTCTGAGTAGTTGCAACCAATGGACACTCCAGGAAGATACTCATCCTTACTAAGAAGTAGTCCGGGACATAACCCAGAAGTGTCATTTTTACAAGTTAGTTTTTGGAAAGATTAAACAAACATAGATTAATAATCACGATTAATTAGCTCTGGATGTGCTGCTAGATTGTGTTACCATTAGTTACAGAGCTAGGCTAACTTTTTACTCCTGTTTCCAGTCTTTCTGCTAACTCTACCAGGAAGTGAATAAATGTATTTCCCCAAAATCATGTGATGATTACTCATTATAGAAATGAATAAACATTAGATTTTATGGAAATTACATAACAGATTTGTTATTAGCCTATAGAGAACAACTCCAGCTCCAATCCAGTCAACTTGTATTAATATATTCTGGTTCAATGGTCATTATTTCAGATAATGAATGGGCTGCAGTGTACTGTAGTGAATGTGCTGTAACTACTCCAAAAGAGCTCCCCACTCACAGTGCAGTATGTTGGGAGAGGCTCACTTATTAAACCAGGGAATGTATCCTCTGTTGACTCAAAGCCTTGGCTCTATCGCTGTGAAACCTGACATTGTGTTTGAGCTTATTACTGATGCACAGTCCGCCACTCCGTCCTTGGGATGGGACAACGGCGCCTCTGTGCTCTGTCTGGACGAAGTGGGCACCTCAGAAGTGAGTCCGCCAATTTGTCATGCATGTGTCTCTGCTTCAGAGAGATAGGCTACAGGCTGTCTTGCTGCGTGGCATGGAAAGATTAGGATGTGGTTTGTTGTGGTGAACGTGCAGAGAGGCAGGCAAGTGGAACACAGCTGTCTTGGTGATACTAAAACAGCCTTTTCACCACATTTACAGGACTTAAGGATAGGGGAGCAGGAGGGGGTGAAATTACCCCTGGTTTTCAAAGTGTGAAGTTTTTCTCAGTGTGTGTCCTTCCTGCTTTCTTACCTGCGTGAACCTGTCAGACTGGTCGTGCTTGATTGTCCCGTATTTTGGTCCCTGCGGCCCTGTGCACACATTACTTACCAGCACTGACACTCATATAAACCCAGAAGTTATTTAGAAAAACACTTAAGGTTCAGTGAAAAAGGATTGTGTTTTGATTCCAGATAAGGCACCGATACCGTTGGAATAAATGCAATAAATACTTGATGACAACTATTCAGTTGCATTTAAATTTGCAAATATCTTTCAAACTTCATGGTTACTTTATGTTTGTCACATTCCTGTGGGTTAGTTTCAACTTGTGATCACTGTTCCTCTTTATGCCGTGCATGCAAACTTCAGAGTTAAGAGTTTGCACAATTTTGAATGTCTGGTGGTAATTAATGACTGCATATCCTGATTACAGCACTACAAATCTTAGTCTGTAGGCCTTTCGTGGAGATTATTTAACTAAATGAATACTATTAAATGATACGCATTAACCTACAATGTATTATATATATTTATTTTTTAAATCCTTTCCAGTCCTGTACACTTTTTGGTATTGGATATGTCCACCGCCAGCCTCGTTGAGTTGTATTTCTTCTTCTAAAAGCCATATGTTTAGAAAAAAAACCATTGTTTTTCGTTCCGTGGAAAAGATAGACTTAAAACCTTTTAAAAACGAGGCCTATTTGCAGGCCTCAGCTCGAATAAAGATAAGAAATACCTAATTAATTGTATAAAAAAAAATAAAAAAATAAAAAAAAAAATATTTTTTTTTTATATATTTTTGAGATGAGAAAAATCATGGAACTATCAGAATACATGTTACTGGTTCACATAAGATAAGGATGGAACACAGCAGAACTTGGAAAACTCAAAAGCTCGATCTTGAAAAACAGCACTTTTAGGGTATTGTTTTTTGGAAAGTATGGGTATCCAAGACTTTTAATATGCTGGGCTCTTAGAACAACTGATATAGGCTCTATATACACAGCTATACATAGATACAGTGAAACATTTATGAAATATAGAGCATTTCAAATTAGAAAACTGATCAAATACTCCAATATTTGAATAAAAAAGTATTTTTAAAATTCAAAAACACTCTATATCACTTCTATGTATCAGTCATGATGTTCATTGAATCAATAGACCGAAGATTGGACCTTTTTTGAGTGTTTTAAGCTCTTTCTATGCCCTTTTTAGTTATTTAGTTTAAGGTCAAATCCTGCTTCGACTCTCTGTTCAGGGCTGTATCTCAGCCCCCCCTTCTCCGATTTTCACCATTGAGACATCCTTCGAACCGTAGGAGCCAATAGAATTGCCTGGAATTGAAAGCTAGATGATTGACAGCACTATTAGCCAATAAAGCTCAAAAAGGTCCAGCTCTGAAATCTGATTTGCTGAGCTTCCAACCCTCCCAAGAATCCGAGGAGTGTCGGAGAGACACGAATCGAACGGATTCACACGGAGCACCAGCAGCTGGACAAACATGCGTTGGAAGTACGGAGATATTCCATTTTTTCGCTGAGATTCGACCAAAAGTAAGTACAATATTCGATGAAAGCTGTGTGACTTTTTGTGTTCGAAGCTGAATATCTCTGCGATGGTTTACCGGGGAGAGAAATGGAAACTATGTCCGTAATCTCCGTCAGGCGCTCGTGCTTTTTCATGCTGCATGTTCGTAGGTAGTACGTTGCTAACGGAGTGTAGCAGCCTTTTTCTCCGGTCTGTCCCAGTCATATCGAGTATGATTTATGATATTTTGTTATTTGTTTGCTTGGCTGATGGGAGATGTGTTTGTCTCATGTAGAAGTGACCTAGTTCATGTTGTTCCCAGGACGCTGAGGTTTCTGCAGAACTATAACATCACTATATTCGTTCTTCGTGGGTTCTCTGCCAGTTACTTTTAACACAAAACTCTCTAAGTTTTGATGTACTCTGCGTCCAAATGGGGGACCCTCGGGTGTATCTGGCTTAGAACTTGGCAGAGGTGCAAGAGGCAAGCTGAACAATCCTGAAACAAAAAGTAGAAAAACATTTGGTTTGTTATGTGTCACTCTGCTCAGGAACAGTTAGAAGACTGTTCCATGGAAGAAACAGTAGAAGGAAACCAAATCAAATACTCAGACAAAACCTGTATACACCCCACAATGTTATGAGAATGAAAAGAGTACACTCTTGAAAGAGTGATCTAGTATTGCACTTTCGTAAAGTTTGGTGACTCGGTAGACACAAATTTAGAAAACAATGGTCAAATTTAAAGCAGCAGAAGCTGAGATTTTTTTTACTTTTAGGCTCCAAAACACTGATTTCAACACTTCTCTTAAAGCCCCCTCCCACACTTGTAAACACCCGCGTCTTTCAAACTCCAGGCCTCCCATTATAATGTAGGCTTGTTATAAAAAATGTGTAGATTCCAAGACCAAGCTGAGATACCTGGGGGATGTCACAATTCTTGTCAGTCTTGACATAGCTCCTCCAGAGCCACATTAAACTCTTTTCAGTCATTTGGAGTAGCACAGACATTCGTGTCTTCTGTGTTTTTCTGTGTGCTGCAGCACCAGAGGCCAAAATAGACACAATTTGGGGTTACTCACTCTTTCATTTACTCACACGACAGCAATTAGCATCAAGTTCACCGTCAGGACATACAGAACAAGCTTTTTTTTTTTAAAGAAATCCTCAATTAGCGAAGGTTAGAGGATGCAAACATTTGGGTATCTAAAGTAAGCCTCTATAATATTGTGGTTAAAAGAAAACAATTCAGTCATGCTAGCAGCTCTGTGAGGCTGTACTTCATTTCAGTTAAATGCTAACATGCTCACACTGACAATACTAGAAAATGTCACTAGACATTTTGACAGTGTGGCTGCTGTTGCCCGAAGACGTTGCAATATACCGTATATACGCCAATATTACCAGTAGTATGATTGAGGTTCATTTGAGATATCGCTTCTCTCATTTCTGCATTTGAGATTCATACTCTTGGATTGAATCCATTTGTGATGGACAGTCTTGAACTTGAGAGCAGCTATTGCTTCATAGAAACACATGCGTGTGTGTCACTGTTTACCATGGTGATATGGGCAAATGACATACCTTTGGAAATAACGGAAGCTATCGCTCGACATATATCTAGAGCTATCGCTCCCACATAGTATGTAGGAATATTAAGATTATTGAAAGATGATAGTGAGGATGATGATGAAACTACATCTTAATTCTTAAAACTTCTTCCAGAAACTGTGACAAGAGAGACAAACCCTCAATTGACTACAAGGCCTGGATAAACTCACAGAGAAGAGACACCTCATCTGAGTGTCAATCCAAACCAATTTATGAGGTATAGATCCTCGGGAGGGCCGAGCCTACCAGGTTTTATGACAACAATCTACATTCCTCAGAAGCAAATAAGACACAGAGACACATCCAAATGTGAATAAAAGACGAAAAGAAACTTGTGTTCCAAACAAATGTTATATGTTAACATGTTTATTAATGTGAAAATATATGTGCTTTGACAGGTTGGGTTTTTCAATAAAATTCATGAGGTAGAACATGAAATAATGTGCTGTTGTATTGTTTTCAATGTAACACAGGTCAAAGATAATTTTCAAATCCCTGTTATCAGTTTTAATTTGAATGTAACATACCGTCCCACATTTTTCTGACTCTGGGTTGTACTTTTATCATCTCACAAGAGAAAAATACATCAGATCAAATCTATGAAACCACCACAAAATTATAAGAAAATATAATGTCACAAATCTACTGGAAGGAAATTCAAGTACTTCAGAGTTGTACTCATGGCTACTCTTGAATTCACAATACCACTGTGTGTCCCAGATGGGAGCTGGGTGATATACATTTGTGATATGAATTACTTTATACATCAAAAGATTAACTTATTATCATCAGTAGTTTGAGGCCGCCATTTTGAGACAGCCTCGACAGTAAAAAACAGAAAACACCTTCGACTTTCAAAGAGTTCAAATCTCACATTTTCCATGATGGAAGTTAGTTGTGTCGCTTTAAAAGATCTCTGTGAGTCTTTAGTCGTTGTCAGGATGTAAGAAGTCCTCAGTAGGAGCCTTAATTTGAGTGAGATATTGTTTCCATAAAAATGAAGTTTGACATTTATTTAGTAATAATTAAAATGATAATTGTTGACATTAGATTTTGATGATCATAATAGTTTTTCATGAATAACTTAATCTCATCATTTTGACATTTGACATTTCAGAATTTTGACAATTAAATTGATAGAGAAATGTACAGAAAAATGTAGACCTAAAATGATTAATCAGTTAGTCGCCTAAATAATTAATCAGCAACAATTCTTTTCTCCAGTTACAGTACTGCTTTTTGTAGTTTGAATATCTTTGTCGCACACTGTTGGACAAAATAAATTTGATGACGCTTTGAGCGCTTGGAAATTGTGGTTTACATTTTTCACTATTTTGTGACTGAATTTATAATGAAAATAATTGTTGTAGCCTTACAGAAATGAGAATGATACTGTAAATGGTTGTATTAGTCTGTCAACAATGTAGTGTTGGGCCCCTATTAACCTCCAACCCTCTGTTTATCATCATAATATGTGGCTCTGGATGTGGGGGAGCCTTTGGTGACAGAACGCTTCTTGGTCAGGTCAGACATCAGCGTTGCCGTTTCTCCCCAGGGAACTCAACAAATGTAGAAAGAGTTTACAAAGAGTTATTTATTGTGCTGCTGATTGAGTTCCCAGATCCCTGCATCTTTTTCTGGAGCTCTGGGAAAGTCCCGTCGACGAGGAGCATGTTCAGACCTACCTTTGGCTGGGGCGGAGCTACAAAGACAGAAGGAAGAGTCAGGACAGCAGGGCCTGTTATGAAATGGGGCTACCAATTGCACTACATGCCAGAAACATATAATGTGTACAGTGGTAAAGTTAACATATTAAAGGAATAGTTGGCCCTATTTTCGTGCCAAAAGTTGGGCTTTTTATTGTGAAAGGTAAGAACGTAATTAGTGAATATGGTATACGTTTCCTTTGTTTAGCTTTAAAGGTGTAATCAAAGTTTGCCGCCTTGGTTCAGTCTGAGGAGCCCCCATGTTGTTATACACTTAGTGTACATTTGGAGATGTACGCTCCACACAACTTGATTGGTTGATGCCTTTACATGCGATGCGAAAGAGACATGTTACTGTTGAAAATGAATGTTTCAGTGCCCCTGGTGGACACATTATGTAACTGTTTCAAAACATAGAAATGTATCTGTGATGATCTAAAGTTTACTCATAATATCAGCCATGCCAATTGTACAGTAAAGGTCCAACTTTATATACTTCTTATTCAGTGTCAGTGTATTTAGAGTCAGCAGAAACAGCTAACATACTTGCTGCATTTAAAGGTCGGATGGTGGTGGCCAAGGTGCTGAGTCGTGTGTATGCTGACATGATGCTGTACGGCCAGAGTATCGTCTACTATGAGCACTGTTTGTCGGTATCCAGAGAGCTGAAGGACAAGAGACTGGAGGGAGAGTATCTGGAAATCCTCAGCAGCCTCTACCTCTCGCTCAACACCGAAAGGTGAGTTTCTGCCTCTCCTTCCCTCTTGCTCTTATTCTCTATCCATCCCCTCCACAACGTCTTTGGTTTCAGACCAAAACAGTCTCAATTCTGGATTGCAGATCATCTCGTAAATCTCTGGACTGTACCAAGCAGAGCCTGAGGTTTTCTATTGATTTGGGCAAGAGAGAGGAAGAGTCAGAGACCTGGCTGCAGGTGGGACGCATCTATTTCCTCATCCAGGAGGACAAACTAGCTGACATGTACCTGCAGGTGAACACTTTTCAGTCACTGTTTTTTAAAAAGTCCCTGACAATCATGGTTTGTTTGACACGCTAATGTTCAATCAATATTGATCGACAATATGATTTGATAAATAGGCAGCAGTGAAGACAGCCCTGAGGATGAATAACCATCACTTCGCAATGAGTATCTACGAGGAGACAGGAGATGTTTACTTTGAAGGCTGCAGGAACCAAATGGCTTCATTGCCTTTTCTACAGGGTAAGAGGATGCAAAACAAAGCTGCAATGTCATGGTGCAGTATTTCCCATGATACACTCTGACACGTTTCATTTTGATTCCATTAAATGTTTTTCTTTGAAATCAGTAGAACTGTTTTTGCAGGATGGCAGTCTGCCATTTGCACGGAGAATCCAGGACATCCATTCAGAGTTGTTTGTTGAGTAAACTGACAGAGCTGTTAATGAACCAGGGAGAGCAGGAGGAGGCTCTGCATACGCAACACTGGCTGTTCACATCGCCGACAAAGCAGGTAGGCAGAGGTCAAGCGTAGCCAAGAATCTGTGCCTCATGATCACTTTTAACAATAAAGTAGAACTACTTTGTGAACACGGACCGTTGTTGTTTTTCCTCAGGTGTGCATGTGAATGAGAGGACAGCCTACCACCGGCTGGCTACAGTCTACTACAACCTGCAGCAGTACGAGTTGGTAGAAAACTACTACCTCAAGTCAGTGTCCCTCTGTCCGCCCGCCCTGCAGGAGGCTCGCTACTACACCAAGGTGTACTGCAGACTGGGAAATCTCACTCTACACAAACTGAAAGTACAGGAGCCGACTATATTTCTGTGTTTGCATTTGCATGAGCAAAGAGAATATATACATTATGTTTCTGAAATGAATGTACATATTATATGAATTATTATAAATAAACATCATTCGGAGTCATTTTGAGCTTCGAAAGATATGTTTGTGACGTGTTTTCCGTACTTATGCTTACGTACTTATGCTGACCCAGAGGCTCTCTATGTGGTGTACATGAAGCTGGCTGAGATCCAACCACATGCCCGATGCTCAGCTGTGCCGAGAATACAGAGACAGAGCTCAGAGTCCAAAGAGAGTTCTGGCTGGAGAGGAAGGTGCTGCTGTTGGAGAGGAGAACATGAAGGATGCAGTCATGGAGCCAGGCCAAAAGACGGACGAGGACTCTGGTGCTGATATGGAGTGTATGGAAAGTTTGCTGAAGACAAACTGCATTTTCACTTCACCTGAAAATGAAAAATGTGACGATAACTTGCTTCCAAGGACTGGTATAATTCACAGAGACACGGAGGATGGATGTCCAGACACTAATATTGGAGATAATCACAATAATCTTGATGCAGATGGCCCTCTTGTGGCGTCTGAGACAGAAACCATCACCAGTCAGTCTTACAGGGACAGTATTTTCACCGAGTCCTTTGATACAGCCAAGGAGCAGATCTCAGACTTCAGCAGCTCCACTGACACTTTACAAACTCACCTCAATCAAACAGATGGGAAAGACTTTGACACTAACTACCACACGCCCAGTCAGTTACCTGATAATCACAAAAGTGGCATCACAAGAGATTCTGATATTCAGGACGAACAAAACACCCTCTAAAGAAACGGATGTGCGTGCAGATCCAAGTAAAAAAGATGTCACTCTTGAGGACAATCGGTATGTTACTGACCGAACAGAGACTGTTGGCATAGACACTGATGAAGCTGAAAGTGTGGACGACTACACAGAGAAATGAGACGGTTAACAGGCGGGCTTCGATGACGTCTACACACAGTCTCTGAGTGGCACATTATGTTCTTCACTGACATTTCCTGCGTCTGGTCACATGTTTCTTGACCAGCACATTGACTCCAACGTTCCAGCCACATGGCACTTATTGTAGTAAAGATGACGTCAATAAATCAAGTTTTCAGAGGATTAGTGACTAAAGCACGTGCCTTTTTGTACAATACATTCTGTGGTTATTGCAGTTCACTGTGCCTGTTGTATATGTTTTCTAAATGTACGTTTTTGTATTTCTGGTAGATATGACCCAAACATAAAGAATGTTATTTTGATGGCCGAGTGTTTATTTGTGCTTTTGTTTATTTAAATATGGGAGAAACACATGGCCTTGAGATGCAAAGTACAACAACTGGAACAAATCAGAGCACAATCAATCAGAAAAAACCCTCTCCATGTTGAGGTGCATTTATCTGCCAGCAGTGCTACAGCCCAATTATCTTGGATCAAAGCCAGACAACATGAAGGAGGAAAGTGAAGATAAAAACACAGAGACGTGACTCAGGTCAGGGTTCGTCTGTTGCACAGGAACACCATCCAAAGTGAAAGCAAAGTGTATAATGAGCAGCGCCTCCACTTTTCAGTTGAGCCTTTCTACTCAGTGACTCACCAAAGAAATAAAACATATTCCTGTTTTGGCTTCTAGAATGTTTTCATATTTATGATACATTATCTGCACTCCACTCCCATTAGTTTGTATTTTGCATGTGTCCATATAAACAAACCACAGCTTTGAAGTGCTCTCGCTGACAAAATTAACATGAAGACATTACAATTCAAAATGTGAGCCGGTGGCAGAAGGCCCAGAGGGATCAATCCATCTGTGGACAGTCCTATCACAATCGTTTGTTTTTTTAACTGAGGGCGTTAACTTGTTGTGGTTCTTATAACGCACAACCTGCTGAGGAACAGAAATGAGCAGATAGTATCCCAGTAAGAAGATAAAAAGCCATCTTGAGATGGTGACAGCGCAAATGAAAGAAGTTGTCTTCAGCTATATTTGTCCCATATCTGGATAGAAATTGAAGAGTGAGGTGTTCAACAGGTACAACAACTATTTCAGCTTGTTGCTAAGGAACTAGCCTTGGGTCTGCATCAGGAAAACATGTTTTTTAATGTGACAAAAATTAGTCAGTGATGAAAAGCACAGTTTCTCACCTACTTCACATTAATATGAGGAGAACTATTAAGGGCGAGCAGCAGGAACGATCAAACATTCAACATGCAAATAATTAGGAACCCAAACAGCAAGGCCTGAGGACACAAGGAAACGAGGAAATCACAGCAGGACAAAATAAACAAAATAATCAGTCAACTGGAAATATAATTAGACACGTACCAGTCAGTGATGTACAGTATGTATGGAAAGAAACTTTATTAGATCAAACTCCTGTAGATACTATAACAGCATTAAACATTTTTGCAACAGCTGAGCAATAAAAAAAGACTTACAAAAGATTTATTTATGGCAAGCAACTTACTTGTAGACATAAATACCACAACCCCCCCCCCCCCCCCCATCCTAATACAGTTTACTTGATGGGATTACACATTACAACTGACATTCACTTACACACATTGCATACTTAGTATTCTAAAAACCAACCTTGAATTTAAATAAGTACTAGTCATGAATAAATATTAAGTATTTCATCAATGGGTGAGTGTACTGTTCTTTTTTTTTTTAAGAAAGATGTCATTAGTGATGTCTGTATGTATGTGCCCATGTAAGAAAGACATTTAGAGGTGAAGCATATAAAAATCTGAGTGACAACATGAACACTTTATAAGACACACACACAGAAATGTAAGTATCCTTCCCCTCCACAATAAGGAAAGTCAAATGTATAAATATGATAGTTCTAAAGTGCATCTGTCAAAGACTTGTCGAATGAAAAGTCATCAGCGGTCCCATCCTTTTTTAAAAAGGCTGACAAAACTAAAAATAGATATGTCTGAACGTGCAGCAGATATATTTAGCAAAAACTACCTACATACAAGCACAGCTTTTTTTATAGAACAGAAAAAAGAACTTGGTAACTGATTAAAAAAAAAAAAGATAAACATCTTCACATTGTCAAGAAGTGATACTCAGTTCTTTGCCATTTCAGTCTCCTCTTGTTTGTTCACACTTGGCTTTACAGAATATTTTATCTAAATCTTTTAAGCAAACTTGGCTGATATAAAAAGCACACAGTGGTGAATAAGTTCCTTCTCTCTGCTCGGGTTGGACGGTCTAGATCTTAGGCAGCTTGGGAGCACTGATCAGAGGGTTGGTCTCCTGCAGGAATCTCCGTCCGGCCTCCTTGTAGTCGTAAGTGCAGTTGTGAGTCTCTGCGTAGCGGTGGGTGCAACAGAAGTTGTGACCACACCTGGAAGATGTAAACAAACACATATTAAGGTACGTATGCAAAGATCTACAAACAACACTTATTACGGTGTGTTCGTTTTAGAGGACCTTGCAGTCATCAAATAAAAACATTCAGTTTCTCCATCAGCACACATCATCTGGCTATTCTGCAGAGTACAGATGGAGAGTTTACTCACTCATAGTCATGTAATGTATTTCATTTATAAGCACTAATATTGAGTGAATTACATTACTCCTTTAATCACAGAAGCATCAGTTAGTCTTCTGAACACTGTTGGGAGCTCTCCGTTACGCACTGTTGTGTCAGATTCTGGGTGTAACAAGACCCGGGAGAGGGAGGTGATCCAGATTCATGTCGAGGGTAGAAACTTTGACAATGTTAATAACTTGTGGCAGAACAAGCGCCGCACAGAGACATATTTCACATGGCCGAGAGACAAAACGATGAAACGGTAAGAAAAAAAAATTCTACTAAAAAACGGCTGCTTTGAGGACAGGAATGACAAATAGGGGGAGATGAAATTAGGAGTCAGCCAGCAGAGTGGGTGAGTGAGTACCGCTGGAAGCGCTGGAGGCTCTTTTACCTGCACTCGTAGCTGCTGGCCAGGCCAGTCTTCTTTCCACAGAGGAAGCAATGCTTTGAGCTCTTCTTCTTGCTGCCTGTGGGACCCTTGACTGGAGGTAGGTGGTATGTTGGAGTGCCTGAGAATAGAAGAAACATTTTCTATTATACACTTTACAGGATCCGGAGTGGAATATCTGATCGTGTAGTGAAGAAGTTTCTCTTAATCCACACATTGGTTCTCTTGGAGATTTTAGAAACATTTTTGCAACTTTTGCTTTCTTGAACTTTTCACAAACTTCAAATTTGAATAAGCTAGATCCATCGCAGTAATCACGACGCCATAAAAAGGTTAGATCAACTCACATAAGGGAGGAAAATTGCACTTCCCTCTTCTTACCAAAGCAGCTGTTTTCTTTAGCAGCTGTTAAAGGGCAAAACACCTGCTGTGAAATCAAACACTGGAGTGTGACCAGAAATGCAATGTGCTTTTAAGTCTCCCTGCACATTTTTTAAAAACCTGTCAAGTCTTCAGCATTTCACTTTTTTTGTCTAAGTTTCTTTATTATAATTTCAATACTTTCACAATTCATGCTTTACGCTTCATGTCACTGGATATCCACAGGAATAAACGGCCAGGAAATAGTCCCTCAAAAACAGCGTTCTCACTGTTACATTCATTCATTCTTTTTATCCAGGGTTTCTTTGTTACTATTGAAAATACATTTCAAGCGCGGTTTAGGACAAAGTGTGCAATTTAAAATATCTGTAGTCAATTGAACTAGATGTAAACAGCAGCAAAAGCCACTATTCTTGAAAAGGTCCAGATAATTGTTTGAAATGAGTTTCAGGACATTTTCAGGCTTTGTCACATGAACCATTACCAAGTCAGAATTTAGGAAAATACGTGAGTAAACAAACAGTTCATTTCTTAAGCCAAGGAACCCTGGTTTGTGTCAGCTTGTGCCTGTGATAACGGTGCCTGTGGGAGCATGCAGCGTGGCAGGTTTAGTGAGCCATGGGGATACAAGAACACAGATAAAACCGATGAAGGTACAGGAAGCTCACTGTCAAGCAGCTGGGCGTGGGATTGGATTTTGATTTGTTTCCTGCATTTTAATCTGCTGCCATACAGAGGGTTCAAATATATTCAGAACCAAGCACATTTTCCACATGATCTTGTTAAGTAGCTTGAATTTTATGAATATTAATTAAGGGTTGTCCCAATCCTAATCCGACTCATGTAATACGGGTCTGATAGGTACAGGGCAGCAGTGTTGGGACATCATGGAACTCAAACACTGACTGCGTTTTCTTTGTGCTGCTCTGCAGTTCAGTCACTGATGACAGAGGAAAAGGTTCCAATGCTGTAATGGAAAACAATGAAATGTTTTTCAAAACTGGAGCCCAATGTTTCTATGAACAATAGATCTGCAATACAGAACAGTCGGGACTTTCCAATTAATTTCCAAGGAAGTTTCCTTGAAAGAACTATGAGGTAGTAATTGTTATTTTAATAATGTATTTCTTATTGGAAACTATCCAACTGAACACAGTCTATATTTCCTCTATAATTAGTACCAAATTACACAGGTACTTCCAGGAAATTATTAGGAAATTACTGACGTGTAAAATAAAGCCTTACTAGCATAACTACATGTTTCAGTGCAGTTAGGGACGTTCCAATATTTCCGACACATTATCCAATGGTGACAAAGTGACGTTACAAAACAAAAATACAGAAAGGCCTCATTTACATATTGTGTGCATTCAGATTGTTATGACCGGACTGATCTTAGATGCATTTCATTTATTTTGCTCAACCTTGGTCACAAAAACAACTTATAAAACTCAAGAACAAGTATGAGGGAAAAGACTCTCTGGTCTGGTATGGCCTACAGGTGGCCAACACATCCCTGCAGTAAAGCATCCGGCGTTATCATTGAGAGGACTTTTTTTATTTTTTTTTATTTTTAAATCACACTGAAGTGGAATGTCCTGATCGAGGGAATCAGGAATGATGTCAAATATAGACCCTTGGGGAAATAATAGTCTGGAGCTCATGCATTCTCTCAGTGGAGGGATGACTCACTCTTCAGCACAACAACACAGTCAGGACAATAACAGAGAGGATCTAAGTCCGACTGTCCTTGAATGGCCTCTTCAGAGTCCAGACATGAACCCCACTGAAAATATATAGTTTATCAAGAATTCCCATATAATCTGCCAACACTCATGGTTATTCATGTGCAAGAATGAGGGAAAGAAGTGGAGGTGCGTAGAGTCGGTAAAGGCAACCAAGAGTGTCTCTAAAATGAATCTATTGAGGACTAAATTAATCTTTTTTGAATGACTCATGGAGGTGTGAACACTAGAGTCAGGGTTGTTGAATGTCAGCAGTCGATTCTTTGGCCATCATCAACAAATTCTCAGCCGTTGGGAAACACTGGAAACAAATCTCCAGTACTAGAGGACAATAGGAATACCTTGACTCAAAACATGATGTATATCTATCCTTATTTCTTTCTCTGGGAACAGTCTGAGCATGTTAGTGGTCGACATAAATATGCGAGTGTGCTTGTGTGTAGGCCTGGCGTCTTCTGTTTGTGCTGCTACTCCAGTTGAAGAAATAATGAATATTTAAAACCCTTGTGGTGCTTTGTTGGAGCGCTCACACAACATGCATTAAAGGCGTTCACATAACAGCATCCTCTCTGTATGCGACTGCACCTCAAGAACTGCATCTACGATCATTTTTAACAGTGACGGAAAAATCGTAAGGCCTTGGTGCTCCAAGTGAGAAGATAAAGACAATATATGGAACTAGAATCACAGACTCACAGCCAAGGAGAATGTGTGACACAACCTCTGGATGTTTGTGTGTCTCCCTTACCTATTCTCCCAAATGGTGTCATGACTCCAGCTGATGCAATAGGGGTGGTGGCCTGAGAAGATAAATGAAATATTCTTAGAGCAAATCAATGCAATCAGTGCTTTTTCTTGAAAAAATGATCAGTTAGAATCATCTATAAACAGTTAGAATCATCCATCATCATTTCACATTGTATCAATTGAACCTCACATACAGTCTACCTCACCGTGTCACATATGGGTTAATGTCTGATGAAGTGCAACTACAGCAGTTTAACAAAATATATAAACAAGAGAAGGAATGTTTGGGTATTCTGTTTTTTATCATATTATGTGCTTTGCTCTAGAAAAATAACAAAGCAATCTGAATCACTTTGACAAACCAGATTGAGGTCACTTCAGCCATTCAGTGAATGTCATATCAAGACAATGCTGTGACAATTATAGCATAAATAATAAAAAATAAATAAACTATGAATTGGGGATTAAAAGCTTTTCCACAAATCCAATCTGGGCAGCTAACGCCGACACCTCTCTGCACTCACCATGTAAGAGGCTGCTGCTCGGCGCAACGGTGACATTTGTCTTATCAGGTCATCTTGAAGGAGCCTGTTGGTCGGGATGGATGGCAGCCTGGAGCCATGGCTGCCCGGTCCTGAGGCCGTGGCAGGGGGCAATGCCAACGCAAGACTCTCTCCAAGGCCGTCCCGGCTGTTGATGCTGTCTGGAGCCCTTGCGGAGAGAGATGCCAAGAGTTCAGAGTTGTTCAGGGACCCAACTGGCTCCTTCCAGGCTTGGTTGGCCATCTTAGTGATGCCTCTCGCTTCCCTCTTGGAAATAAGCTCTGGTCTCTTGCCAGGTGACTCCACTTTAACACCACGAATGCTTGGCTGATGAGTGGACATGGTGGTGAAGGGGGGAGGGGATGTGCTGCCTGGCTTCACCTGTGCTGAGGATTGGGATTGAAGGTTGGGCAGTAAACAGGAGAGAGTGGAATCGAAAGCCAGAGGCAGCGGTCTGGTAGAAGTTGATGGTGTGGGGGAGACGGGCAATGGCGAGGGGGAGCCGATATGAAATGGTGTGGCGCGCTGCGTCCTATCACGTCTGCTGGTGAGAGTATCACTTGGCCCGAGTGTCCAGGTACCAAGTGGGGATGGGGAGAGCGGCAACTGGTGCGCAGCCCCAACCTCGAGCGACTGACGACCTCCCTCCGGCTGGGTGAACACGTCTAGACTCAGAGGGTCCAACAGTTCCCCAAACGGAGCTCCAGGCTGAGCTGGCACCATCAGTCCAGCAGCTTCTTCCAACAAACTCAGCCTTACAGCCTCCCCCGAAGGCTCAGCTGGGTCAAAGGTGGCCTCAGGTGGGCCCCTGATACACAGTGGAGGGAGCTGAGGGTACACACAGTCCCTCATCAACCTGGCGCTGCCGATGTCCAACCGGGACACTTTGGGAGGGGGCCGGATCTTCGCAAATGGTGGGCACGTCTCCCATGGCTCCTCTTCCTGAAGCATATAACAAGATGGCGACGGGAAAGCGGGAGGGGGTCGTCTCGGGATAGAAAAGTGGGCAGAGGTTGCGGCAGCAGAGAGCGGGAAGGGGTCCATGGATTCATGGTCTGTGATTGGAGGTAGTTGTACATTTGACTGCCAAGGCTGGTTTATCTGGGAGAGCGAGCGAAAGAGGCGATGGTGGTGTCGTGTGCTGGTCGGTCCTAGAGAGCCACCGCAGGGGTGTGGGCTGACGGGGGGGCGCGGTTTCACCTTAGCTGACTTCTTCGGCTGGAGGACACAGACAGAGACAGATTATACCGCGGCACCTTCGTAAATGTACTGTACATTTGCAGTATTTTTCCCATTCTGAAAATGTAAAAAAGGGCCAGTACAGTTTAATGTATTGAAAAGCTCTATTGTTTTAGAAACACATGCAAATGAGGGTTTGACGCAGTACATCTGCATTATGCAAAATGGTTGCAGGCTACCATTTTTAGTCTATGATTATGAAAAGCACGATTCCATGTGGTGCAAATATTCAACACCATTTGGTTCCTTATTTTATTGATAAAAAATACAGCCATGAAAAAAAAAGAAAAGGCGACAATGCCTGTTTTTCACAAGATGCCAATATTTAAAAATGTGAAAATGAATGTGTAGAGGCCACATTTGCACTCTCTGATAGGCTTTACAACTAACAGGTTTCTGTAATCCCAGTAGCTTCCAACCTTCTTGTTGAGGTTCATGTCCTCCATCTTGGCTTTGAGTAGCTTCATTTTGTTCATGGTGATGGAGTTCTCAAGGCTTTGCAGTGTAGTGGCAGAACACTCTCCATCCTCCTCCTCCTCCTCTGCACACACGTTGTACACCGAGCCACCGCTGGAAAACATGAAAACACTCTTACCAAGCTGTCGGCAGTCTCTTCAGCGGCCCTGCTCACTGAACTCGGCTGCCACAACCACCACTGATTAATCAATGTTAAGTACTCAACTCCACACTGGCTGTATAATTAGATAATTATACTAATTTATCCTGTTTGCTCCATTTGTGCTTAATACTCAGAACCTAATGCAGTAGCCTCTTTGTTGTTACTGTATGTTAAATGATTATGAACATGAGCAAACCCCTGGCCCAATTAATTTTAGGTGCATTGTTTCATTTGGACAGATAATATAATGATAGAATAACTGTGCTTTAAAACAACAAGGACATTTTGACAATATCCCAACCTCATGGATTCAGACAGAGGGGTCAGGGTGCCGTCTCCCCTGTCGACCACTCGGAAGAAGTTTAGCTGGTCATTTTCTCGATAGACCACAAACGTGACCTGCTTGTTGGCCGGGCTTCTCTCCCAACCCTCCTCCTTGGTGCTCTCCATCAGGTCAGTGACCTCTTTGATGGGATCATCAATAGTTACTAAAAAAGAAGAAGAGAGGGGGTTCTGTGGTTAAAACAGGAAAACCGTACATTTAATTTGATTATGTGTTTGGGAATTTACTTTGAAAATCAAACTTTTGATAAAAAGCAAAACTGCTCAAGTCCACTTCTTTGGTAGTTTCCTTACCTCTCCTGGTGTTAATTGGGCCTCCCCTCATAGCCAAGACCAGTTTCAAAGTGCAGCCCTCTGCAATACTGCAAACAAACTGATGATCAATAAAGGAGAATACGTGGAGAGTATTGTAATGCATTCCACAGTGTATGTAATTGTAATGGGAGAGAGGGAAATAAGTCCCATATTCACATCTAGGGTTAAATGCTTTACTTCTGAAGCAGAGGGGAGACGCTCTAATACAAAGTTTACAGCACTCAAAGCGTCAGAATGATTTCCAGATGAACTTAAGTGCATGACTGGTAATTCCACTGGAACAGTTGTTCCTGATGAGCAGATGTTTCATTGTCTACTGGACCTTCTCGCTTCTAAAACTCCTTGCTGCAGCTTGATAGGCGAGTCTAGCAAGATCTCACTAGAGGCCGTTCATGTGGAAAATTAAGTGACAAGCACCCAGAACAATATCACCATATGCAGCCAGAAGTGCACCGGAGGGTGAGAACTGCACCTCATAAACTGACAAGAGTGGAGGGACAAGCTCTCTGAATATGACCAGTGTGTCACTGTTCTCATCCGCCTCTACATCTCTGGCTCATTTACAATATGTTGAACTGAGTCACCAACACAGCCGAAAGGCTTTTAAAGTGCACATGTAAAATGACTCTGAATGTACGCGGGGTGAATTTAAACATATTGCTTGTAATGTGTCTTAACAAGCTCGTTGTCTGTGATTCTGCCTCCGTGTCAGTGCTCTGCAGGAGTAGATTTACCCGTAGTCGTGAAGACAGTGTTCATCATCCAGCTCCAGGTTGTTCCAGATAAGGTGTTGCTGGGCAACAGGGATACCTTTACAGACAGAGTAGAATACAGAAAACAAGCAAAGTTGACAAGGACCGGTTCATATTTCATAGACTAAGTTCACACATGACAGACAGGCACGATTGGACCGCTGCCAACAGAAGCATCCACACCACACTAAGGATGATTCATGTCTGCCCCCTAAAGACAGAACTATGTCATTGCTGAAAAATGGAAAATGACAGAACAGAAGCATTAATAATTTATACATTTTTTTACTTGTTGATGTGCTAGTGTTAACATAAAGACAGCTCATCTTGCAGCTAAAACTGATAAATACATGAGGTTGGTTAGACTACTATATGTCTACATCGTATCTAATATTATTGCAAAATAGACCAAAATAATAAGACTCCAGTTGAGGGATGACAGCCTAAAGGCTACCAACGCTCTGTAGAGCCACTCCTCGTAATGAGATGGAGTGTATTCACAGTCAGGAAGCTCTCTGTGCCCACGTAGTGAACTCACTGACCCGACGCTGGAGGTGAGCCAGTGTTAGTGAGGGAGCAGTGCTCTCCATCACAAACACACTTTGCTGGGTTGACACACCTCCTCACAGACAGAGCACAGAGTCCTTTCTTACCAAAAACTGAAAACAGCAGCAAAGAATGTAGATATGAAAGATCATCTTCATCTAATACATTTTTAAAAAAGCAACCTCAGAGGACAGCCTAGACGAAAATTAATGAATAAATGAGAACTAACGGATAATTAATTCAGATGAACTTGAACTGTAACTAAGAGTTTTCTTCCTATCAATTATTGGCATTTAAAAATAAATAAATAAATAAATAAATAAAAGTTACATTTAGCATAGTGAACAGCTCTGATCCTGAATGCCTACTGATGAAGTCAAAAGCACAAACAATATAAAACATTTAGAAGATACGAAACTGAATCCCAAGAGCAGTTAAACAGAGAGCAACTCACCTCACGAGATACTAAATGATCAAACAAAGGACTCCTCATATTCCTGGTCTATTAAATAACTGATAGTTTGCTGGCTCAATCAGTGCAATATCCTGACTTATAACATATGGACACTATTCCTCTAATAGCAGACTAAAACATGCAAACTACACTTTTGTGTGCTTTGTACCTTCCAGCCTCTGGATCTTTGCCTTGACTGAAATGACGGCCTCAAAGGGCAACACACGCAGCTCAAAACAGGTCCCAGTGAGGGTCTCTATGAAGAGCTCCATAGTGTCATAGAAAGGGAGCTTATAGTGAAAAGCTCCCATGCTGTCATCGTTAAAAAAGGGTGGCTCCTTCCTGTCGGTCATCTTGGCGGGCTGGGCGAGAGACTCTGGGTAGATTTGGTTAAATGGGAGGACTGGCCCAAGATGAAGGAGAGGGGGAGAGGCACAGCTCACAACTGCCACACATCATGCAGGACGACCACAGCTGTGAGGAGAAACAAAGGCATGGTATGATCATCAGAACTTTTCAAAAAGGTTTGATTAGTTTAAACATTCCCTGCAATCAAGAGTCTTAAACATACTGTATGTGAATCCCACAGGTCGAGAACATATTTATGATAGTCTATACACCGAAATTGGACATTTGCCAATCAGCTTAGTATTCACATAGCATTCACAACCTAATCTCTGATAGCCAAGTCATTCTTGATTGCACCCTTTTGACAGACTTTTTAATCAACCTATGTATCAACTGCATTTTTTAGGCAGGCATAAATAAATTTTTGGGTGGATGGAAATCTATTTGGGTGAACCACACATATATATATATACGTATATATACGTATAGATATATATATATAGATATATATATATATATATATATATATATATATATATATACACACACACACACACACACACACACACACACACACACACACATATATATATATATATATATATATATATATACACATATACATATATACATATACATATATACATATATATATATATATACACATATACATATATATATAATAAAATCTGTCAGCAAGACTGAAAATGTGCAATTATTTTAGAACAACGGCGTGTATCAGTGGCAGCAGACATGTGCAACCTTCTCATAAAAAATGTAGTGCAGCAGTTAAGTCCTTGGCCAAAACTCAAGGGGATCAGGTGTGTTACATAAGCCCATCAGAGGTATGAAGTGTCCTGTGCCTGAAGGCAGCCTTTGACAGATCACAGCTTGTGTCATTTGACTCAGCGTCTTACAAAAATGTCATCTGTACGAGAGGCGGGTTAGTCTAATCATGTCTTTATTTAATCTATAAAAAGAGGAGCTTTAGTTTACTTTGGTTTGTATGTGTGCAGAAACAACAGAAGAAAATAGGTTTTCAGTTGTTCTCCTTGAAACCCAAAATAATATATGGTAATATATATTCTGGTCCCTTTGTGTTTTGGAGCTACAGTTGACCACGAGCTGCTGTCTAGAGCACGTATTACACACAGACCTTTAAATTAAGATCTTTCCACTTTACCGGGGCCTGACAGGAGCTCAGGTAACCAGGCATGCCCACACAGGTGAATAACACTAAAGATGAACTGTCTCGCTGATTGACGGCTCGATAGCATACGAGGCCTGAGGTGTATCCATTCAGGGACTTAAGGGCTGTCAACAGGCCATTGTCTAAAGAAACGCTGAGGTTGTCATGTTACCGGCAACGCTATAACGTCATGCAGATGTAACGTTAACGGTAGTTGACTGCACCATCCCAGTAACAGCAGAAGACACACACCAGAGAAACTAGGTCAACGTTAGCTGCCTGAGATGAATGGAGATTAAACTCGCCTCAATACAACTCCAGCGGCTAACGTTAGCAAAGAAAAGGTCACACAAGTCACATTTATACCTACCAGTTTTCACAAGGCAGTTTAAATCCCTAGTTAACGTCAGCGTTTTATTATTAAAACCTGCTCACCAGTATCTTATGCAGTAAACACGGTCGTAAAACCCGTCTATCCGACGCTACTTGAGTTAGCTTTCGTTGCCATGTTAGCCAACAACTCAAACAATGGCTAACCTTTCTCAGTGGTGAGCTAGCAGGATGCTAGGCTACATCTGTCGGCTCCGGTCCTCTGCAGCAGTCCGGTGTAACGTTAGCTGTCGACTGTAACGTTGCAGCACTTCATCACAGTCACCCTAAATACTGCACACGGAACGAAGTAGACGGTCGACCGCTGTCGGTAGCCGTGGTCCGCTGGTCGGCGACATCATCGTACCTGTCAAAAAGCGGTCGAACAACACCTTTGTGATTTAATTTCGTTGACAGACAAAGGAACCAATCGGCGCCACGGATGGTGTAGTGGGCGGGACAACACGTTGTCCAATTGTTGACACGAGGGGTCAAAGGCGGACACGTTCACATCCTCCTAAATTTGGAATCAAATTGTGAAAAAATCATATTTTTCTGCCACAGTAGTCGTTATAATCGGAAATTATCACAGGCCTGAAAAAATAAAACACCATTAGTACAACTCACCGTACATCAGTTAATATTAAACTTTTGGCCGCCAATGATTGACTGTCTTTATATTCATTAAGAAGAAATGAATAGTGAATGTTAAAACACTTAAAATACACCATTAAAAACATATTTAAAAGCAAAGTTGAACCGTTTCTAATATGTCTGTTTTGAAATGGGAGCTAATTTGTGCCAGCAGAAACGTCTCAGTCCTATACACAAGACAAAAAAGGCTGTGAATGCCATGTTTAAGGCACAAACAGATACAATAAATTCACCTTATGACCCCAAAAAGTATGCATTCATAGTTTTGGAATCTTTTACTTATTAACCTTCCTTACTGTTGAGAAGGTTATAGAACGTTTAACAAACAGGGGGTTTCTCTTTAAATGCCAATAAGCTTAAATTGTTCCCTTTTTACTTTATTAATACCGACCTAGGCAAAATAACAAAAACCTCAATCATCCAAAAATTAAACAGAAATAGTGTAATAATTACAGATCCAATGTTCCCTGCTCATATCAGACACTAATCATCAGATGATCTAAGACATCAGGACGAATGACTTGGAAATAATCACACATTTCAGATAGCTTAAAATATGTTTCTTTTTAGTTATTAAAAATGAATTTCCTTTATCATCACAGCCAAAGTTAAGAAATTGGTGAATTTCTTATTAATAAAAACATTGTCAAAATGCCTAAGACAGTAAGTAAACAAATTGATTTCTCATAACCATAATTTGGCACAAATCAAAAGACATGGAATCTCAACATGGAAAAGCAAAAGGATAAACATCTTCAAAACAAACAAAACAAGTTACTGTTAATTTCTGCAGGCTTTGAGGCTAAGCATATTGTATGCTTATAAAGTGCTAATATGTATAATAAAGATTAACAGTACGTAATAACTGTTACATTATATGATCTGATACTGAGATGATTTTGGAAGTGCTGCCAGAAGATGCTTGGTAGTTTTCATTTGAAAATCTTTATCTGCCAAAAAATAAGCCCCAGTATTTATAAGATTTCAAATGAATAAATACTCTATCAACAGTGAATCCGATCTCCAATCTTTCAGCGATCCAATTGACAAAAAAATGAAACAACAGTTCAGTTCCCACCGAGAGCATTAAGTGGATCGTCAAATATGTTGCTTGAATCCGCCGCTGTACTGGTCTCCTGAGAGAGTGGTGTTTTCTTTGATTTTTGCGGAGCCTTCGTGACTGGTTTTGCTGTGCTTGGTGAAAAGATGTCATCTTTAAAGAACAAAGAGATGGACAAAATATCTGGTTAAAGACAGCATCAAAAATCTGCTTTAAAAAACACGAATACCTGCATGCTTACCCATGTCATCATCAAATATGGACTTGGTCTCTCCCTTCGTCTTGGACTTCTGTTTTGGTTTTAAAGTGTCCGTCAGGTCAGCAAAAATGTCTATGTTGTCATCGAACAAGCTGGCATCGAGGGTCTTCTCGTTGTGCTTCTTGTGAACTTTAGGCACGGTGGAAACTTCATCCTGAGAACAAAAATTCAGCAGATAAGGAAAGACACAAAACATATTTTTATGATGGCACAGAAAACCTTGACAGTATTACCATCAATGTAAAAGAAAGATACCTGGAAGAAGTCCTGCTTTGAGACACTACTGCTGTTCTTGTTTTCTTTACTACTCATGGAGCTGTTGCTCACTCCAAAGATGTCCTCATCGTCGTCATCTTCCTCCAAAAAGGCAGTGGCTTTTTTTGTTGTTGACCGTGGTTTGACTTTATGGAAAAGGTCGCCCGTGTTGGCATCAAAGATGGATGGGAGAGTGCTTTTATCTTTGTCATTCTTCAATCCCACCCCACTACTGGCCTGAGGTTGTGTAGTCTTGGTAGTCTGTCTGGTGGAGGGTGTGTTAGTGACTGAGGTGGCCCCGAACAAACCATCAGAGCCAAAAAGGTCCTCCTCATCAGAAGACGGAAGCCCCTTGGTACTGCTGCTGTCTTTACTGGCGTCTTTTTTTCCAGTGTTTGTGGCTACTGGAAGTTTCAGTACCGACGGTCTTGGGGAGACTTCAGAGAGAGGTGAATGAGAAGGTGAGGAGGCGGGCAGAGCAGCGGGTTCAGCCGAGTTAGGTAATATCGGACTGGCACGCGTCTGGCTGGATTTTTCTGGTGGAGGCGGAGCTAAACCAGACAGACTCGGATTGGGCCCAAGAACGTCTCCACCATCAGTCTCTTCTTTAACCTTTGAAGAACTTTGGGCTGCTTGCTGCCTCGCTGCTCTGGACTGGGGTCTCCTTTGTACAGAACCTTTGGCACGACTCTGCATGACAGAAGATTTGAGCTCACAATATCAAAGTACAAAAAACGTAAAAGCAACAAAAAGACTATTAGATAACAAATTGAATTCTCCAGGGATCATAAACCAACCTTGTGCGCGCTCTGCAGTGTTGTAACCTGAACTGGGGTGTCGAAGTTCACTCCTCTCTGGAGGTCCGGCTGGGCTCCTATAGGAGTTGTGGCAGGGCTGGGGCTCAGGCTGGACCCCCCAGAGGAGGAGCTAGGAGCCATGCCAGGGAGTGCACTTACAGCCCCTGGTGTACTGGGGATAGCACCAGGGAGCAACGCAGCGGGGTTGATCATCAGATTGGCCTGAATATGACAAGATCAGACACACCAATACAATCATTTCTCAAGGCGAAAAAGACACAATGGACCCTTAACAGCGACCAAAGACTATTTAAACAGACCTTCCACCTAAGTACACATCTACAACTGCTCTCTTTTCATGGAGATGGTTCAGAACAGAAGATCATTCGAAACAGGACTGCGGATGGAAATGAGGAAAGAGCAAGATGCAATAACATCTTATGAAACTGAAAGAAAGAGCAAATTCTTCCAGTTTAGCAAAATTAAATCAAAACAGATAATTATTTTCATTCTGGTAGTCATGCTGCTGTATCGAAGCCAAGCTTTTAAGTTGGAATATGAAAAAGCTCAAACAGAAGACACCTTGAAAGAGAAATTGTGTCAGAGAAAATAGAAAAGAGACTTTTCTGAGGAGGAATCAGAGTGAAATGTCAAGAATGAAGACTTTTGATTCAATACAAATTAAAATATTACTTGAAGTTTCCCAATCCTTGATGAGGAATCTTTAGGTTTTACAGGGCTTGGTGCAGGTTTCTGTGTGGTCAGATTACAGCAGTTTCAGAATTTAATCCAATGAAGGCAGTTCTTGTTTTTCCATCTAGAAACAACACTGTATGTCTATCACAACATATCAAAACATATTTTAAAGAAAAACAGCTAATATAGGCAAAAATTTTACCTATACCAAAACCGCATGGACACACAGTCATTTGTGTGTCCATGCGGTTTTGATATAGGTTTTGTTTATGACTCAAAGAAAAAAAAAAAAGAAAAAAAGCTGTCCATCATATTATTGGAGTATACGCTGGCAGTAGACCCACCTGAGTCTCGGATACAGATTCTGGACTTGCTAGTGGTGCGCTGTCATTAGGTTTACTGGGCTTCTCTGCTACTTTCTGAGAACAAAAATAAAAGAGAGAGATGAAAGTTCTCCCGCTGATATACATTTTGTGATTCAGTCGAATGGCTATTTATACAGCTGGTGTAATATGCAATGTTAGGGCAGCAGGAATCCAGCATCATTCTAAATCACTACAAAATAATCAAATTTCTACCGGAGGAGGAGCTTTGGACTTGATGGAGCTGAAGAGGTCGTCCTCGTCATCTTCTGAAAACAGACTTTGTGTTGCCGGCTTCACTGAACTGACTTTGGAGCTCTGAAAAGTAAACAGTCATGTATCCTAATCATCTTGTGAAAGACATCTGCATCTGGTCGTTATGCATAAAGGGATGTTATAATTCTAATACTACTACAACGTAAATATCAAATGAACTAAACTAAACATTTTGACACAGTATGCAGTTGAGTTGAACATTGTAAAACAAACAGATAAGAATATCTAATATACTGACTGCAGCTTTCCCTGAAGAGGCAAACAGATCGACATCTGGGTCATTGTCCTTCTGCTGCGTCTGACTGAACAGCAGCTCCTCATCCTGGAACACACCTGTGCTTGTCGCCTGCGGTCGCTCCTCCGTAGGCTGAAAATAAAGACACATGTTATACCTTGCCTGCATGAGAAACAGCACACCAATGCACCTGAACCATTTGTTCACACTATTCGCACCAACCTTTAGTGTGTTGCTTGTGGTGGGTTTACTGGGTGTGAATATCGGCTCATTCCAATCCGATTCATCTTCCTCTTCATCATCGAACAGACTAACGGCGTTTGTTTTGACTTTCTCTTCCTTCTTGATATTGGGCGGTGGGCTGTCCTTAGGGAGGAGGCTGTCATCATTGTCGACTTCATCCAACGGGCTCTTTGTCTGCTTGTTGGCGAGAACGTTGATGCCTCCAAAAAGACTGACTGCTCCAGCAGGCTTCTTTTTACTCTCGCTGATCTCTGGCGAGGGCGCTGATCGGATCTCAGGGGTCTCTGCGGCAGGCTTCTCCTGCTCTGAAGGCTTGTCCTGTGCTGCGGTCCTAGAAACTACAACCTCCTCCGATTCCTCCAACATGGAGGACGACTGAGAGGCCACAGCCGGTGTCTGAAGAATACAGGTATTGTATAATAATTTAATCTCAGTGTGGGAGAAAATGCAAATCACACATGTACGTATTACAGAAGAAAGGTTTAAATATCACTGTTGTTGGGGAAACTCCTAGAGCCAACTTTTCTAATGTGGTGCTTTCTGTTTAATTGAAGGATCTAAATGTTGCTGTAGGGAATGAGTCAATTATTTCACCCCTTAAGCCTGTTAAACCTTTTTAAAGCCCGCTGGAGGCAAGTTACAAAACAAGATTATTTTTACGGGACAAAGTCAGCGCACTCACTTTAGCAGCCGAGGCTGCAGTGTTTGTGTTGACAGCAGGTTTGATGCCAGAGAGAGATCCTTTATCTTCATCACCCTCATCTTCAAACAAGAGAGCGACTCTCTGAGGTTTCTTCAGACTATGTGAAGAGCGACAGAATAAGAGGATAGGTAAGAATTCAGAGCAATACAATATATATACAAATAAAAAACTATGGTTAAAGTGATTTTAATACAATTGTAAAAGTGAGCATGTATGTTTTTGCACTGTTCGTCCTCACAAGTGTACATACCTTGACTCTGTTGTTGGAGCAAACAGGTCATCATCGTCATTATCAAAGAGGCTGCTTTTGTGAGACATTTTGGCACTGGTGAGACTGGAGGGGGCACTGGTACTGGGCTTCATCCCTCCTGACTTTACCTCTGGCTTCCCTGCGCTACTTATAGAACTCACCCACTGGTCCTGTCATTCAAATGTTTGGGAAAACAATGTACCACATTGTAGGCACCAATACATATTGGCATGCGGCAGTAAATATGACTTTTTTTGTCGTCTCATACCTCATCATCACTGAAGAGGGAGCTGGACACAGCTCGACTGAGTTGCGGTGTGGAGGCTTTAGCTTGATTAGGTTTTGCTTTAGACTTAGCTGCAGATGCAAACAGATCCTGCAAGGTGAAGAACCACATTATTGTAAAGTACTCACAGCAAAAGCGTAATTCAGGTTTGTCCAAGTGTGTGAAATATTAGTTTACTATTGTCACCTCTTCTTCCTCATCATCAAACAATGACAAAGGGGCCTTGCTGGTTTTGCCCTGGCTTGTAGGCTCAGGCTTAGGCTTAGACTGGCTCTTAGAGATAGCTGGAGATCCCTATGGAAGGCAAACGCATATATAGTGTAATTAAATGTATTATCGCTGTTATCACTTTTTTCTAGTGAAATTTGAGAGCCGTACCTGTGTGTCTTCATCATCAGAGAAGAGGCCTCTCATCTGGGGTCTCTGAGTCTGCTTCACAGCAGCCTTAGCAGCATCTAGAGCCGGCCCATTCTGAAATGCATAACGTGAAGATGAAAAATTAATATAAATAGTTTTCTAAATTATAACTTCCTTTTTACAAATATGAGATTTAGTCTTGAAAGGAAATACTGGTACTGAGCAAAGAGAACTGAACTGTATCAACGAGAGTAAAGGCCAGCAGTGCACTCTAAACTAAATCAAATTTGGCCTTTTCTCAGACTGCACTAGAATATGGCGCTCATAGCAAACATCAATATACTGACTGCAACTAGGTCTGTTCATTTAATGGCACCCATGCCTGATAAATGAGCTTGTGGAGGAGCTCAAAACAAAATGTGAATACACCGTTAAACTAAAACGGTGTAGATAAAAAAAAAATAAAAATAAATAAATAAATATATATATATATATATATATATATATATATATATATATATATACTGTGGCCTACAACCAGTTGATGGTGTTTTAGGAAGCAGTGAAAACAACTTTTTGGTGTTTTTCTGTCAAAATCTGTCATTTTGCTTGTGAAAACACAGCAAATTGGATTTGGTCCAGAGTATATCGTTAGACAGTATTCAGACCTCCAGAGATTTTTCAGACTCTTCGCTGGTAGACGGCTGACGTTTCTTCAGGCCCTCATTGAGCAAGCTTTGAGTCCCGGGTCCAAACATAGAGATGGCCCCTGCTGGCATCTAAACACAACAATGAATCATTAACATAGGAACTCTTCTACAGGCCACAAAAACATAATTTTGATCTACCAAACACAATATGTAATCCATTAAACTATCATAATGTTACGTTCAACCGCATTCAGACATTTGAACGTTGATCTTTACCTTTTTCGCAGGTGGTTTAACCTGCTCTTCCACCACCTCCTTCTTGCTCTGTGCTGGAGCTGGTGCACTGTACTTCTCACTGAATATGTCACCATCGTCATCGTCTTCATCAAAAAGGTCAACAGCTTTCTTGGGCTTCTTGTGTCCAGCTGAAAAAGAGGGAAACACAACCAACACATGGGGGTTTGAGGGGGGAGGATACCACCTGAGCCTGGACTGCAACACTGAAGGTCCCATTCTCTCACGCACTTACCAGAGTCAGACTTTGTCAGGCTTTTACCACTAAAGAAGTCATCATCCTCATCCTCATCATCAAACAGCCCACCTCCTCCTTCACCGAAACCAGCTCCCGTAGGAACCTGTTTGGAGGCAGCATTGGTCTTAGGAACCGGAGTCCCATTCTCCTTGCTCTCCACTGAATCAGAGCCAATCCCTGGACTGAACAGGCTGTTATCTGCGGGGAGAAAGTCGTTTGGTTGAGGATGATGAAGCAGACGAGAACTTGATATCGGCCATCATACAAGTTAATGCTTCTACCTGGGAATATTGAAACGGCACCTGCTGGAATCTTCTTTGCAGATTTGTCAGATTCTTCAATGGAAAAAAAAGGTACGTGTTAATCTTCTATATGTTTGGACAGATCTTATGTATAAGTCTTTGTCTGGAAAAGCTAAGGTCTTACCTGCAGTTCGAGATGTGCTTTTCATGCTTTCATTCAGCACCCTTTTTTCCTCGGACCCAGGAGGTTTTGGAGCCTCAGAGAAAAGATCCCCCTGAATGACATAACACAATACAGCATAAGTCAAAATTCTGGTTAAGTCCAGAGTTTACGGGACTGAATTATCATTGAGTTTAATATACCTCTTCATCATCGTCAAACAGGCCTTTTCCTCCACTGAAGAGGCCACTTTTCCCCCCAAATGGGGAGAAGTCATCATCATCCATCTTCGGTGGCTTGAACATGTCATCACTGTCCTCTTCAGCTGCTGTTACAATGTACACAAACAGTATTGAGGAGCGTACTGAGAACAATGGGCCTGCTGTGTAAATAACTCATGCAGAATCAAACAAATAGTTTGAATTGTTCTGATGATGGATGAAAGTCCTACCCTGTGGCTTTGCAGGTTTTGGTTCTTTCCTGCTTTTACTTTTCTTCTTAGAGGACAATGCTTCAAAGACATGACATGGTAGACACACAAAACCATGAGCATGCACATGCAACAATGTCAGAATTTAAATCTCAAATATAAACTTTGACGCTGCGTTTTCCTTAAAATAAATGTGATAAGTGGGAGTAACAAAAGGGAGATGATGTACTGCCAGTTGGGTGATAATGACTGGGACTTACATGCGCGATCTCCTTCTGGTTTGTGAACTGGTTCGCCTTTGATTCGGGCTGCCAGTTCATCAGCAAAAGACGATGGGCCAGTGTTCTGAATATGACATAATAAAAACAAACAAACAGATAAACAAACTGAAGATCATATATGAATGATTTCAGACTGAAATTATTAACAACTCATTCACAAAACATATGTCTTCAGTATTATAAGAGGCATACCTTTGTGCTGTCATCATCATCATCATCATCATCATCCCTGTCTGATTCTCCAAATATGTCAGAATCCTCATCCTCCTCCTCTTCATCATCTTCCTCATAACTCAACATGGATGACTTCTGAGTGAGTGCAGGAAGAGAATCCAAAATGATTGAGTTGTTCAGCTTGAATGTAATCTTTTATGTGTTTTAGCAGGCGTGCAGCCAAGCTTACCTTCCTAATATTATTGTGACCTTCATCCTCCTCCTGATTAAAGTCATCATCTGAATGCTGTTGAATAAATAAATGTTTACATTGAAGTGTCTTTTACCTGGGCAATATGCAAAATGAGTAACCTTGAAAAATAATGTGAAAGAAAAGGTCTTACAACTGCTTCTTTGCCATCTTCGCTCTCAATCACACTGTCTCTGTCACTGTCAATAGACATTTCTGGAAAGAGAATCACGCAAATACATGAGGGAAAAATAAACAGTATAATATAGAAGGGCCTGAGGAAGCTGCCATGAGAATATTACCATCACTGGAGAGGTCACCAAGTCCAACGTCCTCTTGTTCCATGAAGGCCTGGGAACCGATCAGATATGGAAGTGGTCTGTCCACATAAAGATCCTAAAAGATAAGTCCAAAAACAGACACACAGGATCAATAACATTCATGTAAACATGAATGTTCACATGCATTACTGCAGTATTCATAAATTACTGCTTCAAGAATTAGAACGCACCTTGGGCTCCAGGATGGCCTCCACTCTGTCCGTGACCTCCTCGTCCTCTGAATCAGAGTTTCCCGCTTTGATGTCCAGATGCTCAAAGGCCGACTCCAGGACTCTCAGACCATGGTTCACTGCTTCCTGCATCTTAGGGATCAACGCTGCCTCTTTCTGCTCCCGAGTTTTCTCCTTTAGGGAAAAAAAAGGGCTTTCACAGGGCGATGCAAGACTTGTGGATAATGTGTGCCACATACTGTGGCCATATTGGTCAGTGTTGTGCTCCATGGAAGGATGAATTCTTTATACCTGCTCAGGCTGCTTCTCCAAAGCATCAGCCTTGGGAATAGTCTCTTCTACCTCTTCATCATACACTCTCTGTAACCGGACACAAAGTAAAAACATGTTTTTTATTACCAGATAAGATTACATCATGTAATCTGCAACATTTTAGTTCCAAAAGTACCCAAACAAGTAGAGTAAATTGTCACAGTTATAGTATAACAAGCAATACTGAAGTAGAAAAAGAAACGTTTGAATTATTATATACGTTACATTTTCTATAAACTGTGTATTGGAAAGCATGAGGAAGTCGTTAAAGACTGAGTTCAAGCAGCTATCTGTGGCCTTGGTGTCACGGATCAGACTGTCCAACTGCTTTTCAATATCATGCGTCTTTGACAGCATTCTCTGGGAGAAGTCTTGGAGGAACAGGAAGAGCTGTGAAGGCAAAAAAAACCCTGTTATGAAGACATTTGCAGAGTTCCTTTCATTACACCAAAGCATCTCCTCCACTACTCAAGATTTCTGCAGGATTTTTTTGGACTATTTGAGAACAGATGATGATGAATTACTTTGCTTATTTGTAAGCTGGCAACAAAGTTTTTGACTTACTCCTGAGTCAGCTGCCAAGGACCAGTTGGCACTGCTCTGCCGCATCTCTTCAAGAGTCCAGGGTCTCTCCCAAATTTGAGCATCTTTCCCCAGGTGTTCACTCCTGCTTGGGCCATTTGCTAATCCCTCTGGCAACCCGCTCATCTGCAACCAGATCACTCAATGAAGTAGTCAGTCATTAATTAATTATTACAGGAAAACTCCACTTAAAAGGAAATTCTTCTACTTAACAACATGGCTCACATATCTGTTTTATTTTAATTTGCATACAGTCTATGATTAGAATGAGTCTCTGTCTGATGTAAACAGCTGATAGACTGAATACAAAAGCTTGTTGGAGGAAATAAATATCAACTTGAAATGGCAACAACAAGCTGTCTTTTGCACATTTGAAACAAGCCCAAACCATAAACTGTAGTGATGATATCATCTAGAAATAAGTTACGGAGCTGCTCCATATAGTCAATGAAGATTGGAACAACTCCCCTCAAACTGTTGCAGTACAGTTAGTAATATCACTGGGATATAGGAACTATTTTTCATGAATGCCCTTCATTAAGTTCCTCCAAAAAGGATTCCAAAACTTGGTTTTCTTTCATATTACTGACAACCAGTATTTAGCTCCAACATAACGAGTAGAATAGTTAACAGAGAAAGTAAGATGTGTGACAGGACTGTGGCATTCCTCCAGAGAGAGGCCACATAAATCGTACATACTGCCTCCAATCAACTAAACAACCAGTATGAAGAGCTTCCGTCTGGTCAAAGGTTTAAACCTCCCCTCTATAAAATAAACTAGGCACGAAGATATTTCATCTCAATGTTTTTGTATGTGTTCATGTTATTACTGCAAATGTCACAACCTATTGGAATATAGTTTCCAACACAGTCCTGATTCAATGTCAACAGAACAAGTCCAAAAAGTGATGACACAGTACATTCACAGTGTTGATGCCCTGATATCCTGCTCATTGTGTTGGTTTAAAGAGTTACTGAAATACCACACAACACATTACGCATTAGCTAACTTGGAACGTTATCTTTCCTTTAACTAATGTAGTTTAACTGCTACACTTCCGATACGACAAATTAGCTTTGCCGTTAGCAATACCACAAGGTTACAAATTAGCGGAGGATAACAATGTTGCGTGACTAAAGAGACGTCTTAATGTTACTTCCTCCTGCGAGCTTTCACATACTTAAAGTATTCTGTTTGGTTAGCAGCTAGTCAAACTTAGCTAGCCAACACCACCGCTAGCTGTGAGCTGCTCCAGGCGACACTATAGTGACACATCTCCCCCGAATATGAGCGCTTTAATGCCTACCTTGAACAACTCCGGTCCACTGCTGTCCACGACGGTCAACTGTGGTCAGAAACGACGTAAAAAAAACCCGAGATCGATTATGCTAAATGTGGCCTATTTCCCTCATTGGTCTTCTGACAGGTCGGCCATGTTCTGTCTGCAGACAGTCACCTGACTAGCGTCGCATAGCAACCCGTTGAAAAGTGGGGCGGAGTGGAACCAACCAAGAAAACGAGGAAAGGAGGCAAAGAGGCGAAGATACCTTTGACTCCTCACTCATACCTGCAATAACAGCGTGAACTACCCGACATTGTAATAACATCTGCACCAAAATACTGTTGAAAACGACGTACTCTTCTTTGTGGGGTTCATCAATGGTGATTCATAAACTTAATATGTGGATGCAGTATTTGTCTAATCAGTTTATTTGAACCTGTCAAGATCTGACTCGTACATTGTATCTTACTAAATAACAGAGATAAATCAAATACACTTTTTAAATGAATACGCTGTTGCTTCTCACTGCATCAGATATATAAAGCCACATTATCAACACACAAGCCAACTGATGTCACTAAAGTTACATAATGACTGGATATGTGAATTTAGACCACAGTAATATCTGGAGTCTGTCTCAATGTGTCTTTACCCAAAGTAGGACGACACAACCATCACTTTCACAGCAATCAGGACCGACACAGATCAAATTCTGTGGTTTTTGATTTCTGGGATTTTCAAGTTGTGGATACGATCACAAATAAGTTAACTGTTATAGTAGTTAGACTCTTACGAATGTATTACTATTGCTAACATTAGGGGGAGTAGACTACATTGTGCTCGACACGTTATTATAAAAAGGCAACAAAGAATTTAACAAATTCAACGTGTGTTATGTAAACAGTTTATTTTCTCCATCTGGCAACAGCTATAAAAAAAAAGTATCAATCATTAAAAAAATATTTTTCACAAAAGGGGAATTTAACAAAGTGCACACACATCCAACAAAACAGTAAAATTATAGCATGAAATCAACAAACAGATCATGTGCATGTGGACCATATTTACAGTTAATTGAATAGTTATTTTCAGACATTTTGACAAGTCAGTAAGAAAAGCACAGGTGTAAATATTAAAATTAATTATGGCTGAATTCTATTTGAGTCCTTCAAGTTCAGTCACAGCGTCACTACTTACTGGGACATTTGAAAAGAACAGAGCGGTTGTTATTGGTGATGCCCGTGTCTTCTCTACTATGACCAGACTACTGCAGTTACTACTGTCGGTACCAAAACAAAACCGGCTGAGAAACCCTAATAATCAAGTCGATTTTGAAGCAAGGAATTACTTAAATTCAACAAATGAACATGGCTGAAAGACAAGAAGGATGTAAAAGATAAACTCTATTGCAGAAATATATACACACACAACTAAAGGAGTTAAAACAGCGGCGCAGCAGGAAGTCATTCACATAAGACTTTCACAAGTTGAGACATAATAGTAAAACAGTATTTTGCTTTTCATGCAACACAAACCAAAAATGAACTTTTCTCCTAAAATGGTTTTATTCATAAATATACAATTAGTATTTGTATTGACAATGAAACTTGGGGGTTAGGGGTAGAGGGGGATAAGCAAATAGTGCAAACTGAGCTTAACATTAAGGCAAGAGCTGATGATGAACAACATCTCTATGACACTGAATCACACGCTGCAACCTGGTTGTGGTGAGAAGTTTCTCTGGTCTCTAACTGATTTTCAGTCTCCACCTCAGTACACCCCATGTTACCAGCCTCTATTTGCTCGTGTACTTCAGGCTCCATCTCTTGGTTCAGCTCCATTTCTTCTGGCCTCATGTCATCCCCCGTCTCGTGAGTGTAATCCATCGTATCGTCTCCCACCATTTCTTCTGGCCTCACGTCGTCTCCTGTCTTGTGCGTGTCCTCCATTGTATTGTCTCCCTCTTCTTTGTCCTCAGCAATCATTAAAACCTCTTCAGTTTCTTTGGTTCCCTCTTCTTCTTCCTCCTCCTCCCCCTCCTCCATCACAGGCCACTCTCCATCATCGCTGTTGTCCATCTCCTGCTCTTCTTGGCTGCTCGTCAGTGTATCGACAGGCAAAGGCTGCCAATAATCATACAACTTGCCCTACAGGAGGAAAATATAGAATTGTAAATAAGAATGATACAATCTTTTGACTTTATGTTGATATAAGAGTATGTATAAGAATACTGTACATGGAGAGGCCTGGTCCTCTGAAGGAGCATCTGCCACTTGGTGGAGATCCTGGCCACCAGGTCCTTCACCTGGAGGGAGAGGGGTAGTCACACACACACACACACACACACACACACACACACACACACACACACACACACACACACACACACACACACACACACACACACACACACACACACAGCTTCTAGAGAGCACATCCAAGCTTTAACGATTGGCTTGCATCTTGAAGCCAAGTCAGCAATGATTGATTAACTTATCATAAAAAAAACTCCACTGCTTCCATGTCCTATAGTGAGGATATTGTCTTCTATTATAGTAAATTTAATATTTTGTCGAACAATAGCAGCGATCTAAAGATATAAAACAAATAAATATATATATATATATATATTTATTTCCTGGTATCTTTTAGACTAAGCAATTAATTGATTAATTAAGAAAATAATCAGCAAAAACCGGGAACAAAACCTAAATGCAATTTGTGAACTAAATGACTATCACATCTAACCTCATCTGGATATTATGTATATTTCCAAATATAAATATAACTTTAACTGTTAGGGCTGCAACAACGAATCGATAAAATCGCTTAAAATAGATTATTAAAAGCGTTGGCAACGAACTTCATTATCGATTCGTTGCGTCGCGCAATTATTACGCCACTCACCACGGTGATGATTCAGCACCTAAAACGTAAACATGTTGGAGTCCTTGAGGAGGAGGAAGGGAGTTCAACAGCAGGTTAGTCACTACAGAATCCTACTGTTGTTCCGTTTTGAAGTGAGGAACGTAACGTCCCTCCAGTAGCTCTCCTGGTGCTGCTGTTTACTCGTTATCCTGCTTGACAAGCATGACAAGTTAGCGTTAGCTCGTTAATAACAGTAGTAAAGCAGGGGTGGAATAGTTTGCAAGACTAAAGACACGTTTTTATTCACTTGCCTTTTCCCCGCCGATTCATCGAAGAAATAATCGACAGATTAATCGATTATTAAAATAATCGTTAGTTGCAGCCCTACTGTCAATTATTGTTTTTATTCAGCAATAATAAGGATGCAGTAATGATGTTTGCACCAAAAAGTGAGGCGGGTCAAACTCGAACACAACAACCTTAATGTGTCTCCTGTTGAGCAGCTGCTTAATGACGCAAACAGCTTTGACTTGAGATTTAACAATAATAATTTCTGTGATGTGACGGATCGACTGCGTGACTTTGTCAGGGATACTGCCGACACTGACATCCATGTAGCGTTAGAAAGGCTATTAACGTGAAAGACCTCAATCTAGTTAAAAGCTTTGGAAAAACTGGTTAAAGAAGAACTACTGAGGCAGGTGGAACATCAGGTAGGTCGACTCAATCCTGGTTACCATGCAGGTAGAGATGTTGAGGATGTCACTCATATACTTGTGTTTTGTATTTCAGCATTTAGAGCCAAATTTCTCTTATTCCTCTTATCACTGTAGGCATTGCCAGGCAGGCACAATCTGTTGATAATTAACACACTTATTTGTGTGTTTAATGGCTGTCTGCAAACCAAATTTCCTTTGGGATGATAACAAAATTGAACTTGAAAGCATTCAGAAAGTGCTGAAGAACCTTTTAAAATGGCATTGTAGAAAATGTAGAATGCATCTGGATCACAGTTTTGGAAATGAAACTCACCTTGCTCCGGTAAAGACATTTCTCACTCTCTCTGATGTCACACTTCACGTGTGTTTCCAGCTCAGAGCACAGAGACAGCAGCTGTTTCTGAGAGTCAGAAGAAAAAGGCAAGGCGCATTAACACACACACACACACACACACACACACACACACACACACACACACACACACACACACACACACACACACACACACACACACACACACACACACACACACACACACACACACACACACACACACACACACACCACCATCTTCAGACTTTGATAAATCAGCTCATTAATAACCAGCGGCTGAAAACTTCAAACCAGAAAAGGGGATTAATTCCTACCTTTTGATGAGCTGGGAAGAACTGATAATTGGAAGCTTCATTTGCTAAAGTCAGAAGGCTATAGCAGAGGTAGTAGGACTGAGGCACAGAGTAAAGGGAAAGAAACTTGCATCAGAAATGCATTCACAATATCATTCAGATTACATTTTGAGCTTATTTACACATAATAAAAAAAAAACTAGACATGCGAAACAAGACAACTATAAAGTCATTTTAAAGTTCAGGCATATGCTCACCTGTTGGTCTAAGGTGGTCATGTCCTCTTCTTTGTCTTTCTGACTCCTGCCGGAGGAGCTCAGCATGGCTCGGAGGAGCGTGGAGGGTTGCATACGGGGCAGGTAGGGCCTCAGTTCAGAGAGCTAAGCATGGCGGCGTGAGAGAAAGTCATTTAGATAAATGTAAATTTTTCAACTGCTGAGGTCTAAAAGATATTTGTATAGGTTTCACACTGAACGAGATTACCTGAAACTCTTTTTCTGTAGGTCTGTAAGTACAATTTCCGTTTAACAGCTTAGAGATCATGGACAGGCACAGATGTCGACGCAGTTGCCTAGATCAACAAAAGAGAATACTTTTTAATGTGCAATACAATACAATAAAAAAGGACTGATTGTGTGGGAAAAATGGAGATAAGCAGACCAGAGAAAAACAGTTAAAAGACTTACTTTCCACGAGTGTTGTCAGGCAGCAGCTGAACCAGCAGGCACATGTTGTGGTGGTCATCTGTCAGATCAGTGAGGGCCATACAGATTCGTGGCAGCTGAGAACAGTTTAGAGAAATAATAAATAACTCATTCAATTTAAAAAACATTTCAATATTAACTTGTGATACTACGATTACATCATGTTATTTTATAAACTTGCTGCCAAATTAAATGATTCAAAGCAAGTTGTGACTAAAAACTAAACTACAAACATGTATTTAACATTTAAAGAGTTTTGTCTGATGTGTAGCATTACAGTGGAAAACAATGCACTGCATTGTTATTAAATGAGATTCATTTACATGATTTTGCACACATTTGCCACGTAAGGGTAAATATTCAGAATTTCAAGGAAGCCGAGGCATGCGTGAACTGACCATGGTGTTCCAGTCCTTGATGTTGTTGACAATTTTGTACTGTAGAGGGTACAGCTCAGTACTAGCCTGAAGGAGGAGCCGTGAGTCCAGGCCCACCTTTCCCACCACAGTTAGCAGCAGCAGCAGCTCGTCGTCGCTGTACACTCGTGGACAGAGGCCCATACAGTAAGACAGGTACTGCAGACGAGAACACAGGACAAAACAGCCAAGAACTGAATGATCTGAATGGAGAAGTTGTGCTTTCTCTGCCAAACTCTCCTCCTTGCAGACATGACAGCCATTCGTGTGCGTCTCACCTTCAAGATGTTGTTGCAGTTGTGTTCAGGGAAAGTGTCCTGTTCCTTGTTACTGGAGGGACTCTCACTTTTGATATAAATGTCCTCCCTACACAAACACAGAAATTCAACAATAAATAAACAACTTATTTATTAAGCTTTTACACAGGAAACAAGGAAATGAATGAGTAATCTAATGAACAGGAAAGCAACTTACAGCAAATCTCCCTCAGTGAATGGAGGCTGCAGATTCTCAAAAGGGAAGAGAGTAACAAACGCAACTCCCATATTCATCAGAACCAGCGCCACATCGGCCAGACTGGGCACCCACACTTTAAACTGCTGGTTTCCAGTTTTCACTGAGGAAGCATACACACAGAAACAAAACCAACATGTTAACATGTCTTAATAATAGTGAGGACATACAAAATATAAGAAATACCAAAACACTGACCTATCTGATAAGCAGCAGTGCAGGCGATGTCACAGAGAGCCTGTAGTATCTTTTCAGATAGCAGCCTCTCACTATGGACCGACATCATCTGACAGGATCAACAAAGAATTATGACCAAAGTTCAGACATTTGGACATAAATCTCTACCAACATGCTGTGTGTGTGTGTGTGTGTGTGTGTGTGTGTGTGTGTGTGTGTGTGTGTGTGTGTGTGTGTGTGTGTGTGTGTGTGTCCTACCTTGAATAGGAAACGGGTAACCTGAGTTGGACAGGGCGAGCGACAGTCGTAAGCTTCCTGGAACAATCCAATATTTACATGCAGTCTCAGCTGAGCAGGACTAGACCTGTAGTGACATATAAGGAGAGGGAAAGATTAGAGGAAATAATTAACTAGCAAAACTAACGGTCTAAAGCTAACGGTCAATATAGCCTGCAACGGTCACTACACTCCACAGTATAAAGTGTATAAAGTGCAAGAATTCTTGTGTGCATACGAGTTCACTGAGGGTTGAGCAAGAGGAAAGCGGAAAGAGTGTCCAAAACAGAAAAAGTTAACATATATATATATATATATATATATACATATATATATATATATATACATACATATACATATACATATATATATATATATATATATATATATATATATATATAGACACACACACACACACACACACACACACACACACACACACACACACACACACATACATACATATATATATTACACTCAACATGGAAGGGATGAATGGTCAGAGGAACACCAGAATGATCAAGAATCAGGATCCTGGGGACATTGACTACCAATATCAAAAGTCACGGCACTCTGGTCTAGAGTTAATGAGCTGTTGCTCTGAACCTTCACGAGTATATCCAAACACAACTCACCAAAGAAGCGTTTTCTGTGCCGTCCCCTGTGGACTGACCATGCATCGCCTGAGCTGCAGCGTATCGTGGTCGAAGATCCGGCCAAATTTCTCCAGGTTGAACACTGCTTCTCCTGGAGGCACTTCTCTGATCGCGTTGGACATCAAAGAGTAGCGTTGCAGGAATTCCCTAGAAAAACAAATACAAAACGTAATAAAGCAGATTAGTGAAGTATTGTGTGCCAGTGACATAGTATGCTGAGTCTGTGTGCTTCTGCATGCTTTACTGTTGTTCAGTGGAGACGCCCTCTTCCCGGTTCTCCTCAGCCTCCTCATACTCAGCTATTCTCAGTAGGTCCTCTTGACACGCAGTTAGAAGTTCTGTCTCCATCTCTTTAGCTCTGATGGATGAAAACAATGTGGGGAAAGTTAACTGCTACTGTAGCTCAAAATAAAAGGTAAAGGGAATGATATTTTCTGCATAATTTACCTTTTATTGGTGTTTATTTCCTTCAGCATCTGGTCGAGATTGTTTTTGTAGATGCCTGACTTCATGGTTGGCAATGGCTGCTGTGGGAAACACAACCGACAACACTCAATGGTGTTACTGGTGAGTTGATGATCATACCTTTATAACTTTATGTTCAATATTGACACGCTATTTCAAGCTTACAGTTTTTGACTGGCAGCTGTGATGTCCAGGTGTGCTAGGCTCCGAGAAGGCTCCCTTCTCTGGTGTAGCTGGAGGCTTGGTGACGCGCTCCATCATCTCCTGCAAGGAGAGGAGCTGCTCCTCCTCGCTGCTATGGGAGCTCTGGGTTGGATCCAAATCTAATGCAAAGCTCAGGCCTAGGTCCAGTTCCACATCTATAGGATCCTCTTCAATCACCAACTTTGCACCACGCCCTTCACTCGCCCACCTCTCCAGCAGTGGAGACTGAGAACAATGAGATGTAGAAGTTGTGGGGCCAGTCTCTAAAGCGCAGGCTCTCACATTGTTGGGGAGGACAGATGTGCGTTTGTCGTCAGATTTAAAACTTTCATCCTTAAGCTGCCTGCCTGAAGAAGTGGCGGGGCTGTTTTTTGAGCAGGTGTATTTCAAGTTTTCAAGTTTTACCCGCTCTAACCCTACAGTTGGCATGGTGACTTGTGCCGATAACGAGGAACACACTTTGGCGTCCACTGCATGAGAACTAGTTTTGCGACAAGAGGAGTCATTAACTGGAGTACTGTAGCCATTCTCTGAGGTGGGGGATTTGATCCCAGCCATCTTAGGCTTTGCAGTCTTGTGGCCAGAGCTGACGACGTAGGTCATGGGATCAGGGGTGAAAAGCTCATCTATATCATTCGGGATTGCAACAGGTCTTCTTGGACGGGCAGTTTTATTCCGTTCCACCATGCGACAACTCACAGAAGTAGCATTTGCTTTTGGGGACGGTTTGGGAGGGCTACTGTCCGGTTTTCTGCTCTCCTCCATGGGATCACCTCTGCTCACGGTCTTGACTGTTAAGCCTGAGGTACTGCGGGGAGTATGAACAGACTGGTGGCTGCCAAAGTGAACATGAGGTGAGCCGGCTGTGTCCTTCTGTGGAACCTCCAAGGAGAACAAAGAGTTGGATTTGTCCCTTTTATCATTTTCATTGCTTTTTTTCTTCAAACCGTCTTCCCCTGGACTTTTTGAAGGTGATCTTGACTCTATCAACGTCAGAATTTGACTCTGGGTGGAATTTATATAGGCTTGCTTTGCTCCCATCGATGGTTGTTTCTTTATACAAGGTTTGAGTGACGGCGTCGAACAGGACGACTGCGTGGGTTTCAATGTGGACGACAGTTCCGAGCACGTCGATTGGCCGCATGCTGGTTCTGTGCACAGAAGGCTATTCGTGGTTTTGGGTGACAGTTCCAGGAATGAAGAATGCCTCGCTGACGGCTGAGACTGCAGTGAGATGCTGTGTGAGTGGCCAACAGAGTTCATCCCCGAAAGACACAGTTTCTTGGGACTGTCGTCCTGGACCTCGAACTCCATGTGCCTCTTCTGAGATGTGCAATTCAAATCCACTACTGGAGGTAGAAAAATACATTAAAAATATACTTTCTTTTCTTAATGTTCAATGTTTACAACATTTTTAATCCGTTATGGTGGACTGTAGTGAAACATGGTTAAGTAAAAATTATAATCTGCTACTGAGAATATCAATCCCTTTTTAAAGACATGCCAAACCAGTTGACATTCCCAGTGCTATCAATCATCTCAAGTAAAGTGAATTGACAGTACATACAGGTCCATGACATTTACAAACTCAACACCTGATGCCTGTTGTCACTGCAACGCCAACAAGATAACATGCCAACAAGGAGAAGGGGAAAAATTGACAACATTACCTGGAATTGAGTTTTCACTTGAAGGTGTTCGTTTATGTTGTTGGTCCTAAAAAAAAAAGAACAGAAAAAACAGCAATAATATGCATCACATTCAATCAAAAGACCAAGCAACACCTGGGTCAGGTGTTGAATAATAAATATTAGCACACTCACATGCTAAAATTCTGGCAAATGTTCTTTAACTTACCATAGCTATACCACCTGAACCTTTGTTTACAAAGCCTGAGAAAAACACACACTATGCTCTGCCCGAGTGAACTTCATTTTGGCCCCACAACCCTGGTTTGAGACTGGGCTTTTTGCGGAATGAAGAGCTCAAAGTCTACTATCAAAACCCTGAACTAGATCAAACAAATGACAAATTTTACCTGGCAAGGGGCTACAGGGCTGTGCATGACGGGTAAACTGGAAGCACTACTCCTGTCAGACGCGTGGGTACTGGGAGAAGGCTGGTAGCTCCATGAGGACCACTGGCTGTTCCCAGGGTTCCAATGGTCTGAGTCTGAGAGGGGCCTTGGGTAAGCTTCTTGAACACTTCTGGTGTAAAATGTTGGGGTCATGGGGGGCCTGTGGAGCTGGATAGTATGTATGGCACCCCTCATATCGCTGGATTGATCCTAACAAAGTAAATGGTAATAGACACAACAATTCAAAATCACTTGAAGGCTATTCTGCAGTTCAAGTTACTATTTGAACAAATCCTGTTTTCACTAATGACATGAAAAAATACCTTGCTTGACGCTTGTCTTTGAGGCATTACATTTTTACTTCCAGAGTAAGACAAAGTGTGCTTGGATTCAGTCTCTTGATCTCTCCTGATGTGGGAAGACGAGGAGTGGTTACTTAAATCCTTCATGAATTGAGGAGATGCAGGGTGAAAGGTACCGGGGGGCGGGGGCTGTGGTCTACAAGCTGTAGTACCACTGTTAGTCGGGCTGACTGGAACAGACCTGGATGAGCAGAGAGACCCTGGAGGTGGATGGTGTTGGTGTTGCAGAGGAAGCAGTCTGCCCCCTGCCAGGGGATGAGACCTATTCACTGGGGAACCAATGTTAGTCGGGCTGCTTGGAATAAACCCTGGAGAATGGATTGGTCTCATAGGATGAAGAAGGTGCCGTGGTGGAAGAGGGTGCCGTGGTGGAGGAGGGTGCCGTGGTGGAGGAGGGTGCCGTGGTGGAAGGAGGTGCCGTGGCGGAAGAGGGTACCGTGGTGGGCCTAGTGTGTCCCTTCGGCACACCTCAGGGCTATGAAGTGGCAACATTCTCCTGGGAGGTGGGTGGGAAAGCCAGTTAGGGAGCTGTGAGGGTTTCATTGGAGTCTCCTGGAGAAGCGACGTGAAATGGGGCGGGGAGCGCTGCTGGAATACGAGGTCGTTCACTAGAACACAAAAGAAACATTTGTGCATTATGATCTTACGTCTAAAATATTTGTTGCCTCAAAATGCTCAAGTATGTACAGGTTGACATGTTGGCATCTGTCAAACAGCCAGGGCCCATGACACTATAGCTGTGGCCCCTCCATCAGATGGATGACATTTTTCTTTGTCATGCTGCCAGACACAAGGAGGTTCTTCTCCTTGTAATATTTGAGGAGAACCAGTTCCATCACTTCTTTCCACTATATGTTGTCATCACTAATTAATGCTCAGGCATAATTATATGTTGTGAATGTGCTCCAAAAGGAAGGCAAAGAACCTGTCTTACACAGAGCTTTGTGTCATTTCATTCACTGTCTAGATTTTATATTGTTGTCACGCTGAAATAAGATTTGCCTCCAGTAAATGCTGTTTCTATTTTTCTTTTTAAATCAAGGAAGCATTCAATTGATTACATTGTTGTTGTTCATCATTACCAAATTAGGTTGCTGCAACTGTAACTATTTATTTCAATAAATCAACTAAAAACTACATTTTACCAGCTAACAAACCTTAAAAAATGTTTTGGTATTACCCTAAGGGGAGAAAAGGGTCTGAAGATACAGATATGTTATTACTTATTAAGTTTAAAAAAAAAGGTTCAAACAATCATCTCCACAACCAAAGCTCTACTGGAGTCTGCAGATGACTACACGATTAGTAACAATAAAACACATCACATCATAACATAACCATAACTGCCCTGCTCAAATGTTATGTTCTTCGGATTTATAGCAAGGGTGTTGTATTATACAACAGTAATACAAAACCCTTAAAAAAACAATTATTTTGGTTAAATAAAGTTAAAATGCACCATGAAAAGTTAAGGCAAGCATCACGGTGTAAATGGAGCGAAATACATTGCTATTTTACTAGACAGCAGCACTGGACGGTGCAGTATAGGGACACTTTGACCCACCTTTGTTCCTCGGGGGAAAGTATTCTGAAAGTGTTCTGCAAGAAAGCCAGAAGAGGAGGAACTGATCATGTTTAGATCATCAAAGTTAGTGTTGTCACCAAGGCGACAAAAATGCAACTTAGCAGTGCGGCTTTAAAAATAAAAGAGATATAGAAGTGTTGCAGAAACGACACACCCAGCACGATACCTAGCACTGCCACAGCCAACACAAGGAAGACACCTGCTCGTCAGTTCCTACCAATCACGTGCAGCTACGTTTGTAACAGCACGAGTGCATCAGGGGGTTAACTAGTGTCTATAAATTCATGATATCAACAGTAACGTTACCACTTGAATATCTCAAATATAATCAAATGCTCACAAAGTAACACAAGACAACATGTTAGTACGGTAGTGCTTATGCTAGCAACTAGTAAAAAAAAGTAACGTTGGCTAACGCTAGCAAGGTAACCGACATGAACAGCGTGTTTACAATTTGTTAGCTAGTTATATGACAGTTACCGTCAAGTGTTTACATAACGCTATGCTCGCTGTCAAAGCAAACAGTAACAGCCATCCATACTTACAGTAGCTAACGTTACGCAACCTTACATACATCTTACTCACAGTGCCTGGTTCATAGAATAACATAGAATATTAGCAAGTCGTTGTTTCAGGAAGTGCTCTGTTTAGCTAGCGTTAGCTGGCCAACGTGCTTTAGCCTAGAAGTGCAAACAAAGTCTTTGGGTTTTCTCACCGAGTGTTTCTTTGATTTTCTGTTGCTCTTCTCATTTTGAGGCTTAGTCCGACTGTCTTTAACAACAGACTCAGAGCTCCAATGTTAAAATCATTTCAGCAATATGAACGTCTCCCGCCTGCAGTCGACTCGACCAACGTTACGCGAAATGCATTGTGGACCTTGGAGTTCAGCAGTATTCTAAATTTAGTATTCTAAATTAATTCTAAATTCCACCAAAATGCACTGAGGTTTAACTTTCCCACAGAAGATTTTTTTTTTGTTGATTAAATGTTTGATTCTAAACTAATTATATCATTTTTTTGTTGCAGAAAAAAATTATGAATTCACAATTTTAATATCACTATAATTACGCTGTTGATATAAAGGTAAGTGATATTTGCCCCCAATACTAGTACATTTGTAAAACTGATCAGCTTAGAAAAGCCTGCTGAAACTTGGTCAGTAAGTAAATATGAGTCATGGCAAGTTAATAGTTGGCCACAAGCTAGACTTGATTTTGGCATGTAACTCAAATCGCTGGGTGGAATAAAACCCACCCATATATCTACATGTGTGTCCAGCAAGACAAGGAGACACATCAGCATTTGATTTGTAAATTTATTACCACCAAAGAGTTCAGATACATACAACCAACACAGAGGGAATTACATTTGGAAAAGAAAAATACTGTAGGACATAATGGGACGTTTCAAACAAAATCCTATCAAGACGGTTTTCCAAATACCACCACTGCTTCCTCATCAGGCAGTAAGGGCAGCTGTAGGCATTTACTGTAGGAATAGGAGCTGGAGGCACATAAATACTATGACACCAAGAGGCAAAGACAGACCAAAGGCAGCCAAACAGAGTAAGAAAAATAATGTTTCAATTTAAAACTCTTATCTTCTGTTGATTGTGCCTCACAATAGTACTGTGAAGCTGGGAAGGCTATAATCCAAATAATGGATTTATCCCTTATACAGTGCAATGCTGATAGCAATGCAGTGTTTGCCACCATTTAAATTGTACTGAACTTAATGAAACACAAAGAGAAAAATACAAATTGTCAGACTCAACAAAGACGCAACAACATACAAAGACATGGCACAAATACGATTCATATACAGAGACAATAAGAGAAAAGGACTGTTTAGTTGTCCCAACTGTCCCATCCGGCTCTCAAGAGATTGGGAACTTATTATCAATGGAATGCATCAATGAGTTGCTTTAAAAAGTGGTATAGAAATTAAGTTGTCCATCTTTTGTCCCTTTCTTTAAATTAAATTATAATAGAATACAATATCGGATCCAATAAATAATAATGTTGTCCTGGGCAGCTAATGATGAAGACAGTATGCTCAGACACACATTGGTATAACTTCCTCACTACCATCAGTGCATTTGAAAAACAGTATCTCATAGAGACATTCAGTTTAAGCGTAAGCAAACTGAATACATTTTGAATATTAAAAGGAATTTTACTTAAATATTCAAGTACACAGAAAAGAAAATGCCTTTGTCAGCAATGCTATCCATTTCAGTTGAACGCTATACCTTCTTGACTGTTAAAGGCACAGTACAGGAACTGATTTATTTTACAGCAGCGCATGTAAATGTGGCAGCCGGTAGCTCCCGGTTGCATTTATGACAGATATATACTCATCGACATCGGAAAAAAGAGTACACAATAGTTTTGCTTTTTTCTGTGTTTTTCTCATGTAGCAAAATGAGACTACAAACTGCATTTTGTTGTACAACCCTGTGTTGTACAATGACAATAAATGAAACCTTAAACTCTGAACCTTAAAGAGGTTGTCACATTAATTGGCCATTTTAACAAAACAATATTTACAATCTCTTGAGAGCTGTGTCTCCCCTGACCCTAATATATCCTGATCATTCACCATCTACTATCCCTGCACTGTGCAAGAAGAGTGAGGTCGCCTTTGACAACAATCTACAGTTTACTCATCATGTACTACAATCTAGAATAAGTGAGAATTTAGCAAAAACACTGAACTGCGATCAGTTGTTGGGGACAACCTACACTGTCATACACAAAGAGGGCTTTTCTGCGTCTTTACTTCTTGGCCTTTCCTTGAGCAGCCACGGCCTCCATGGCTTTGCGTACAGTCTCCTCATCTCCCAGGAACTGCATCGGCTTCACGGGCTTCAGGTTCTTGTCAAGCTCGTAGAGGATGGGGATGCCTGTTGGCAGGTTCAGCTCCATGATAGCTTCATCTGACATTCCTACAGGTGACAGCACATACAAACAGAACAGTTACGTACAGAAGTTAATGAAGTTACAGGTTGTTGTTTTTCATTATAAACGCGTCGTCACTGTTGACTATTGTCATCTCACCTTGAGACTTTTGACAACACACCGTTGGATCATTGTGATATAATTTAAGTAAACTACATTTCGACAAACAACTTGAATTTCCTTATTGCTTGTGGTGAATATCTCATAATGCCACCCACCCTCCAGGTGCTTAACAATCCCCCTCAGACTGTTTCCATGGGCAGCGATGAGCACCCTCTTCCCCTTTTTGATCTGAGGGGCGATCTCCTCGTTCCAGAAGGGCAGCGCCCGTGCGATGGTGTCCTTAAGGCTCTCGCAGGAAGGAAGCTGGTCCTCAGTCAGGTCTGCATAGCGACGATCCTGCAGGGAGGACAATCTCAATTTGTAAAAATATATAACAGAGACATATAATAGAGACATTAAAAAAGTACTTTTATATGTCTTTCACTCTTTTCCATCAAGACTTATTGTACACTTATTTGGGAGCCTAAATGCATCGAGTATGAGCTTCACTCTTCAAGCAATATGGTGACGTGTTCACTGTCATTTGCAGGAATGAAAGAATCAGCTATGACACTCTTCTTATAACACCATCAACATGTCGCTGATCACTTAGTTTCTACAGCCACCATCAGCCAGCTTAGGGTTACTGCATCTTAACTTCTGAATACCTCTGCAGAATTCTGATCAGTTTGTGAACTTTGAACTTGCACCTAGCAGACATCATTTCTACCGGTCATATATTAACCCACCTACGACAGACTATTAGGTAACAACATCAGGGCACATGCTGCTAAATGGTTAGGAACTCCGCTGTGTAGTACGGCTGTCCTGTACGACTGTTGTGCGTGTAACACATGTTCATATTCAAGCTGGCTGTGCTGTGGACAAAAAGACCTTAAATCTACTATTTTCACTCCAAACACTCGAGTCGTTTCTGCTGATTTCATTAATTCATGGTGACACAGCTGGTTACAGGGCCTGACAGCAGAGATCAGTTATAGAAGGCCTCTTCTTTGTTATGCCTGTGTGCAGCTAGTTTAGTCAATATGTACAAGATAATTTCTTTCCAACAGAGCTCTTAGTTGTGTGAATGTACTGCAGACATCATATCTTACCTTGCTGATGATACTGTAGTAGTCATGGTCTGGGCCCATGGGAGGAGGTGGGGTATCAAACGAGCGCCTCCAGATCTTCACCTGAGCCTCTCCGTGCTTGGCGGCCGTCTCAGCCTTGTTTAGCCCAGTCAGGCCTCCATAGTGACGCTCATTGAGCCGCCAGGTCCGATGCACTGGCACCCACATCTGGTCAATGCCGTCCAGGACCAGCCATAGTGTCCTGGTGGCTCGCTTCAGCACCGAGGTGTAGCAAATGTCAAACTCAAAGCTGGCATCTGTAAATTTCAGAGAGGGAGAGACACTGAAGTTTAATGCAACCACTTGTAAACTGTGACTGCTTCTGTACAGCCTTGATTTTTAGAAGCCCCCCCTCATACCTTCTGAGAACAACAAGTATGCACTTGTTGCATAAAACATAACTTACAAATGATACTATGCAGAGTTAAAAAGAAGCAACGCAGTCTCAAACCTAAATGAAAACACAAGACCACATTTAGGGCTGTTTTCATTATTATTTAATCCACAAATGACTTTCTCACTGTTTAGTCGATTGAATGTTACATCACACATCTCATTGGAGAAGCTCGAACCAGAACACGATTGGCATTTTTCCTGTTTTTCGACTAATTGATTAATCAACTAATGGTTGCAGGCAGCTTTAGCCACAGTGCATTCTGATTTAATGAGAGTACTCTCAGAGTAGTGGACTTTATGTCTCGTATGTGATGTCTTCCTGTTCGCCTGCTGAAAAAATAGCAAGTCAGCTGCAAGATGTTCATTTTAGAAAATTAAGAAATTTGATTGCAACTGTGCACATTGTTTTGCCTTCCAAAGTATTGTATTTATCATTCGTTGCAGGCTGTTCTAGGGTCAAACGACCAAGAGGACCATTAAAAAGGATCCTATTTTTTAATGAGAAATTCTACATTCTTTCTGCTCTTTGGCCCTGCAACAGCACTGCACCGGAGCAGCTTCATGAAAGGCATCACTTCTGCACGTTTGCACATCTTCTACGTATTCCTGACACGCTCAGCGGGTCTGATGCAGAGGCCGTTATGCAATCGGAGCTTCGCAGTGCAGCCCTACAGTAATACAGAGACAGAACAGTGGATGATGATGATGATGATGGTGGGAGGAAAGTGGATCAGTTCTTCCTCACCTTTCAGGGCCTGTCCACCTCTCTTCGCCTCCTTCTCCCCGGTTTCACTGAGATCTGCATCGAACCAGCCGCAGAACCGATTCTCCTGGTTCCAGTTGCTCTCTCCGTGGCGGATCAACACTAACTTGTAGGCAGCCATGATCGATGATGATATACCTAAATGACAGTCAATTATACAACGTTTAGGATTGGATGCAGAGGATGTTAAATTGACAACTCTCCACTCAAGAGAACACGATGGGTCTATTCGTTAGCTGTCAGACCGGCGAGGACTTTTCTTTTATCCGTTGGATTGGTTACTGCTCCACTTCCTGGTTTTCACATCCAATGAGATTCCGCTAAAGTAGATGACGTTCATTTCTTGACCAATGACAGCGGTGGGCGTCAGCGGCGAGGACTGTTCCCTGACCTTCATACCGTACATTGCACCTTATTGACTTTTTATTGTGTCTCTCTACTACACCACATCTATCTGTCTGTCTGTCTGTCTGTTTCTTTTTCTCTCTCTCTCTCTCTCTCTCTCTCTCTCTCTCTCTCTCTCTCTATATATATATATATATATATATATATATATATATATATATATATATATATATATATCCATCTATCCATCTCTCTATCTATCTGTCTGAGTTTCTAAGTTTGTTGAAAACTTACATCAAAGCATAAATAAAGCAGCTGATAATATTCCGTATTGACCCCTCAAGGAGGTATTTGGACCTAGATACACATTTAAGACCAGCTTACTTATTTGAACAACCAGCTGAACCAATTGTTGCTTTTCCTCATTTCCATCTGTAGGGGGGGACCTTGGCCTGTAAAACGTTGAACTACTGCTGTAGTTCAATGTAACACTTAACAGCTTAAAACACCATAGTTGCAAATGAGCAGCAGTCAAGTAATGCATTTTAAGAGATGTACTAAAGAAATAAAAATTTGAGGCGAAACAGTAAATTTGAAAAAAGAACTAGGGGGAGATATGAGAGATTGCGAGGTGCGTGACGTGATAAATACAAGATCACATAATAAAGATCCAAGTTTAAGCAGATATCAGTGATGAAAGGAAGGAGCAGTACTCTCTTTGTGGAGTAGCTTTTATTGAAGTAGATACTGCATTTGCATTATATATTGACAAACAAAACCTTTGTTTGTAACACAAATATTTGAATTTTTGCAAATACGGTATATTTGCACATTTATATAGGAGATGACTCCACCCTCTGCAGCCATCTTATGACACTGACTGTATGATTCTGTTTTCCCCCCCTGGCCAAACACAGCTCCATTTTCCTCGACCCAGAATGTGAAAAGATTCATTCTTAACTTCATATACAAAGCACTTATGATGTTCTGCATGGGACAGTAGTCACATGCATTTGTGAAAAGACAACTCAACAAATTAAATATTATTTGATAAAATAAGGGTAACTCCAAGAGAGCAAAACAGTTAAATGGGGAAATTCTCAGTCCTTTTGCTTTTCTGGCCTCTTAGATTTAATTCAAAGGGTTTTTAATTGTTTAATTGATTAATGGTAAACATGAACGTTCATTCAAAGAGTGGGTTGACAAAACTAACCCAACTCAAGTCCACTCACTAGCTTTTTCTGGAGCTTTCAAACAGACTTTACAAACTAGACTGAGTTGTATCAGCTAATTGAGAAGAATATATCTCAATAGGAAAATGGGGAAAACAAACAGCAAATCAACCACGTCAGTGCCTCTTGAGGTAAAATGTCTCAGTTGCCCTCAGTGTGACTCCAGTCATTCTGATGTTGCAAGCTCACATATAATCACTTGAGTGTTTGGGATAAATGATCTAACTTCTTTTGACACATTACCAAATCTTGTTCAAGCTATTGCACAGTAACTGTTTTATTACGTGGCATAGCATTAGAGCATTGCACAGAATATGACCTGCTACATAGACTTATTTAACACTAACAAATGTGTGCCACTGCCTTCATCTGACATAATGGGCTATTGTCACAATAGATTGTTTTGGCCAATGTATTATACTTGAAGGCGGATTTTTGCTTCTAGCTGCTGTCCAAAAGATACTCAGTATCAGGTACAGGTTTGAACAGGTGATAGTGAAGATTATTACTATTGTCTTCTGAAGCAAATTATAGGTTTGAGATGCATCAAGCCGTTAGAAGAGCACCTTACAGTTTTTTTGCATTATATGTATCATGTTATCTTTTATTATAGTAAACGGCTGGCAGAGATACACATATTTAACTTAACATTCCCATCTGTTCTACAGGCTCATGGAGGAATGAAAATAATGCATAGAAGTACATGTATGCAGTCACAATAAGATAAATAAATGAAAAGCTTAGCAATAAAACAAATTGGAAATAGTAGAATTCATGTTTAGTGCAGCCTTATTTCGCCTCCTAGTGGTTCAATTTAATTATAGTTTATAGGCTTCAGCAGTCAGGAATTATTGGATCACAGTGAAATGTTATATCTATGCCTGGATATGCCAGTTGCATAATAATGAGCCATAGCCTTTAAATGAATGGGATTTTCTAATTACCTTTAGATCATGATTTTCCTACATTTCTTCTTCTAGATATGGAACATTGTTATTTTGACCTTATTTTGCTGTTGCTACCGAACTGCTCTGCATTATTCTGACAATGCAGTGTAAGAAAACCAATCTATCAAGTAATGCGATGCGTAGAAGCCTGAGACATATTAGCTAATTTTATGACCAGAATGAAGTAAGGGGATATAATAAGAGAAAATATGCTTTTTAATTGGCTGTTTTTCCTCACAACTGCAGTGTGACGTAACAGAGATAATTTGGGCTTCTCTGAGAAAGGTGGTGCTGGGAAACAGTCGCCATGTGAGTGATTATCAGGAACTCCGTAATCCGCACATGAAAGGAATGTTTGTTTTACTTCACAGTGTGTGTTGGCTTACACCGTTCTAAAGATGTAATGTTCGTAAAGAACTTTCCCTTTTGGGAGTGTCTCATCTTGGATTTCACTTCTAACTCCTTCTTTAACATTATATTTTAGTGAGGCAAAATTTACAGGTGATGAATGACAAAAGATGTCAGATTACCTCCCTCTCTCTCTAACTTTGTCAGACTCATTCACTCTGTGAAGCACTCTCAACAACATGGCAGAGTGAAGGAAGCAGCTGTATTTTCAAGGCTCTATAAATAGCTATCATCATTTCCCACCACTGGCTACCATTGCCCTCACGCAGCATATGAACACTGTGCCCATTCAGAAGTATTGTGTGGGCAAAAGCTGCTGTAACAGATGTGGAATCAGTAATCCATGTCAGGAAACTACAGACCAGAGAGTGTCAGAGGCAAACTACATGGCCTGGAACACTGTGCCCATTCATGCCTTACACAGACAGGAAATGTCAATCTCTGTGTCGATTCCTGCTCGAACCTTTATGTAAGGACATTTTTGACACATTGCATCTTGCTTTTTCTCTGCTCATTCACTTGTTCTGTCAGTCAGTCTCCATCTGTTTTCCCATCTTTCCCTCTCCTCTGCAGTGGAATGTGCATCTCAGCAGTATCTGATGAAAGAGTGGTTAACAGGGCGCTGCTGTGTGCATGTGTCTGTGTTTTCATCTTTCATGTGCGTACATGTAGCCTCCCAAATGAGGCAGGAGACAAGGTCTGTCAGCTGGGGGAAAAAGAAGAGGCAGACACATTAGGGGATTAGATGAAGCGCTTCCACTGGGAATTAATCTCCCAGAATTTAGGTAAACTGTGTAACACCAGGCTTAGGTCTGTGAGAAAGTCTGGTCTGTGCGCAGTGAAAAAAAGTGTGGGTTATAGGGTTGGTGTTTTTTGAATATGAACATTTCCTCTTGGATAATGCTGAGCATACACAAAAGGTTTAAAGGATAGGTTCACATTTTTTGTAGTCAGTCTTAAAACAAAGCTGATTGCTTGGGTTTTTAGTTTGCTGTAACGGTTTCTCGTATGTGTACTGGCTGTGAAGAGATTCCTCCTAAATTTATTTATTAGATTTGGGACAAAAGCCACAGTCCTCTTGTGAAAAAGTACTTCCTGAAGTTCATCTGGAACTCATATGATTCTTCAGCAGTTACTCAAATCAAGCTGGTATCTTCCCCTGTGTTTCTCCAGACAGTGTTTCATTGCTGAGCTTCAGTGGAGCTACAGAGGAAGTCTTGCACAAAAAAAAAACACATCACTTTGGAAAGCACCCACTTCTTAATTTGACTAACTCAGACTGCTTAAGCCTCATAATAGCTTTGGTTTAAAAGAATAACATTTTGCAAACAAGGACTGTGGAGTTTGTCCCCATCAATTACATTTGAAACATTTTAGGAATATATCTCGACTTAAAGTTCTGGAGTCGTTTACATGTGCACGTTGTTTATGACAGAATCAAATAAATTCTTCTTGTAATAATAATAAATCTTGAAGCAACCAATCAACCAACTCATTGTGTTCTGTACACCACTATGTTGGGAGGCAAAAATTATAAAATTATGCTTTTTTTTAATTGCAAGGTTTTCAGAATTGTTGAGGGATAAAAAACATTCCTACCATTTCTCTATACCTCCCCAGTGATTTAATGACATTCAGTCATGTCATTGTTATCCGTTTTCACATCAGAACTCTTTTTGACAACACTTTTTGATTTCCTGGCAGCAGTGAATTGACATCAGTCCACGGCAACAGTGTGCACGTTGCTGTACCTTCAGGGAGGCAAGAGGAACCATTTAGAGGGGTTATGATGGCTATATTGGACGGTCGGTCGCTTGCAGACTGGTGGGAGAGCACGCATACAGGAAATGTCTCTTTGGTTGAGTTGCCAAAAAAAATATCACACAGTTGGCACTCCAGAGAAGCGCCTGGCTCTATATGTCCTTATACCAAGTTGTCTGGGCTGTCTTTGCTCTCTGTGTAGCCGGAAACACAAACAACAACCTCAGCCGTGTGGTGCCCACACCCTTCTGATAGTGTCAGGAGGTAACAAAGGAGGATTCCAAATTCATGTTTTTTACCTGTGATTATACAGATTTCTTATTTGGACATGGATGTGATGTTTGAGGATTAGATGTGACACAGGCTCATACATAAAAATGACGAATGTAAACAGACGTGACATCTATAAACTGAGGGCCTCGTAATAATACAGAGCCAGTTCATGTGGTAGGCTCAAAAAGACTTTCAGGGTAAAAGTGGAGAATCCTTTTCTGGCCTTAATTGTCAGCATACGCTAAACTTGAGTCATCCAAAACTTCAATGATTCGCCATGGTTACTTTCAATATCAAACTGAATCACTGGATTCAGTGCTTTGTTTATGCAGCACACTGCTGTTGTGTATGGTCTCCATTTGGTTGTATACAGCAGTGTGTTTCCACAGGCGCTGACACGTGGACAGGACAACTCTTCTGTGGAAGTCTCAGAGGGGGAGAGGGTGGGTGGTGTGTGTGTGTCGGTGGGGGGGGGGACTCCTTTCCTCCTTTAGAAGTGCTAGATTTATATCCTGCAGCTGGTTAACATTAACCCCTCCACTTCTGTATCTGTGGCCACCTTGCACTCGACACACGCACTGTATTGTTGTTGTTGCCATTGCTTAGAAAGGCCGGTGCCACAGGGATGACATACTTTACAGTTGTTCATGGAAGTACCTACTGAATAAAATACCCAAATGAAATACTATGACACAAAGAATTTTAACATTTCACTGATTGCAGTTTGATTTGTCTCTGTCTTTATATGGTCACTTTTTTGAGGTCACGTTGCCTCTAAAATGTAAGCACTAATTAAGTCAAGGATATGTATATGAATCAGATAACAGCAGATATTCTCGGCAAGCAATACAACTATGTTTCTTACCTCTTTTAGTTTCATAATTGTATTGTAAAACTGCTGTTTTTATAATCTAATCTCTGCATTTCTGTGGCCTTTGTTTTGAGTCTTGATTGTGAATCTGGAGCTGTGATCTAGCAACATTTGATCTCTGATGCTCTTTTCCAAAAATAACTCACCTCATTCTTGAGGGGTACAAGGGGAAAGCGTAATGCCCCAAAAGGAAAAGTGTGTGTTTATGTGTGAGTAATCTGCAGCTTTTTTTCACTACATACATGCCCCATGCCAGCAACAGCAAGTGTGCAATGCACAAACACAAATCTGTCAGAGAACTACAAAACTGTTATACTGACTGTATAAAGGCAACCAAACAGAGTTGCCACAGCAGGGCTTTGGGTGTTGTTTAATCAACTTGTCTGCAGCATGTTTTCAAGAACAGGAAAACAGGAATAAGCGAGACGTTGAATCATCTCCACTGCTTGGCTTCATTTTCATTGGCTGAACGTCAGCCCACCTCCAGAACCCCAACAGACTGTTCCGGTAAGAACAAGCCTCTTCCCAGATTATTGCACACACACACACACGCACAGTAGGATAACTCTCATGCAACACACTCACATTCTCTCTATCGCACAGCACATTGTCAGTGTGTGAGTGACTCTCTCATCTTCTGTTAGAGATTCAGATAAATCTAGGGATCTACGTATGTCTTTCATGTGGTCAAGTGCCATAGCATAAATGATCCCTGCCTATTGGCCAAGGCTTTTACCTCCCAACAGAAAGTTCCTGAGGCCGTCCGTGACTAGTCCCTCTAAATCTGTGTTTCATTTGAAAAAAGCCTCCAAAAGCACAGTTCAAGTGGCCCGGTTCTTTCTCCAAATTGAACTCCAAGTACTCAAACAAAACAAGCAGGTTGTATAAACACTTCTATATACTAATATCATCATAACCAAATAAACGTATCACAGGCTCACACTTACTGGTCTTTATTCTTTGGCTTTATAATGAAAACTTAAGGAATATTTTTGTTCAGCATACACAATGTAGCACCAATCACACCCATCGTGTTGGGTTGTTGTTGTCACAACCTTGTTGAGTATACAGCATTCTGACAGAAGGCACTGATAAAACGGTTTGCAAAGTTTGAGTCAGACAAAATAAAAACAAAGCTGGTCAAAAGGAGATCCAAAAGTGTTTTAGTCCGTCATGCTTCAGTATAGTTTTGCTGTCATAAAAAACACGTAAACACATAAAAATATATACTTTAAAAAAAAGGTAAGTACCCCTTGTGAAAAAAAAAATCCTATGAGAGGTTTTAGATGGACAGTTACTCAGTATACTGACACAAATCTACACATGTGTGTTAAGGCCATTGTATTGTAAACACTGAATATACTTCCCCACTTTAATATGCACTTACAGGAATATCATGATTCTTTATGAGGGAAAATTACATTAAATTACTAGGGGAAAATCCAAGAGGTGGAGGAATGGTCACCTGTGCATCACTAAAAGGGTACAATGCTCGGGTCCTCCTAACAACATTTCCAATCAGGCTCCCATGGGTGGCCTTTGTGCCAAGAGCTGTTTGGGTATTTTCATGTCAGCAACTGACAGAGTGATTTTTGGATGTTTGTTTTGCTTCATGTGAAGAGACACTAGAGACAAACCTGTGATTAGAGTAACCGTTGAGTTAAATTACAGTGAAGTTAACTATTCCTCATCTTGCTGTGGACCCCCCCCCCCCCCGTAGGACCCCCCTCCTCAGTCTCATCAGATGACCGTCTGCTCTCCCCGACACTTCCTCCACGCCCCATAAATAACCGACGCGAGGTAAGCCAGGCAGCACAGGCAGGCGAACACGGCGGCCGTCAGGTAGACCTTGTACAGACAGAGGTGCTTGTACAGCTCCAAGTTGCAGTACGAGGTGCGATCCGTCTTGTAGATCATGATACCTATGGCCGGCAGGTAGAGCACAGCGGCGGCCACGTCGTGCGCCAGGTTAGTGGACAACCAGCGCTCCCCTCCCAGCAGCGGGACCAGGTCCTGCTTGTCCAGCAGGGTGAGGAAGAAAAGAGCGAGGGTGAGGAGCCAGAAGAGCACTGCGACGAACAGGACGAAGTGGATGGATCCTTCGTATTTGTTGGCGGCGATGGTGACCCACAGTCCGGCTCCGAACACAATCTGCAGGATCCGGATGAGTCCCAAAAAACTCTTGAGGAACTTCAGGATATTCTTCCTCACCTGCGGCTGGGAAGGTTGGGGTGCCATCTCTCTCCTCCTCCGGTCTCTCTCGGTCCCTTTTTCCCGAACAGGGCGGGTGCTCTCTGCCAGCTGCAAACAGCTGGGGAAAAGATGCACAAAAAGTGGGAATGACGGGGTGAAAGGCCGTTTTTTTTGGTCTGACTATGAGGCCAAAAGTGGACAAGTTTAGGTTTAAAAAGGAACTCTCTGTTCTTTCCACAGCCCCGGGGTTTTGAAATGAAAAACCGTCTTGTATGTTTCGTCTTTTCCGTTTCCTCTGTTGAATGTAACGTCTGTGTCGGGGGGGCTGGGTGATGGAGAGGGGGCGGCTTGTAATTCAAAGCCTGCTCCTCCTCTGCCGGACTGCCGGGTTCGTCCATGTCCGCTCATCTGCTCGTGTGTTTCCTCCGAGGTGGAGTAGTATCCCCTGGGGAGAGTGACGTCTCTCCTCGGAGTGAAGGGAGGCTTTATGAATGTGAAGTATGAAATATGTCAATATGTGGTGAGACAGCGAAACAGAAGCGTAGCTAATCATTGTTAGGCTTCAATGCGTCAACATGTAGAAAATATGTTTGTGTCTTTAACTGAAACAATACATGCACATTCCTTACTTCAGTTAAAGACACACAAATATAATAATAATAATAATAATAATAATAATAATAATAATAATAATAATAATAATAATAACAAATATTTTCATATGTATACTATGAGTATAATCTGATATAATATAATATAATATGTGTCTTTGTACACTGGACACACAACATAGAAGCAGTGATTTGTTTAGGAGCCTGTTCGTCATCCTGTTTGTCTCTGCGCGGGATGCTCACATGTTACGTCCCTCTCACATAATTGACAGACGCTTCTTGTGCCAGCCTCTGGCTCATTGACGTCAATGGATTTTAGCAAACACACCCTACGTGGCCAGGAGGCGGAGCCCACCACCACCTCCTCCCTCCCTTCTCGCCCAAACCTGTGATTGGTCGAGAAAACAAGCTGTTTCCTAAACTCGACAGGAGGGACCAGAGGATCTCTCTACCCTCATTGGTCATCTGACGACATTGATTTGTGATTGACCGTCGGCTCAAGGACAGAAATTGTCTGCAGGTGAAACTGACTGATCTGCGCTACGTTTCAGTGTTGTGGAAGATTTCATAGAAGACAAGCAGCGAAGCAGAGTGCTGTAGGAGCAAAGCGCATGAAACACACCACTTAATCTTTGGGTAAGCAGAAGTCCTTTTTTTCCCCCTCATGACTCTCACGGGATTCTTGTTTACTGCCTTTTACCCACAGCATAATAGAACCCAGCACAGACTGTACAGTACAGTGCGTCCAGGACCACGAATAGGTCTCGTTCAAAGGCGATTTCATACTCTCTTTTGACAGAGACTCTTCGCAGCTTATTCCTAGTTTTGCAAGGGATCCGGTATCTGTGCACCATTGTGTTTTTGTTATGCAAACATTAGCCAAGTGGCGCGTGGTTAACGTTAAACTAGGCTTCTTAAAAAAATAGGTCTATGAATGTGTAAGTTTTTTGTGTTTTTAGAGCTGCATCCCACAATGATAATGATTTATGTCCTCAACTAACTCCTTGACTGTTTAGTAAATTTAGAATTGGAGTTATTTTATGTATTTGACATATCCAATATACAAACAGATAATACACTGTGACAAATACTTATTTATTGGAAATGTCGAGGATAACACAAGAAAGTTAAAAGATCACTTATTTCCATTGTGGTCCTCTTTCCAGTTAGACAAAGATAGCAATGCAAGTCACAGATTATTAAGGCACCCTGTACATAATACATGTAATAACTACATTATAATCAACACATACTTCCATATGTGACTATAGAGCAAGGTCAAATGAAACAGTACCCATCAGGTGGCTCAGGAAAATGATAATTTTTGCTCATAAGTTGTTTTGTGATGTGGTATATTGTTGTCCTCTCTACTCGATAGATATCTACACTGAAGAAATGTGAAATATACTTGACTTATAATGACTTACATGCAGCCATGATCTTGGTCCCTCAGCTAATACCTTATCTGTTAGTGCCCCACCTAAAACCATATGTGACTAAAGAAAGATAAAGTTGCCATCTGCAGTTTAATGGGCTTTAAAGCACAGCTCACTTCTTAAAGTAGGATTAAAAAGTCAGAGCAGAAGACTTGCAGCTCAGCGGTGTTGTGACGCAGTCTGCACTCATGTACTGTTAAGTTCTGTTGTTTACATTGAAGCGTCTTTCTCTTTGCAAACACATCCCAGTGGAAACTCTTACCGACTTCTCCACAGAGTAGAGCCAGTGTACTCCACCTTTTCCCGTGTTGCTCCGGATGGATACCAGACCCGCCTCCCCTCCTTCCTCCATGGTGGCGGGCCCCTCCTCGCTGTGGCGGCTGGCTGAGAGGAGGAGTAGGAAGGCTGGCTCTGCGAACATTTTCAGCGACGTGAATCTGTGGCAGCTCCAGAGACTATTCAGGGCAGCGGGGGATCAAGATGCGGAGCAGAGGGCCCAGCTGGTTTGGGGCCACGGAGATGAGGCTGAACTGGCTCAGGCATTGAAAGGAATGAGGGCCCGAAGTCACCGGAGAGGACTAAGGGCCAACGGGAGAGAGGTGCTGGGCTCACACTGGCTACGAGCCTTCAATCACCTCAGGTAGCAAAACTGCTGGTGTGATTTTTATTTAATTTCATATACATTCAGATCATTCATCATAGTGACTTTTTTATATTATGTGGCATCCATATTGTTTTCAACAACATTTATGTTCAGGATCGGAGAGAGCTCGCCAAGCAGCCAGGGGAAGGATCCCGGGGAGGAGAGTGTTTCTGAGGCCGGAGGACCACACAGCAGTCCAGAGACACGCCGACACACCTCCATAGGGACAACAGGAAGAGGTACAGGGGCCACAGGGGTACTAACTGAGAGCCAGGGCCCTGCAGGGACTTCGGAGAGACCAGTCAGAACCAGCTCAGGACTGAGGAGAGGAGGAGAGAACAACCCTGAGAGATACCTCCACAGAATACTCCACTGACTTGACCAAAACCTCTGAGATGCAAAAACTGACTTAAAGACTGTTTGTGCGAGAGCGGACCAGCACTTCAGCCTGCTCACCTGTCCTTAATCATGCTTGGGTGTGTTACAAACTGGAACTAAGTTGAAGTCACTTCATGGAAAAGCAACAGTTACAATTGAAATTGTATTGCAGGTTGAATAGTTTCTAATGATGTCGTAATGTCTGTGCTTTTTAATGGCACTGATCTGATGGCAGTATGCTGACACTGCACTGTTACTTGTTGCAGACACATCTCAACCTGAATAATGGAGGCAGCACACAACTCTCAATGACTCCTGTTATCTCACAACTTTATGTTGTGGTTACCTTCTCATGAACTGCCTTATGTTTTTTCATAAATGCATCCCACCACTCGCACTAATCATGCATACTGATAAGTATGGACAGTGACGTGACTTTCAAAGGTGCGGTGTGAAGGATTTGGTGACATCTAGCGGTGAGGTTGCAGATTGCCACCAACTGGAACTTCTGTGTGAAAATGTGAATGACCCGATCTAGAGCCAGTGTTTGGGTTGTCCCTTATGGGCTCCTGTACAAACATGGCATACACTGTGAAGATGACCCAACCCCCTATTTAGATAAAAAAACAGCTAATTTTAAGGTAACAAAAACGTATCACACACTTTTAAGAAAACATGCTTATTAGTATCATAATCCATTTCTGCCAATAGATTACTCTAAATGCTACACACTGTTGCTTTAAGTAGTATTGTATTGTAGTGTAAATCAGAAAGTGAATAAGAATAATTAGGCAAAAAGTCACTGGCTCCATCTTCCTCTGACCTACTATGCTGAGATAACTGATGTTCTAATATGTATGCCTGCACTGTGGATGAACTTATCAACTGTTCTACCAGCTACTGTATGTCCCTGGTTATGTGTGTGGTATGTTACGCAACAGTATAATCGGGTACAAGTGCAATGGGAGCAATGTGAGGTGACATGAGATGTAGAAATACATGTCCATTTACTGCACATTCAGAGATGTTGACTCAAACTTAAAGATTCAACATGTAAGGGTAACCTCTGCCACACACTGGTTTGTAGGTATTGAAAGTGAAGTGTCTGGTGGTTAAAAGAGACCAAAAATGATAAATAGACCCTCGCTGTCTAGGGATTCTTGAAAAAGTAAAATCATGTTAAAATGTTCATGGTGTGAAAACCTGTGTCATCAAACTTATCAGACTTCTGGTGGGATTCTTTTGCTAATACTGTTTGTGTCATTTTTAAATATGTGGTAATAAAAAAGTGAGTCTTTGGAATGTTTGTCTTTTTTTAATTAATTTTTTTATGAAGTTATAACACCGTGACTATTTTAAATCTGTAAAATATTTTCACAAAGTAATGAAAATACCTCGGCATATGTTTACTGAATTGCAGTCTTTTTAACAATAAACATCTAGTTCTATAGTATAAGTAAAGCATTCATCAGTCTGTTGTTTTTGGTTGCTCATTTTCACTGTTGTCCTGCATCTTTACAAACCAGTTACGCACATTCACAGCCAGGACCTGCAGCTTGCACCACAGTCTGCCACTTTTAACCACTGAGCAGCTCTACTGGACCAGTTGCCTGTTAAGTGCCTTGCTCGAGGACACCTCATTATCTGTTTTTGATGAATAGAAGAGCTTTACACATTTCCTTTTTCCCATCCGTTTCCAGTTGCTTCTCACTCAAAGATGCCCTAAGAAATTACATTTTGCAAAAAAAGGAAAAGGAGAGAGGACTGCTGAGTAACAGCTAGTAGTGCTGTGTTAGAAACAAATGCTGCCCTCCAGTGGTCACGTCTAGTAATGATGCTATTGTGTATAACTGGTCTTGTGGTCACTAGATGGCACAAAAGGTTTTGTTTTGGGAAAGCAAACCACTACACTAAGTCAGGGAAGGTTCATACTCGTGATGCATAGCACAGACTTTCCCACGGAAAGGTATTCAAATTCAGAGAGTTATTGTGAGCTTAAATGCAGATTCATTTTAACAGACGCATAAGTGATCATGTTGATTCTTGCTTGTTTAACTTCTGACAGGTTTAGCAAATCACTTGAATATGTTCTGATGTCTAGAAATGTTTTAAAGCTTTTAACCCCACTGCTAATGTCCAAACCATCAGGCAGCATTATAACTGAACAATATATTAGACTGTACGGACCTGTTGTCTGTCCACTTGAGGTTCAGAAGCTGTTTTGGTTTATTTCAACAAGTCTGATCTGTAAATGCAATATAAATGTTACTTTGTCCATTCTTCTTACTGCCCAGTCAGGTGAGCAAGAAGAGAAACGAGGAAGCACTACTGAGTAGATCATTATCTTTTAGACTGACGTGTGAAGTTGCATATTTGGGCTAGGATTACCTCGCATCCACCAGATGTTCAGTTTCCTCCATCTCCTCCTGGGTGATGCAAAGTGATTCACAGGCAATCTGGGAGACAAAGTCCTTTCTGTGTATTCTGGATCTACTCAGCAGTGCCAGACTGGTGCAATGGCAAACTGAGGCATCTGTAGGGCAGCTTTATAAGGTCCTGAAACCTCAGCAGACTCCCTCAGTGCAGAGAAAGCAGCAGATTGGCTCAGGTAATCCTCAAAGCGCTGAGCTTCCCCTTATTGTGTAAAGTAAGCTCATTGCACAGAAAACCTCATTTTACCTCATATAGTTTATCTTAACTTTTCAACCATAAATCTTATGACTATAGATATGGAATGATGATCCAGCAGTAATGTAGTTGTAGCTGGAATAGTGGTTTTCATTGTGCCTCAGCTCATTCTTCACTGTTCAGTGGTGGAAATTCTGAGGTGCTTCTCTTGAGAATATCCATATTATGCTACTTGACTCTACTTCACTGCATTTCAGTGGGAAATGTTAGTTACTCGTCTACATATACTTAGCAGCTATAGTCACTAAATTAAGATTTGACATTAAGGCAAGGCAAGGCAAGGCAAGTTTATTTGTATAGCACATTTCAACAACAAGGTAATTCAAAGTGCTTCACATAAAACCATTAAAAGCATCAAAACATCATTAACCAAAACATATAAGCTCACAATGCAGTGTTAAAGATGACGCAGTGTGTACTCCGGGTCACTTGTTAGACTTGGATGTGACTGAGTTGTTAACATTTCCACTTCCAGTCAAGAGCCCTCTTGACTTCTCAGTTAGTTTACTTTAAAAAACAGTTTGAGGCCCAAAGAGGTCAAATGGTCTAGTATTTCACAATAAAGCACATATTTGAGTAAGTATAATGTTTTTTTCTCTCTTATCCCATTAATCATAACACAATCACTGGACTAAACTACCTAACTGTATATGATGTAGATACGTATATTTAGCTACACCTCAACCTGCTCAACAGTAAAATGCTGCTTATCCATTATTTGGTTGTTAGTGCAGATGCAACATCTGCACTAACAACCAAATCAGTCTAATAATACATCAGTCACTGGAGCCATTTATCTGCAAATGAGTACTTGAAGTACATTTAGCATACTACTTCTGTACTTTCACTGAAAGAGTTTTCTTTTTACATACAGGGCCTTTGTGGTATGAGTGTGTTTTGGGTATTTTTACATAGCGGTGCTGCTACTTTTACTTGAGTAAAGAATCTGAATAGTTGTTCCATCACTGGTTATGGTGGTGAGGGTTGTGGGGAGAACCAAGCTCTTAGATGATGGATAAAACAGTCACTCTGTAAGACTCTTGTAGACACTATTAGATGAGTGAAAACGTTCACCAGGATGTTCTGTAAACCTAAGTTCATCCTGATGAGGTGATAGTGGACTAACACCTTGGAGAATCACCGCCTTTAGACATCTTCGTAATATTCACTCTATTGGTTAGTTGTAGAATGAAATCAAAACTTTGCATTGAGTCACACTGAATAGAGAAAAAGCAGCATCTAAATCTAGGTTAAATTATAACAGAGTAGCAGAGAGAATCTAGTCATGCTGACTTCTGTACTTGTAGCTATTATAGTTCTGTGAACAACAGCAGCGTGGCGGCAAACTGAGATTCCTTTGTGGTACACTGTTGCCTTTCAGGCAACATGCACATCTTAGCACTTTTCTAAGTTATGTGCATATAAATTAATTTCTTTATGCTTCTAAAATCATGAGGCCAATTTAGTAATTAATGAAAAATGTTATTTCTGTGCAATGGTTTTGTAAATGATATGCATTTCTGACATTCTGTGTCCAGTTCAGTCCTTTGTGGTTAATAATTGCCATTTTGGCCAAAACCAAACAAAGTATTTGCAGGTTGTGCTCTGCCCTTTTCCTGTCCACACCTATTAATACAGGATTATAAAGTGAGTTATCCAGGCTTTTTTCAGGGCTTATGCAGTGAAATATATGCATTTCTATTCAGATCTTTTGTGGTGTTTGTTATGACAAATGTCTGCAGCATCATGTCTCTCATGTCAGCTTCTTCAGAATTTGATTGAAGCTGGCTGCCCAGGTTAAAGTTTATCCCTCAAAAACTGCAGTGGACCATCAACTTAACATTTACTTTGCATCTTGATTAAATCCTCTTTTTTTGGTGATCAAGCATTCAATTTATCCTGCAGCCTGCCCCCTAAATCAGCCAAATAACTGCTTTTGAGAGACAGTAACTTTTTATAATGTATGTGTTTTATGTCCTTTTTAACAGAAGCTTATTCTCATATTTCAAATATGCTTATCTCATTTTTTGGTACTGCTTTCCAGACTTCTCAGCATGGGTGAGTCGAGGTAAAGCTGACAAAAGATGAAGAAAGAGAGGAGTGGCAGCTGTACGGAGAACACGGGGAGCAGATCTGATATCCAAAAGAAAGACTGGGGGAAGAAGAAACATGCTTTTTTTTCTGGGTTTTCTGGGATTGTGTCTGTGATTGTGCATGATTGACAAGGGAAGCCGTATGGAGATTTTACACGAGCAAGGATCTGAGAGTTGAATCTGTCCCTGCTGCATTGTAATTAGAGCGTGGAACAGTAATTAGTGAAATGATATATACAGTACATGCTCCTCGTGCTCTGATAATAATCCCAAACCCGCACACGCACACAACCCCTGTGCCACTCTAGAATCACACAACACTGCGGCACGGCACTCATTGTTATTCCTTCCTCTGTGTCATTGTGTGCCTTTGTTCTTATTCTCAGTATTGTACAACCCGGGCTCTCGCTTTCTCCTGCAGTTTCAAAACACTTCCTCCCTGCCCCCCTTTTGAGGTGAACGCACAACATCAAACATGATTCAACAAGAGAGTCCTGCTGAACCAGGGCCAGCACCTTTTCAGTTTACTCAATTTAAAGGGACTTACGTAGAAAAACTCTTTAGAAATGAAAACTGCTCTATTGATGTTGATCAAAAAAAAAAAAATTTCCTTGAGGCTATGAAAACAAGACTTCAAGCTGAAATTGTAGCATTGGTCATGAAATGAAACTGATACTGCAACCCCGGTGCCTTCGATATGTATGCACAAGGTCAAACTGCTTTCCACATCTGAGACTTTTCGGTCTGCCTTCATGCTTTGCTGCCTTCTGGGTTGAGGAGAAACACGTAGCCAATTACTCATCACATCATATTAGATTATGTTGCCCACACCAGCAGCTTGAACCATTCGCAGCGGCAGGGCAGGAAGGGATTCAAAAGCAGCCTCATTGTACCTTAATATGCAGGGTCACATGTCAGGTGGTTGTGCCACTGCTTTGCTCTTTGTACTTTTTCTGAACCCACATTAGAGATGCAGTTGTTCCTTTTAGTACTCGTCTTTTCTGATCATAGAATGGTAAGAAGAAGATTGAGCATCGGCTGCTAGCTCAGTGAACCTTGTTTCTTGTGCTTGTAGGCCTACTGCACTGCATCCTCCCAGGGCACTGTAAGCTCGATGGTGTAAACGAGATGGAGAGAGGCCGACCATAGGACAATGTCTGTACTGAGGGTGGTTGACACGATCTCAGCATCCTCTTCATGCCTTGATCTGATGAGTCTGGCGTGACCCTCACCTTCTGGGGGAAATTCAGCTGTCAGACATCAGGATAAAAGGGGAAGGAAGAGCGTTTGTTTTCATCCGCCGACTTCTCAGCACAGCTGCAAGACAGCGTAGCACCTAGTTGTCCTGCCAGGTGTATCTGCCTTGAGTGAGGCATGGATGCCTTTTAGTGTTCTTGGTGTAGAGCAGAGGGAGCAGGTGGGCTATTCTCCGTACCACTGGCTGAGATTCTTGGGAGATGGCAAGACATCATAGGCAGCCTTGATGGTGAAACTGACTGCGCATTTCCCACAGCTACTTCCAGGAGATCTTTTTCCTCCCTGGAACGAGGCTACGGTAATTCCTCCACCTGATGAGGCCCGTACTATCTTTACTGATCCAACAGCAGACCAGTCAGCTTGTTACCCGTTATAAGCAAAATGATGGAGAGAAAATCTAACTAATAGAACACAGATGTTCCTCTTTAACAAAAGCTTTTCAAATATAAGACAGAGAATGTGGGATTCCCAGGGTTCCGTGCTTGGATCACTGTTCGTCTCTATTTTTGTATAAGATTTTCCAGTTGCTGTTAAAGAAGCATGTGTGGCCATGTATGTGTCAAGGTGGGACATTCTATGTTTTTATTCACTTGATCCCAATATGTGCATGTTTTAATTGATTACTCCGTTTAGGTTATATCCGTAGTTATGTATTTTACATTTTGGTATAAATTGGTTTTGATGTGTGTGTGTGCATGGTTCTAGTAGTTTTATATTTGGAGTTATCATTGCATGTATTTGTTTTTTTGACATTTCATATTGATTTGGATTGTGGCTCAAGGTTGATTTGGAACAGGTGCGGGAGAAGAAACGGACAAGGAACAGACAGGGAGGAGAGACACGAGGGTGGCCGGAGGATCTGGAGAGACCCAAACACCACAGTTTGGGTCGTGGAGTTAAAGCTGTTCCACTGGGAAAGTTTATGGACGGTAGACGGGGAGGAAGAGTGGAAGTAAGACCCGAGACAAGGTACCGGATGGACAGAAGTGGACGAGTCGGACGTGACATGGAGGCAGCACATGAGTAGAACACTCTCCTTTCTGAAGCATTTTATGACCCATTTGAGACATTTGGAGTCCAGTAACGAATTACAAGGACAGTCATTAGTGCGTTACTTAATTAACTCTTTTTATCTACCTGGGTACAAGTTAGTGGTTTCTGCCATTTTAATGCACATTTTCTAAACCTTTGTTGTATCTATTGAGTTTTATCATTTTTTAAATGGCTGTCTTTTATTTTAGCTTTGGACCGTTGTTCTTTTAAATTTTTATTCCGTGGTATTTCTTTTAATTAGTTTTGATAAATTATTTAAAGTCCTCCGATGGTGCTTCATTTTTTTAACAGTCGAATTACCTTTTATTGCTGGTATAAAACAAGAACCTCACACTCTTGTGTGACATCATTTAAAGGGCACAGTCGGAGATTATTGCGATGCACTATGCGTGTTGGTGCTTCTTTACCCTCTGGCCGAAGGACATTAACTGGGTGGCCCTCCATCAGCTGAGTCACCACCACAAAGGGCTCTGGGGTCCATCTCGGGGTCAACTGTCCTTTGGCCCTCCTGCGGAAGTTACGAATGAGCACCCGCTCGCCTGGAAGCAGTGGTGCCAGTTTAGCTCGTCGGTTGTAACGGGCCTGATCCCGTTCTTGTCTGTGTGTGACTTTCTGGTGCTGCTTTACCCAGACTTGTAGAGTGTGAGATATGCATATGATTCAACACTCTATATGTCTGCACCAATAGTAAAGGAAATCACTGCAACCCTTAATAAAGAGCTCAAAACAGTATTTGAATGATTCACTAATAACAGACTTGTCTTGAACATACAGTATCTAAGATCAAAAGTATTGTATTTGAACACATCACTCCTTAAGCCCCAGACGTCGGCTGCATCTGTTTCTTAACAATGTTGCTGTTGAGCAAGTAGAGGGAAAAAAACTTCTTGGTGTAACTTAAGATAGTAAACTGTCATTGTCAAGACACATTGACTCACTGGTGGTAAAGATGATGAGAAACATATCTGTGGTGATGTGATGCTCTGCTTTTTTGACACCACAACTGACCAAACAAGTCCTGTAAACCTATATGCACACCAATATAAATGACATGCCTGACATTCTCTTCTGGCCAAAAGTTATATCTTGTGGAAAATCCCTGACTGTTTGTATAGTAAGCTCAAACATAGCTCCGGCACACACTCATCCCACCTGACATGCCACCAGTGGTCACAACACACTTTCAAAAACCAGAACAGGTGTTTGAGCGGCACCTTTGCCTGCTGGAATATCTTTCCTATTGGGTCCATTTTGTACATGTGGGGCAGCTTGGGCTCCAAATGAATCATGTGACTCAGTTAGCATTATCTCCAGTCTTAATTAGGCACACTTTTAGCTCTAGGACTCCTTTGCCGTAGAGCCCTATGCTGCTGAGGTCATCGGGAATACCAAGCCACTTTTTTTTTTTTTTCGAGCTGATCAGCCTCCCCAGCTTGTACACTTTCAAGATTAGAGCTTAATTTTCACAAAGCACAGACGGTCGAAAAATGTATTGCACACCCGTAGTAGCACTGTTTATATTTGTAATAATCATAGCAATCATTAAATTGAGTCAGTAGGATGAAAGCACAGCTAGCTATTGATATAAATTATTTGATTTTAAATAAATTCTTCAATTACAAAATTAACAGATGAAATTATATAATGGAAGGACAAAAAAGGCAGGGTTTTAATATATATGATTCATGGATGGGACAGCTCAAGCTGGCTAATGGCAGAAAGAACCCTCAATCACATTCACGCTCCTGAGCCTCACCACCTTTAGCTCAAGCTAGATTTAAAAAAGAGGCACTCTGATACTGTACTTGAGATTTATTTTAAACAGAGGCAAATTGGTCATAGTAAAATAACAGAGTGCATGATCCCTGTGTTATTTTACTTTAATGAACACTACATTTCATGGTGTTTGTTTTTGTGGTAATTTCAAACATGGAGAGGTGAATAGTTAACGTACTTAACTGCATCCCGGCACTAATAGTTTCAAACGACATCAGCATCCCTTCAACTCACAACTTGAGATGATGCAACCTTGATTTATTCAGAGATCTGGTTGCAGGGGCTGGTTTATTGTGATGTGCAATAACAGCATGTGCACATAAAGATCAGCAGGGTAAAGTGGGACTAATTTCATATTAACATGTACCACTGGGTTGGAACTAAGAGGGAAAGCACATCTGAATAATTCATTTCAAAACAGACCTCAGAGCCAGTGACACAGTATCCACAGAGTAACCTGGAGTTAATGAAGAAAGTCGCATGCAGGCTCGGTGCCTTTGTTAGCACGCATGCAGTAACATGGGTGAGTGCACATCTTTAAAATCATGCAGCTCACACCCTTATGCTATATAAGACAGTTCAGCCTTCCTTCAGCTTTGTTTTCTCCAGTGGAGAGGGATGATACCTGTTAAACATGTGACAGAGCACCGCATAACACAGGACAGGCAGTTTGCTCAGTGACCTTTTTGAGTTTCACTGAGTTTGTCGCAGCAACAAATCCTCAGCGATGGGGACACTTTGCAACACACATACAGTGTGTGGATGCTTGCATGCATGCAGACCTAACCACCAAGTGACACAAATTCATCCAAACATAAACATGAACTCTTGTGAGTACAAAATAGCTCTGCAGTGGTTCCGTTGGTATGATGATTTATGATTTAGTGGAGCTGAATAGTTGAAACTGAAAGTGTTTACTGGCAGACTCAAGTGATGGGGTGAGAGAGGTGGCTCATTTTCATTGCTTCTTTTTCCTTTTATGGGATATCATTTTATGGTAAAAGAATAAAGTAGCTACCATAAAAAGCAGTTTCTCCGGGAATTTTGTTTTTCATTTATCTCCCTTCTCCCCTTACAGTATTTCTGTACACCATCAGACAGAGCATAGGACCAATACATCAAATATTTCTTTTGTCTAGCTCACATTTTTAAACATCCCCACCCTGTATATACATCAAAGTCACACTTACATTATACAGGGACAAACATTAAAGAAAGAAAAAATAGAAAAAGAACAAAGAAAAAAGATTAACGGCATCATTGTCATCTCATAATCCCTCCATAGTATACTCCAGAGCTACAGCTCTTAGATGTGCTGAAAGAACATATTTACATGGGCAAAACTAACACATAGGCAAGTCTGGAAGTTTAAACATGTAGTGGGAGTATAGCCACACAGAGCTGCTAATAGCTCTTACGATTGTTGTGTCCTAAGAAGTAAATTAAAACACATGCAGGTGAACCTTCTGCTTGTCACATACAGACTTCTCACAAAATACAGAAATAAGAACAAAAGCAAATATTTGAGAGTGAGTGTGTTTTCTATAACAAGCTAAGCCAGCAGAGGCCCAAGTGTAGAACCCAGTTAAGACGGTTTCCACCAGCAGCTTTGAAGTCGGCCTGTAGCTCCTAAGGAGGACGTGATGGAGGGCTAAAACGAATGAGATCCTTAATGGAAAAAGACCCCTGAAGGCCTGCAACTCTCCCCGATCCGATGTGAGGACACAAAGAACATGTGTGGCAGATGAAAGCCTGCACCTTTGCCAACTTCTCCTTCGCCATCACTTTGCATTCACATTACTCTCTTCAAAGGGGCTAATTCAAATGCTACAAATGCAAATATGTCTGAGCACGGTTCCCTGCAGGCATTGTCACTTTGAGAAAGAGAACTTATTTGAGATGCAGTGTAGAAGACAAGTGGGTGTTTGGTGCTAAAAATGGCTTTTAAACAACAGCAAATGGCCCAGGTTGGCAGAATGTCACACGCGATACATATAATTGTTTGTGAGTGGTCTGATCTGTTAAGAAGATAAAAAAGTGTCCAGTGTAATAAATGACTGACAGACAAGGGCTGGAACTGAACTGTGTCGCCTTGTTAGAAAGTCTGCTGTTGTTTGTTTTTTTATCAGTCATTTAGAGAATCATTTGGAAAGAGAGTAGGTCATGTTCCAGTTCAACATGCATCATCTCTGGTGGGAGTGATTTAATGCATCAGATATCTAGTTTTGACACTTAAAGATGACTCTAATGTATCCTTGCATTAATTATGACAACTATATTAATCTGTAGCTCTTAGTGAGCTGCATCAATCAATTATTAGAGTCAGATATCATATAGGCCTATAAGACATTAGCAGGAGATGTTCAGTGAAATGAGGACTGAAGGGATTGGAGGAGGCTGTCATCTCACAAGGGGTAGCAGATTTTCACCATAAGCAGTTATCAACTTCTCTACACAAAGAGGTTTGCAGCGTTTATTTGGGTTTATTATGAAAATGTCTCTTTATTGTGTTCAGACCAACTCAAGTAATAACTAGGGCCTCACTTCAAACAGCGCTTGAATTACTTTTACTTCTAAAACGTAATCAGATTCGCAGAGACGTACATTTTTTTAAATTACGTTCAATTCAGTCTGTCAACACAGACAAAGAGACTATTTTGTGATGGTTATTGAATGTTTTTGAACTACCCTGAAACACAATAGTGTGCGAATGATGGCAGTAACAAGTAGGCGGCTGATGAGCAGAGCACAATTACAGAAATGTTGCATTGAATAGTCAATGGCAAGTCTACTTAGGACTTCATAATTGTTGATTTTCACACATTGCTTCACAAATAAAAAAGAAAATGAAATGAAGTGAGAGGAGTTTGTGCTCTTTAACGATAATATAACGTGACTATAAACAGAGTGTGCGGATGAAAGACTTGCATAAATCAAAAGTCCCAGATTTAGTGCCAGTCAACAGTTTAGTGAAACCACTGAAGACGTGTCCTTGAGCATGAGCATCAGGGAACATGCTCTCTCACCGATGGTAGGTCTTCAAATTAGGAAAATTAAAAATATATAAGATTTGTATGCTCTGTGAATAAATCATTTAAAGCAGCACTGTTTTTGTCAGGTGCGTCCCCACAGTGCTGTCAGATGAGTTCAAGTCGCCCTTTATAGAAACAAGCCATCCTGTGAAGGACTGGATGCTTTTTAATGGTGTTATTGAAAGCTAATATCATAATGTTTTTTTCTTTGTGTGGACTTGGTCTCTTTTTTCCAGTACATTTTCTTAAGTTTAAATTTGTACTGTCACTCAAAAGTCCTCAGTCCCTCCACTTGCCCAGCCGCCTGCACAGCCATTCTCTATCAGTCCACCAGATGCCCTCAGACTTTCTCACTTGTCCCAGTCCTCTGTCACTTCAGATACAGCCACTCCCCCCTGCCCTGCAGAAACCCATTTTCCGCCTTTTCAATCACCTGAATTTCCACTCCCAAATACACACCTGCTCCTCATTTCCCTAATCAGTCTGGCAAACCTGTAACTATTCTGTTTTATTTAAATTAATATTTTATGGAATTTGTATCGAAACATTATAACATGTTCCCACATTAATCTACACCATTATCTAAATGTACTTCAAGATCTGTCTACATTAACACTGTAATTCAAGGACTTCCCACTTCGCCACATTTTCTCAGTCCTGTCCTTCGAGCTAGAAGATATTAGTTCATTTGATGCCAATTTTGCCAGGTCATCTGGGTTCCTCCAGTTTCTCATTATAATTTGCTTTCCAACCATTATACTGGTCTGAATAAAGCCCATGGCTGATTCTGTTCCTTCTTATATTTCTGCGTAGAAACACAGAAGTGTGACCTATTTAAATATCTTTTACAATGTCACAAACTGAGAAACATACACACACGTCATAAGCTTTAAACTTTGGCAGTAACTCTGTCTGACTGACTTCACACTCTCAAATGCAAAGCCAAAATATCAAATGACGGTGTCAACACTCCCACTTCTCTCTCTCTCTCTCTCTCTCTCTCTCTCTCTCGCTCTCTCGCTCTCTCTCTCTCTCTCTCTCGCTCTCTCTCTCTCTCTCTCTCTCTCTCTCTCTCTGTCCATATGTCTCGCTCCTCTTACATTTCGGTCATGACACCTTTCCATTACTGTGGCATTTCACACCAGATCTGCTTTAAATATACTGAAAGTGTGTGTGTGTGAATGATTTAGTTTCCTGACTGTGGTTCATTAAACTCTATGAATCTTTAGAAGAAACATGCTGAAGTTCAATGCTTTTAAAATGTGCTTTCCACACACGGCTTTTCACGCTATTTGCGGATTAGACTCAGGGGGCCAAACTTTGATCATGGGGTATAAACAGAGGGGAGGAGAGAGAAGGAGAGGAACAAATATATCAGCAAATGGGTGGCAAGATGTTTGCCCCCTCTCTACACGCTGTCCCTTCTTTTTCTTTCCTCCCACTTTTTCTTTCAATCCCTCCCTCATAATCACTGCTTACTTTTTGCAACTCTCAGCGGCACAGATTATAATAAGAAAGCTGGCATTGTTTTCCATGGACCTTCTCCCATTCACTTCAAATTAAATCCGCACCTTGGTGGGATCTCCTGGCTGTGTGTCCTTGACCTGTGAATTTTCTGTGCTGGCCAATAGAAAGGCCGATACATGTTTTTGTAATGGAGAAGCCAGTTTAACAGAACTGTGTCAATTTTTGAGGACATCAGCACATGTCAGTTTTGTAGGACAGAATACTAATATGCCGGTTAACATGTGGTCATGTTTGTAAATCAATAATAAGGTAAACTTTAGCAGGAGAGCTAATGTGGCGTATTATATAATTCGGATCACCTGTACCTTCATACATTGAAGTACACAGCCCTCTCCCTCCCCAAGCGTACAGCGATGCGACAGTAAATATGGATGAGTTTGTTGCTTTCACTCACAGTTTCTGGAGAGTTGTGTTGAGCATCGTTCCCCCGGAGCGCGTTCTGGCAGCCAATCTTTTCATGAATCTTCTGCTAACTGTTCAATTATTCAGTCTGGTTCTGCACTGGAGACGGAAACCACAGGCCGAGAGGGTAGAGCGATGGATGCAGGGGAGCACCCTGAGGATCTGGTTCACATGTGATGGATATTTTAGTTTCTCAGGTGGTGGTGAGAAAAGCCCGGGTGAAAGGTCAGGTGACAACAACTGGGTTGACTTTCGCATTTGGTTTTCTTGCTGCTTGTCCTCATAGTTAATGCGGTGGGAAGAACAAAGCCAATGAGACTTAAATGCATATTGATGTTGTGACTAAACCGTTGCGCTCAGATGACAGGTGCTATTTATGTTTAGCAATGACTAATAACTTCCTCTCGTGTTTAGCTTCTCTCCTGTTCTGAGCACTCAAAGTCCTCATTTTCTTGAATCGGATCCAGGTTTCTGCCTGAGAAGTGTGTTTAAATGACTGCTTCACACTCATGGCTCGTATTCACAGCCTGGGTGATGTGAATCCACCGGTTTGCTCATGCATGCGCGCAGGCTGGTTCTTTTTTACACCAATGCGCACAACATGCCAACCTCACTCGGCGGGAAGTTTTTCCATGTGAGGTTTCATTTCGGAGATAGAGAGACGGGAGGCTGCAGAGCAGGGACGTGCTGTCAGGGGAGGCATCATGAAAAGTAAAAAACAAATAATGATAAAATAAAATTAAAATTAATATTGTGATACTGATACATGTAATTTCTGTATGATTCCAATCATTTCAAACATTTTTATAATCAAAATCGCTGAATTTGCGCATGTCCTGTTCAAACAGAGAGGAGACACGAGAGGTGAGGCAGCGACGAGCCTCACCTCACCTCAGATTGTGAATCCCTCACAAACTGGGTTGACCACTGTAATATTTGTAGAATTACCTATTCTATGGAATTTCTTTCCATAGAATAGGTAATGTATTTCATGTCTGTGTAGAACATATTTAGTGTTGCTGATCTGACATTAAACCGCAGTGAAAAGGCACAGAAAGGCAAACACTACTCTGCCTCATTGAAGAGGGCGTGCGAGAGCCCACGGGTCGGGTTTATGCTTGTTCTGTCGTTGCTCTTCTTCTACACTTCTCTTCTTCTTCTTATATTTTGTTTTGACTGCAAAAATGTAAGATTCTATATCTAAGCTTATAAATGTCTCAAAAAACAAGGAAATATGACCAAATCAACAGCAATTCAACGTCAGACAGGTAAAGTAACCTTTTATGTGTTTGTTGTTCTCTTTACGATTTTCGCCGGTGGTGCCTGCGAGCGCTCCGCTTCTGAAACGCTCCCGGTGGAATCAAATATGTACCTTACCTATGTGTGAGTAAATAATGCTGATATGAAATATGAAAAACAACCAGTAGTCAATGTGCAAACTGCCAATTGGTGATTTAAGCTACTCTATTGGGTTCATATATTTGTAAATCTGACTTATGTAGTGTCAGTGCCTCACCAGCCACGAACCTCACCGCACGTCACTGCTTCAGAGAGAGAGAGAGAGAGAGAGAGAGAGAGAGAGAGAGAGAGAGAGAGAGAGAGAGAGAGAGAGAGAGAGAGAGAGAGAGAGAGGAGCACAAACCAGCAGGTGGGAAATGATGATTAATTAAATCTCCGGGGTTTCTCTGAGTTTTTTTTGGGGCAGAGCAGGAACTCTCAATGTCCCCCCTGTCTGTGTAGTGGCCGTGATGTCATCAAATGATGGACGAGGGCACGCATCACCACGGCTCTTCAAACAAACATGAATACTCAACTTTCTTTTGTCATTAGCTCTCTGACAGGAGCTGGAGCCATTTATTCACAACTTTAATCACAGAGAGGGTTGCAGCCAGCAGCAAGCAAGAGGACACAACAAAAACAAGTTTGAGGGCAGAATAGGAACAGTTTAGATGTGAAGGACATTTATGAAACAAAGTTTATGGACAATGCATTTGCAGCTCGTGTCAGTTTGTGTTTATACTATCAGAGTGAGATTGAGTCTGATCAATGACACCAGCAGGGCAGAGCGGGTGGTTTCTTTTCACCAGCATGCGATTGCGTTGCAGCAGGGCCCATTGCCTCATTTCAGACCTTCACATTCTGTTACTTTCCACTGTACATATCTGAATAGTAAGCACAACAACTGATGCTCTCTGCTATCCTCCTCCATTATGCCTCTTTGATCAGTCTCTCCATCTTTTCGTCTCTCCCTCTAACTCCAGCTCAATCTCTTTTTGTGTGATTGACAGCTGTGAGCTTTCACATAATTGCATCATGATTCCCCAGCTCTGCACTTTTGACAGTTAAGCCTATCATAAATACTGGATATATAGAAATGCATCTCTCAAATGATTTATTTTAACCTGAAATGAAAAATGGATGACAAATCACAAGTTCTGGGAAGAGGGAGAAAGGAAAAAACATTTTTTGGGGGAAAAACTCACACGACCAGTTCATTTTCTAAGCAGAATATTGTTAGATATGTATGGAGGCGATCTGTATGTGAAAAACAAAGGAGGAGCGAATTGTAACTACTTTCTACTCTTCATTGTAGTTTAGAGACTGCAAAATCTGTCAAGTAATTATTTCTATTGAAGTATGAAGTCAAATCAAAAGGAAATACTCAAGCAAAGTACCAGCACCTCAAAGCGTGCTTCAGTACATTACTTGAGTAACTGTACTTAGTTACTTTCCACCACTGCTCACAACAGCTGTATTTTGCCTGACTTTGGTCTCGTTCACCTTGTGTGCAGCACTAGAGGGCCATACCTCTGGCTTGTCCTAGTGGACAGAGTGTGTATTCTGCTGGACTCATCCCTCCATTGTCATCAGCAGAACAGAGGGGCTATTAAATGTGACGGCCCCGCTGTTTCCTCTTTTACTCAGTGCCATCAGATCCAATGTGACATGCACAGTGCTGCCACGCAGATCCGAACTGGCTTCTCACTTCACACCAATCTGCACGGCCTCGTCACAGGGCAAACGCTGCTGTCTCCTCTAGCGCTGGCATGACACACACAAACACACAGACGTAAATACACAAACAACATAGCCGCTCAACGCACAGCACGCATGGAGCTAAATGGCCAATTCATTCTCGGTGCAAATATGATTCATCTTTGGGTCTGTCAATTTCCCCTGTGGACCCATCCCTTGTCTCTCCGTCTCCTCTCCCGCCTTTGACACTCTGTCTGCCCGACTCTCTCTGGCGACTGATTTTAAATTGAGAAAGTGGAATTCAACAGAGAGCCGGCAAATCTGTCAGAAGTTTAATGAATACTAAAATGTGTTTGTGTTATTCCTGGAATGGAGTTTTTTTATTTATTTTATAAACGAGCTGAGGTTATTATTGACGAGCCCAGGAGGGGTTATACTTTACATTTAAATTTAAATTTAAATTAGAATTTGTGTTCACAAACATGAATATATTATTTAAACATGTGATTGAGATTGTTTAGACTGGCACACCCTTTCCTTTGAAACTTTTCATGTATGTGCCCTACTTTACATCAGTGTTTCTTTGATTTTGATTGCTTGCACCTGATTTTGCTCACCAGTTTAACGAGGTTAGACAGTAAAAACTGCTCATAGAGGAAGGCCTCAGTTTTTGTACTCATTATATTAATTATTCTGCATTGTCAATGAATAAAAACAAAAGAAACAGTTGAGAGCAAATCAGCTTGCTTCGACAGAACAGCTGCCCCTGGTAGCCTCAAGCTATCTGAATGACAAGCCATCCAGCAGAGGGTCAATATTAAGGGGAAAAGTTTATTTTGAAAGGCAATTATAACAAGAGAATATAATCAGAAGCACCCCCTGAAAAGTTAGAGTGATTTCTGTAAGCACTGGTAGAGATTAATTTCCATGCGTTTTGGATGGCTTTATAACGACCTTCAAATGTATTAGCATTAATGTCGGCCTATTGGCTGAGTGAACGATGCAGTGAACGGGGGCTTTGAAACACTTTTATTTCAGTCTTTATTGTGGTAGTTTTACCTATTTAGTGGTAGTTTACATAGTTTACCTTTTTCAATGCTGATCAATTTGAGTGGATTTTTTTTTGACTGTTTAGACTTTTTTTCACAGGAGACAATTTCACTTGTCACAGCAAGGAAAGCACAGGTGTTGGGCAACTATAATGACAAGAATCCATTACATTTAAGTGCCTGCGTAAAAGCCCAGCAATCATGTAACTCACTAATTACACCTGAGGTTGCTACGATAGTCACTTGCATTACAGTTAAGATGCCTGTTGGTGAAAAGGTTTAGACAGGTGCTGTGTTATAAATAACAATGGACTACCTAATGTAGTATATGCTTCATTATAACTCACAAGCTGCTGCACATCCCAGAATGAATATTCTGGCAGATAATAAAACAAAAAATACGTGCTGTGTCTGTTCAAACCAGGTTCAAACCCCTCTCAGCTTGTTTCACAGCAGACATTTTGACTGACATAGCAGGAAAAGCACAGGTGTTCCACATTACATTAACAGCAGCTCTGTTCTATTAAAATGTCCCAGTACTATAAGCCATTTAGCAAAAGAAGCTAAATGGAATTCAGCCATCATTAATTTGATTATTAACACCTGCGTAACCTAGTCTCTGCTGTTACTCTGACCACAGGGTGCACGCACAGATTAACGAGCACATCAATTGTTCTGGTTGATTTCAGACGGCGGGCTAACCAAATCAAATCATACTAGCTACAGAAATGAAAGAAGTAAACGAGGACACAACCAAGTACAGCTGAGGAGGATGGTGACAGCGAGGCGGTGGGAGTAACTTTAACCTCAACCCGCGACTCTCGAGCTGATGATGACGCCTGCGAACGTTAACAGTAGCACTGTTAGTGACGTCAACCCGTGACGACAGTATCAACCAAACCAACACCTTGTTTCAAGTGAGTCAGCTCCATCTGTTTCAATGTGTATTGCTGCTTTCATGAGCTTTGCAAAAGTCGGTTTGTCTCTGTGATTAATGCTTAATGCTAATTGGCTGTCTGTGCACACAGTTGTCAGTGTAATTCAGGTTTGACAGAGGTGTCGCCAACAGATGTATAGTGACTGACTCACTGGTGTGTGTGTATAGATGAAGTTTCATTTGATGGTCCGCTGCTGCTGAATTAATTCTTCAAATGAAAACCTTAATTAAAGCATCTCTAGATGTGTTTTTGCACTGTGTGATAGTGTGATGGTAAACAGCATGGATGTCATAACATTAACAGTGTCAGGTAAATGTTACGTGTGTGTGTGTGTGTGTGTGTGTGTGTGTGTGTGTGTGTGTGTGTGTGTTTTTGATCTCTGGTTGGCAACCTCGTCTCCTATATTTAGGTCTGAAACATGGACCCTGCAGAGATGAAGTGGACATCAGGGCAGCTCTAGTTTTGTGTGTTTTTGTTTGTGTGTGTGTGTGTGTGTGTGTGTGTGTGTGTTTGTATTCTGTTGTATAGTTTCAAGGATAGATATGGATATATGGATACTTACGGTGTGTGGGCACTTTCAGTAATTTCATTGTATTGCATTATCTTTCTCAGGATGGCCTTATGAGATTAAATAAGCGTTCACCTTGTTGAGTTAGAGTATTTAGTTGGATAATTTGAGTGTTGATTTGAGAGCTACTTTGCATTAAACCAGTAATCAATATAATATCAGAAAAGCTCTGTGTGAACAGCGTTCTATGAGAGATTGTGGATTAGTTTGTTGTTTTCATAATACAATAACAAGTAAAGCAGAGAGAATGTGCAAGTCATTTTTGGTTCATGTGGGAATAGATGTTTTGAATGTTGGAATCGATGTTATTTGAATGACTTATTGATGCTTTGCAACTGATCATGAGGATATTACGACATGCTGTTTCACTGTTACTCCAGAAGGAAAATGTATTTGATGTACAGTGTGCGGCAGTAGATCCATTATGTGCGTCTCCTGTGGGTGGATTAAGGAGTGGGCTCTGAATAAAACTGTCTCCTATGCGTTGTGGCCATATGTATTCCTGCAGTAATGATTTACCTAAATGGCAACATTAGCTTTCAGAGCAGGGAGGCTGGCATTCATCAATTAATGTGAGAGGTAGGAGCTGTGGATAAGCTTTTGCTTTTGGTAGCATGGTTTGTCACTGTGCCTCTTACTAGACGTGAACATAGATATTTGTATTATTTAACCGTGATGACAATCTTTCACTCACCTAAACCAGTGCAGTGTTCAGTGGACATGATATGTTGAGGAAATGCATCTAGACAGCATTGAATTTCTCCATGATCAATTTTCTACAAGTTAAGGTTGTTGCATACTCTGTGTCTCTGTTGTTTTTCTTTACCACTTTCCTAGCTATGTATAAAGCACAAATTCCGTTAATACTGTAAACTCCACCCAGTAACCATCGTGCAGAATCTTTTTTTATATTGTGAGCAAATGCTAAATGAGTCCAGGAAATAATTTATTTCTCTGCAAGTGGGTCACTAAGCAGCAGCGGAAGGTGAAATATTGAGATGCATTAAATCATTCGTAGCTTAAAGGTGGGATGTTGTGAGCTTAAAGGGTGTGTGTGTGTGTGTGTGTGTGTGTGTGTGTGTGTGTGTGTGTGTGTGTGTGTGTGTGTGTGCGGTACATACTCTGGGTCTTTAATAAGTTAGGGCCACTGGAGCCCAGGGTTTAATTAAGAGTAAGAGACAGATTTCGGCCTCAGCAGCACCATGCTGGTCTTCTCCTCACACACACACACACACACACACACACACACACACACACACACACACACACACACACACACACACACACACGGGGGGGGGGGGGGGTCCTTGGATGTTTTATAAATCATACTCCTAATACCTCTGAAATAAGATGAGTGCTTTGCAAGAAGTGTACAGGGAAAAGAGACAGATCCTAGAGATAAAAGGACTAAGAGCAAATTTAAAGGACATCGTTTAGAGGGGAAAAGAATCTTAAATGATAGTGAATAGTAGAAAGATTGGGAAAAATTTGACAATGAATTGCATTGGGGTCAAATGCAGATGTGAAATCCCATCAGTAATCTCCTACATTCAGAGATTTGTACATAAAGGCCTATTCAGTTTGTGAAGGTATGACTTTGACCAAGAGAAGCAGGTTTCTACTGAGATGTAAGGAAGGATTTACTTAATATTAAGGCCACATTCATCTTGACACATGATTGATGCACTGCAGACGCTGCACAAAAGTTTGTTTTTTAGAGTTAAAACTCCTGAATTTTAGTGAAGCAAAAGGAGATAGCTCAGCGTCCTTGTGCATGACACAGACGGGGCACGCTCCCAATCAAAGCCGAGACTGTTGAAACTAGCCTTGGAGATTTACGAGGTGTGAGTTTTCATCTAAAACTCCCCATCCCTCCTGGGCAGGGGAAGGATTTCACTCAGGGCAACCTTTACAATAAAGTGAGATTAATGCTGCAAAGTTGTTCAATCAGTGGTACAGAGCGCAAATTTGATTTCAGTGATGAGGCTCCCCTGCCTTCTCTCCCTTACTCCATTTCTCATGCTCGTTCCTCATCACATCCATTTACTTCACAAGATTCTTTTTTTTCACGAAAAAGGGAAGAGCTTCTCGTTAGTATGCAGAGCAGCGGAAGCACAAACGGCACACTTCTCTTTTGCAGAAGTATGAAAATGAAATATTCATGACTATAAAGAGCTTTCTTTGAGCGAGTGAGCGAGAGAGAGGGGGGGAGGGGGGGGGGGAGAGCGATGAGAATGGAGAAGTGAACAGTTGTCATTTTGACACAAGCCTCCATTTCCTCGGTGTCCGTACCCGTCTTTCGGGACAGCCGCACTCTTGCACCTGTTGGCCATTCGAAGGAAAGAACAGACAGTGAGAAATAAGCTCGTCCCGTCACCTCTTTCCAAACTGTCTGTCTTTTGCCACATCTCTCCTCTTCCTCCTCCTTCTCCCCTCTTCATCTCTTTCCATTGTTTCCCCGGCGGCTGTCACTTAGGCACTATTGGCGATATCTCTATGGCAGCAGGTAAAAAAGCCTTGGCACCATCCCAGTTGACAAACTGAAGGTGAATGAAATGCAAAAAGGCTTCATGGAGCTGCTGCATTATGAGGAGATGCATGAAGTGCTTTAAGTAAGTGCTTTTTATGTGGTTCAACCTTGTGGATCAGTTGTGTTCAGTTTCATGGACGCATAACACCGAAACACTGAAAAAAACTTCCCAACACCAAGAGGGGAATATTCATTCTCCACAGTGACAGTTTTTTTTTTTCAATTTGCTGAATATATAATCAAGTGAAAGTGTAAATCATGTTTTTTAATCACTGGGATTACAATTTCTGTTGTTGTTGTTGTCATAGTATCAAAAAACAATTAGGGTGAATATAAGTGTTTTAGTGAAGGTCAATTCTGATTCAAATAATATTGCATAAATCATTTTAGTGATTTAACACGAACACAATGCTTCATTTGCTGTCATTTAAACAACCATTTTTTTAAAACTGGAAATAATAGAGAAATATAAAAAAAACTACCAGCCACAACTATATTTAGAACAAAGCTGGATCACTTCTACGTCTTTTTAATAATTCTCGACATGTTTACACCTTGTCCTGGTTTATTTTGGTGTTAGTTTGTAAATCCTGCCTGGGGAAATTGTCAGTCAAACACTCCTTTTCCGCAGAAGACATAATGACATGTCAAAGTAGGAAAAGCACATGTGTAAATAATAAAGATGAATGATGGCTGAATTCCATTCAGCTGCTTCTGTTTCAGGTTCCTGGTAATGTTCCTGGTTCCTTGAAACTGTCCCGGTTCGTATTGGTAACACTGGGTAAGATGGGTAACTCTGAGTTATGGGTTTCAGAACAGCTGTTCAGACAGAGATACTTCCATCAACTCTGAGTATGTTCACTCTAAGTAAGTACATGTGTGGAGAATGAATGTAAGCTACTAATTAAGCATCGCTACTACGATTCACCATGGCAACGGGTAAATAAAGAGCAGAGTCTCCATTTAAATCTAGTGGAGCTGGAAATGATAATGCAGGCTGATCGTCAGTAAAACTCTATTTCACAGTGATGGTTAACGCTAAACTGTGTCCTCGGTTCAGATGCGTGCCGAACCGCGAGGGGGGAACCGTACCGATCACGGATCGACACTGGTCTGTTGCACCACTATAATCAACACAACCCTTTGATCATCATGAGAAGAGAATCATTGTAAACCCTTCTAATAATAAAAAAAACTGTTTAGTTGAGTTTAACTTTAAATCAAAAATGAGTTGACTCATTGAACCTTATTCTGAACTTCGATTGAACAAAAACAAAAAACATTCATATGACTTCCTCAATTTCAGGGTTTGAGGATGGCTGGTTTGCTCAGATAGTCACCAGTTTTTCAGTTTGTGCATTAATCATTCGTTGCTAAACCTGGAAGCTGGCAAATTGCACCCGATCCAGTAAATCTGATTTTCCATCCACTGGTTTTTGTTGTTGTTTGCTTGTTGTGTCCAGACATGAAGTGGTGCAGCTGACAGATTGTCCACCAGCTGCTTTGACAACCCTCACTACTGTTGGTAGCTCTCTGTGCGTCTAAAGCCTGTTTTCTTTAGTTTTTGTCAGGAAATCAAGGGTTAAGTTCAGCCTGTTGATGGCCCCATTCGGGTCACAAGTCAAGCCAATCAACTTGCCCCAGACCATCATGTTGAGCCCTCACGTGTTGGAAGAGTGCACTGCAACATTTTAGAAATGAATGAAATGGGAATACTTGCTTTATTATGTGTAGTTCCCCCCAAAATAAGTTCACTATTAAAACTTTGTAAAATTCCCAAGCTTAACTTAAATGGAAAATTTCCCTTTGCAAGTTTCAGTATTTATGATTTTGTGATGTGCAGCTGAAAACATGTCTTGGTTAAAACTGAGTATTCATTTTTAGACTTTTACATTCAACAATATGCAATGACTGTATTTCAACATGTAGTACATTTAAACATGATAGTAACAGCTGTTAAACACATCTATTAAAGAAATGCTTCAAAACTATGTTTATTAGTTGATCATTCATTATGTTTTTATATTTTCATATACAGAGACTACGCCGGTAAAGTTTCTGTTTTGACAACCTGACGGCTCCATGTCAATGAGCTAGCTGGCTTTTGTGTTAAAATCACAAGTTATTGGACAGGAAGGTGCTCTGTTAAATAATAAAAAACAATAAACACAAGTCAGATTTTCCATTTTACGATTTTATTTTTAGCACATAGGCTAACTGAACCAGACTATATACAGTATCTAATTCCAGCTCTGATTAACAGAGCCTACCCTATTCACAAGGTTTGATTTCAAATGAAAATCATCCAAAGGAAATGGTTCCCAGTGAGAAACTACCTCCATAGCCGCTGATTAACATCATATGAATAGGACCTTGCTTTATCTTGTGGGATTTTGACATGATAAAAACAGTTGTCTCCGATTTTGGCATTCTGCATTTCTCTCACGACTGTGAACGTCTTTATATGCGAGCATGTATAGATGGGATGTGTATTTATCCTGGATGATTGTGTAGCCTCAGTACTATTCACAGAGGGTAGATGACTTATTGATTAAAAGGACTCATTTATTCAGATGAGGCATCTGGAGAGGCCTGGGGGCTTGTTTTAGTCATGAAATCCCCCCCCCCTGTTCTCCATCCCCCTCCCTGAGAAACACCTCACATGGTGTGACATCCGCTGTAGCTCATAATCTGGAAAAAGCACAGAGAACAGAAGTTGTGGTACTTCTACTTTGTCGTTTTGTTTCTTTGAGATTCTATAATGTTGCAGTTTGGCAGCCTCATAACCTTGATTTCAATATTTTGTGTGATGTGACCGTTCTGTTTATTACCCTTACCCTGAGCATGCAAAATGAATATCACTTCTGGGTTTTTACAAATAATAAATGAGTTTTTCTCTCACATCTCTGCTGAGTTGCCTAACAAGAATTGCAACTCAATTTACTATTGTTTATTGGCTTTTAATTTCCTACGGCAACCATCTTAAACAATAAGTGTAAAAATAAATCTCTGCATCTGTGCTTTTGATCCATGCTGCGGCCCTCGGGAGGGAAATATCTGTCAGTCCAAGACTTTGTTTCCAGAATGCTGCTCTGTGATGTTTCCCCAACACGAAAGTTCATCAGTTCATGTTCCTGGTGTGTGTGTGTGTGTGTGTGTGTGTGTGTGTGTGTGTGTGTGTGTGTGTGTGTGTGTGTGTGTGTGTGTGTGTGTGTGTGTCTGGGTTTTACTCAGAATGTTAAATAACTCACTAAACCTGAACTAGATTTTTCACGACATTTAAGAAATCGGTACATTAGTATGCTGACAATAACCAGGTTGCTTAACTGTATGTAAATGCCCTGCATGTTTTCTATACTCATTAACCTCTTTCTGATGGCGTTCCTATCCTGCATTCTTATCTGGGTCTCCATCAGATGTAAGGGTTAGTGGAGCAGGGAAACAAATAGTGGTGTAAAGGACGGTTGTCGATTCGTGATCCGTACGGATCCCCCCTCACGGATCGGCACGCATGTGAAACGCATATTAATGATTCGTTGCACCACTAGCAACGAAGCACACTACTCCCCATCACTATTGCTTGTTGAGATGCCAGGCCATGATTCACCCACACAACTAAATGTTGTGCTAGGCCATTTCTGATCTAGATCATGTGTCTGCTGGGTTGTGAATGCCTTTCCACCAAGAAGCCAACGTAACCTGCCACTAATCTGCCCCAGAGCCTGGGATTCTGCACACACAACCTCCTGAGGTTAGTTAATGAGACGTGGACTAGTGGAAATAAAGGTGTCAATACTTATTCATGAAGTGAGTAAAAGTAATGCCACAGGTTAAAAGGATCAGCTGGTTTTGACATCTGGGTGAACTCGTGGCCCCAAGATGTGAATCCATGTTATCTCCTCTGTACAAAGCCTTTAATCTTAGCCCATGTCTTTTGGTGTGCAGTCCTGTATATTGGTTGAGCCAGTATGCCGTGGCCTTCATGCACCTTGTGTGTGTGTGTGTGTGTGTGTGTGTGTGTGTGTGTGTGTGTGTGTGTGTGTGACATAAGTGGAGGTTTTCACAAGTGCGTGTGAAATCTCCTGTTTTGACAGGTGCTTGAATCAGGGATTAGAGATGAAAGTTGCATTAATCAGAGGATTCATCCTCTGTTGCTTCTCTCATCCCTCTGCCTAAAATGTACTGCATCGAGCTCTGCAAGCCGGGGAGGGATGGAGAGAGACTGGGATGGTGTAAATGTGGTTTCTGAGCTGTCAAATAGAGGCGTGTTAATGGAGGGCTGGACATTCTTTCACAGGTCTCTCAACGTGAGTGTGGGTGTCTGTGTTCATGCATGCGCTAGTGTGTGGGGCTCAGTTGAGAGTGATGAGCGTGTGAGGTTTGTTTTTTTTATCTTCAAGCACTCCTCTCTTGAAGCCAGTCTGCAGTTTCTAATGCACTAATGCGAGAGGCAGATGGCTCTTTCCATCTCTTTATCTTTTCATGTTTTCATCCATCGCTCCGACTCAGGTCACCTCTATTTCCCACAACATACTACTCGGCGTGTGTGTGTACGGGTATGCGTGTGAGGTGCTGAGTTCATCTCACGGTCTAATTGAGATGACATTTCTGTTCTCCAAATTAAATTATTCAGCTCCTCTATTCATTTGTTCTCTGGCTCTTTTGTACAAAGGTCCACTACCTACATCTCTTTCTCTCCAGGGCAAAAACCTGCTCTCATAAAAGCACTGACCCCCAAAAAACAGAGAAACCTTAACTTGTCTTTATTTGTGGGCTTTGTGAGGTGGCTGGAACTCATTCTGAGCGGTGTGACATTCAATGAAAGTCAGGGATTAATGGCAGACATATTTTGCTGGAAGGTATTCTCCAATTCAATCAGGAGAGACATGTTTGATGAAGAAAAGATAATTGTTTATTATTAACAGATATGTGATGATACAGTCTTGACTCTACAGGGAGATTTGTAAATAAGGAGTGAGCATGCATGAGGAGTGATTGGCAGATGTATGATAAGTAAACTAGGGGCCTAAGCATGCAAGAGTATAGTCTTTTTGACTGAACTTCCACTAGAGCTTCATTTGTGACCAGCTAGTTGTAAACAGTTTGGCAAGCTGTGTTCACTACAATACTATCTTTTATAAAGGTGCTGAATCAAAGGCACAGGAGAACCTTAACAAAGAAAGTGCACACGTTTTTGTCCTGCTCTCTAATCAAATATTCTGTTTGTGTGTCTCATACAAAAAAGGCTTCCTCACCTTTTTTTATTGTGCTTGTGCTGTTCTTCAAAAAACTACCAAGAAAAATCTTTATTTTCAAATCTATTATCAAGCTGCAGTTACATTGACCTTGAGGATAAAGCAAATGTATTTGTTCTGCGTGATTCTAAAATTGGCAGTAGTCACAGAAAGAGGTTAAGCTATCCATCATAGAGAAAGCTTTGCATCTGTTTTTCTTTTTTCCTTGTCTTTCTTTTTTCTTTTTCTTTTTTTGCAGCTTGGCTCTCATCCCTATCATCTCATGCGTCTGTTCTTCTTGGCTCGCCTTTGATGCAGAAAGGTGTGGGACAAGAAGCCAGCGTGACACTCTGAGTTAAAGGAAACTTTGGTTACATCCTGCTTGCATCACAGACACGCTCTCATGCGCACATCTAACTTCCTCACTCTCTCACAGTGATCGGGCCCGAGCCCTTGGCCGAGTGTTGGGTTTCTATTTGTGCTCACATACACAATGCGTACATTTTTCATCCTTTAATGTTGGCCTAAAAGAACAACTGATCGGATTGCTGCTGTGACGTGGTTACCGCTTTCGTATCCGTTACTATCGTGCTGCGTCTGCTTGGGGGGGGGAGTTTGACATCAGAGAATCTTTAGTCTGCTGCCAAGAAGCGTTTCAGTCCAGCGTTGTTTTGTCAGAAGTCAAATAGTGAGCACTCATGAATTGTTTTGGGTTGCTGTGTAGTGTTCAGCATTGGCGGAGGTTTGCACTCTACCTAGTGCCTTTTTTAATTTGTGTTTGAATACGTGGGCTGAGTGTTCAACATGCGGCCGTTGATATTTGCATGTGTGAGGAGTACAATGAGATGAGACTCAGATTCTTGCCAGACCGTGGAACTGCACCAACTCTACATTTTGCACAGATTTTATGTAAATACACTCAATTATTCTTAATTTGTGAGTCAGGTCAGATAGCAGCTGAAGGACATATCTGTAAAAACAATCCACTTCTTTAGACAATGCAAGACTGATTTTAATTTTAATTTGTTTGACACGGTACAACAATGCCTCGCAGAAGAAGCATTGTCCCGAAATGGCAGCAGTGAAGAAAGTACAACTCTTTTACTCTTGTGTATTTCTAAGGGAAATTAATCTATTAGTAATAGCTAATATAAGGAAGGCTTTTACAAACAGTGATGTTGTTTCTCCACGAGGTAGAATAGAGGCTCAGTCTGTTTGGATTCTGAGGTGAAGGAGTTGCTGCATTGCCAAATGATATATAGGTCACAGACAGGAGTTTGTGTTTATGTGAAGAGGATGTGTGTGTCTGACTGACAAATCTCTTGCGCTGTGAAGTGATTGCAGTAAACAAACATCAGTGCACAGTGAAGGCATGCAGCAGCCTTGCAGTGAATCTGTTGGAAGCCTCTGAAATTGGTTTCTGATTATAAAAATGAAAACAATTTCCTCTGATCAAATCAGCAAGGGCACAGTTGACTGATGCTGTCTACTTGGCCAAAAGAAAATAATGAACAAGAAGAGATGGAATTTTTAATTATGCAAATAAATAAGTTGAACTAATAATGTAACCAATAGCATAAGTGTTTAAATGTTTGAAGTTTGAGCCTGGTGCACATTGATTAGATGGTATGTATTGGAATTCCTTATTAGTTGATGTCACTGCATACTTTTTTTTAATTATTTCATTCAAGTACAGACTTCAGAGCTAATGTAACCAGCTTCCATCTGTAACCACAGCAGCTTGTCTTATCAACAGAGCAGTGTGTGGCTTTGACATCTGAAGTTCAAGACTCGGATGTGACAAACACAAAATCAGCCTGCTCGTTGTTTATGAGGATTATTGTCTTTCTTATCCTTTCATAGTTGGTAAAGCTGCACACTGATAACATCAAAGATCAAATGTTGCAGTGAAAGCTCAATAAAACGGTTCCCATGGCTGTGGAATAACAAGTAAGGCTGCAACTGACGATTAGTCTAAGTTAGGGGCAATCTTGAAGATTTTCATTTAAATAAATGTCTGTTAAGTTACTATCTATCGCCGGGGAAGGCAACACAATGGTGAGTGAGCCTATGGCTCACTGATGAAAGTATTGCATTATTTATGTATTTGCAGTATTAAGAAATGGGTGTCTGTGGCGACATTGCCGGAAAGAAGGCTGTTTTAAAAAATGGAACTATGCACACTATTCTGAAAAATGGCATATTAATATGGAATGTCGGACGCAGCCCAAGTCTCCAGACTGCTAAACTCTGAGCGCATTTCCTTTGTTTTCACTCAAATATAAATTGAAATCAGCCAGGACTGAAATCTCAAGGATTGCCAATTGTAGTTCAGGCCATAAGATGTAAAAGAGTCTTCAAATCCCTTCTTTATCGATAGTTAATCATTATGCCAGATACAATAATATAGAATGGAGAAAAACTGCAAATCCTTTATATTTTAAAAACTTGAACCAGAAACCATCTATGCTTGATAAATGGTTATCAAAATGGTTGTGGTGATTGATTTAGTTTTAAATGTGAAAATGTAACGCTACAACTGATTGTTTTAGTATTGAATAATCTGCTGATTATTCTCTTGATTAATCAATTAGTTGATCTAAAAAAATGTCAGAAAATGGCGATTAAGGCCCATCATTTCATAACCATGTTGATTCAAATGTCTTCTTTGGGCTGACCAATAGTCCAAAAACTCTAATAATCCATCAATGATAATAAATAGTTGCAGATTAATTGTTGATTATACTAAATCGACTAATCGTTTCAGCTCTAAATGTTTAATATTTTAGTTTTCTTCAGAAAATAATTTTTTCAAGAAAACAAATTTAGATGCAATTTCACCCACGTTATCTTCAAGATGGTGCAGAAAGTAATTACTGAAAATCTTTCTAATATCTACCTGTTCTCTCCCCCCAAATAAATCCAATCCTGGTGCTTTTATCTCTCATAGTGGCAGTTGTATGTGCTTCTGTGCTTGGTGCTGAGTGGGTCATTTCAGGGGTCAGGGTTTTTTAATTGGATAATCCAGTCCCGAGCCAGCTGAGATTAGCAGCTACTCAAACCCAGGGAATTGGTATGATAGTGTTTGACCTGTGTGACCATACTGGGTTAAGCTTCCTCATGCAGGAGCACAGGCACTGCCTCAGGGAAGCACAGAATCAGCTGATAGGAGAAACGTTGCTCAATGGCCCCCGAATTTCAAAAATGGAGATATGAAATTCCCGCAGGACACCAATGCTAATCACACTGCAGCCCTCTGTAAGTGTCAACAGTATGTCTCTGCCTTCAAAGCGTCCCACTCCGTGTATTAAACTGTCTTTGTCTTTACTTCTGATCCTGTGGTGGAGCCTTCAACAAGAGTTGTTGAATGTGCTCATCATTTCTGCAAGTGTGTGTGTGTGTGTGTGTACAGTTTTTTCACAGACTCACAGTTGTGAGTGTGCCTCAGAGTCTGGCACCACGTTAAGCTGGAGAATGTGCATGTGTTGGAGCTGTCCTCTTAATCCTTACAGCAAATAAAGGGAGGCTTACTCAGTCTGGTGCACACACACACACACACACACACACACACACACACACACACACACACACACACACACACACACACACACACACACACACACACACACACTAGAGCAGGCAAGCAAGCACAGATGCACACACTTCACATGCACTGGCACGTGCATGTATGGCACATGCTCTCACTTCCTGTTCATATCTGTCTTTCTACTTTCTCCCATCCATCTGGTGGATGCCTCATCCTCCCATTATTCTCTCTCTCTCTCTCTCTCTCTCTCTCTCTCTCTCTCTCTCTCTCTCTCTCTCTCTCTCTCTCTCTCTCTCTCTCTCTCTCTCTCTCTCTCTCTTCTCTCTCTTCTCTCTCTTCTCTCTCTTTATTCTGCAGCCCATGTTTCGTCTTTCTTCCATCCCTCTGTCTCTCTTCCTCCCTGTCTTCTCCTTCACGCCTTTTCTTACCGACTCGTGCACACTCCCTGCTGCTCACAGTGTCTCCCATCTCTTTGCCAAGCCACTCTGGGTTTTGGAAATTGTCTCAAAAGCACAAGGATTACCCCCACACCCACAATAATTAGCCCCAACTTTCCTGAGCAGGGCACAGCCGCTAGTGTCCCATAATGAGAGAGCTGCTGAGGTGGTATTTACGATTAGTGATGGCGTATGCCTCTCGGAGCAGCACTGCCAACTACTGTCAATGTTATCAGTGCCGTGGTCACAGCTGAGCTCTGTGGTTCTACACTCGGGGCTTAAATATGCACTCTTTGTATTCGTCTTTGTGTTCCTGGGAAGTCTGTCATCAACCACATTCATTTCCATGACACCCCTCAGGATTTGACAGTTTTTTGTCCCATTGTCATTGTTTGATTGATGTGTTTGGAGACCGACCACAATGCACATGACAGAGTAGACGTGAGTAGTCTCAGTTGGATTAAAGAATAGGTTGTTTATTTTTTTTAGATTTAGAAAGTATTCCCTAAGTCTGCATTGGATTCATCAGAGCCTTTCACTTTCACCCCAAAGTCCAAAGACATAAATTAGGTAAACGTAGATCAAAATTTCTTATAGTTGTGAATGCGAGTGTGAATGCATCATCATGTATCTTTTACCCCTACCATATACTGGTGATGTGCTCATGGTGTACTCTGTTGCCTGTCACTCAGCTGCATGCTGGGATAGCTTCAGCCCCCAAAACCCTGTATTAGATAATCACTTTAAAGAATAGATGCTTTCAAGTCAGCTTTGAAAATAGTTTAAATTGTTAGATTTAGGAAAGATAAAACAGGGAATCATAACAGTAATACATGCATGGCACTGTCTGGCTGGGTGTTATTTTCCACACAACCCAAAAAATTGGCTGAATTTAGATAACTGAATTTGATTTTCAAACTGTCCTGCTCTGCCTTTTTTGAGCTGACTTTGCACTTGAAATGATGATTCTGCAAAAACTTGCAGAAACTTGTGCTAACTTGCATCAAGTTAAAAGGAGAAAGTGATGAGGTGTGCTATGAGATGACATTGTGTGACTTTTTTAAATTTAGATTTTATGTTTGAAGGCACACGAGTCTGCGATGGCACGCTGGTCATAAACCACTGTCCCAACACCCAGAGATCTTAAATAACCCTCTACATAACAAGCCAACCTTAATGAACCTCTAAAGCACAAAACTTAAATCTTCTACACCACCTAAAGGTGAGAGCACTGGGCTCAGCGTCCTTGAGATTAGAAGTACGCTTCATGCACACAGAGTAAGCGAGGGGTTAAAGTGTGTGTGTGTGTGTGTGTGTGTGTGTGTGTGTGTGTGTGTGTGTGTGTGTGTGTGTGTGTGTGTGTGTGTGTGTGTGTGTGTGTGTGTGTGTGTGTGTGTGTGTGTGGTAAGGTGCCTGCCGTTAATGAAGCATAAGAAATCGACATGTCGAAATGTCGTGTGAAGTCAGTGCTCCTGACTTGTCCCTCTAATTTGAGTCTGTCACTTTTTTGAAAAGCACGATTAAGCTGTCAGAAGGTTGCTGCTAATGTCTTTGCCTGCAGGGATATGCACACAAGGTAAGAGAGTGTGTTCATGTGAGAAAAGGAGGACAAAGTGAGTGTGTACACTCTTTCCTCTCAGCACGCCAGTGAATGAAAAACATTACATCTCCCTCACTCAATTCTATAGCTGCATGGTGTTTGAAACAGTGTGATTTGTTCTTGTTAGTGGGTGTGTGAATTCCATCTGAATGCTAATGTTTTATGTCTTGACAATCACACCACTTCAGAATGTGTTGTATTTGTGCACCTGCCTTCAGTGTGTGTGTGTGTGTGTGTGTGTGTGTGTGTGTGTGTGTTTCTGCCATAATACGAGTGTTTGAGTAATGCCACTTGAATGAACAAAACCTGGAAGATAAAGTTGTACTTGACAGTAATCTTCAGCCTTGCCCTCCTACAGAAACTCTTCTCCAGAGTCAGGTGGCATGATATCTGTCTGTCTTCTCATTTCCCATGTAGTTTCTCCCTTTTAAATATCTGAGTCATCATGCTGAGCTGAATACATAGACAGTACCAAACACCTCAGCAGATTACCACTGCTTTTTACCCCTCTGAGACCAGAGTCAATCCAGGCTCCCATGTACATTATACAAAGGGATTGGGTGAGAATTTCAAAAAGAAATGAACATGACAAATATAAATCTTCTTATTCTCTCATTATCATCCACCTCACAGTTCTGTTGAAACTTAGCTTTGAATGTATGAGACAAACAAACAAAATAAAAGATTTAACCCTTGAACTGGAACTAGTTCCATCTCGGAGTGGCCTTCTGATGCTGCTCCACTAAAGGCCACTTGATCTGGGCCACAAGAACCAATACCTGTTATCACACGAGCGCTGTTCAGTCTGATTGAATCAGACTCTGGTGTGTTTTCCACTTTGCTCTTGTGGGCAGATCTGAACACAATACAATATAAATTCTGAGCGGCTTATTTGTGGTGGGAACGTGATTGTATACTGTTCTAACCCAACTACAAGACGTACTCTGCAGGTTTGCGCTAAATGACTTCCATATCCAGGTGGGCTTTCTATTCTGGGATTCAGATGAGCGAAATCAACAATTGCCATCAGCTAACCGGACAAGCAATGAAGTACATTGCCTTCTTGATATTTGGGCACATCCAATGAACAGACTCAGACTGTGCTAAAAGTCAGTAGAAAACCTCAAAAACCTCTTGATATACATCCAATCATCCATTTCCATCCCTGAGTCCAGGTCCTGGTGGTAGCAGGTTAGGTAGCCCACAACTCTTTCTGGAGGATCCGGAGGTGTTCCCATGGCTAAATGACATTTGTAATCCCTCCAATGTTTCCTTGGGTCTACTCCGGAGTCTCATCCCACAGTGAGGAAACCTCTGGATGAAGCCATCTGATAGATACCTTATCAGATTCCCAAACAACCTCAACTGGCACCTTTCAGTGCAAAGGAGCAGCTGTTGTACTCCCTAGTTCCTTTTATGTCCACCCTTGCCCTGTCCAAATAAGTGGGAGTCAAGTCACAAATATAGATTGCTCTAATATCTGACAAAGACTTTTTTACATGGACAAACATTACATTCTGTACATTCTCAGCTGTCATTTTAGCCTTTTTTTAAATGGGAAAAACTGTTCATTACTTTTCTTCAAACATATTTTGTAACTTAAACAAATCTAATTATTTCAAATGTTTCCTCATTGTATCATTAGTTCAGGACACTGTGATTGAATGTATTGGTTCAAGCACTTTATTTAGCGTTGAACTGATGACTGCATTTCATTTTTGAGGAGGACTATTATTTTAGTGCCGTGTGCAGCTGTATGCACACAGCATCTGAGCTCTGGGTTACTGTCACAACTTATTCAAATGAAAGTGGAAGCTTTCTCTACGTCTTTCCTAATTTTGCTTCTGTTTATTTTGTCCTTGTGCTCAGCTGCCTTGCTGCCCCATTCGATTATGTGTAAAAGGAACATACATGGGCCCTGAAAGTAAATGCATATTCATTGTAATTACATCAAGAACAAAGTTGCTGTGTTGCTCCAATTTTCAGCACTAGAGTGAACACTTCACACGCTGCATAGTAAACAGCAGTTTCTAAGTATAAGACGATAAGAAATGCTCTTTTTTTTTCTTCCAAAAGTCGTAAGTGACACATCAATGATCAGTGTGGTCATTGCTCTGAAGCACCACATCACAGAAGGAACAAAGATTAAGTCTGAAATGTAACGGTCTGTTTCTTTGTATTTAAATCCCAGCTTGACATGTTACATCTTCAGACTGAAAGCGTTGGTCAGACTTTGGTCATCTGTCTGGAACGCTGAAAGATCAAGAGGCTTTAAAGAGGCCGCCGCTTCACAACGATTCAGCGATCTGTGCTTCTCCAAATGCTCACATCTATTCTCTATCACTAGCCTCTGACAGTTTTAGTCACGGCTTACTGCTTTTCTAATACATAGTTAGCTTTTTATGTTGAGTCTCAATGTTTGATTTAGATGAATGCTTTTTTGCCAAGGCCTTTTTATGTATTTATTAAAGACCTTGGCTACTTCGCCTCCTCAATTTGTGTGTTCGACCCTGGGTTTTTCTGTCTCTTTTGCTGAAGCATTTCTTTTTATTATGTTTTATTAATTGAATTGTTTGGATAAAAAAAAAAAGCACAATGGAGCATGAACATTGAATCTGCTACACTGTCAAACCATAAATGTTTTGGCTTTGCCCACATGAGTTTAAATTTGATGGGTTTGAAATGATTCAGTTGTTTATTCGGCTGCTTTAGTTTCAGAGTCGTGGTGTTGTGCAAGCTGCCTCACTATTGCACTGTTAAGGCTCACTGAACAGACCTCTAATGTTATCTGCAACGCTTGTGCTTTTTCGGCAAGCCAAAATGTCTGATGTTCATGAACTATAGATCACAATACCATAGAACCCTGATTCAAAAGCAAATTTTAAGGTAACGTAATGACAGTGGATGATGTTCCAAAATTTAAGAAACTTGTGTTGCATATTTTTTTTTAAATCTTTACTTATTATTTGGTTTTGTGACTCAATTATCCATAACTGTCTGTATTAACAAATACTGTGCTAACTTCTGTAAGCATAAAATCCGTAGTAGGTGAGTGAGAAACAGCCCTTAAAGTAACTGCTACATTTTCTTTTTAATTCAAACAAGTAAATAAAGAAATAGTATGCACCGATACATTTGAGTACTTGCCAATACCGAGGAACAATACAAGTACTTAATAATACCACTACAGTTCTACGAATAACTTTGAAATCATGTTTTCCTTTCACCAGATGTTGCTCACTTTCTGATTGTTGAACTGAACACAACTCGGAGGAGCGGCTGGCCACTTAAAGGAGAATAGCTGGTCCACCTTAAGGTTCAGCCCACCTTAAGTGTGCCTGAGCCAGGCTGCTGACTTCATACCTTCATACTCATCTTCACACACTCACTCTCTCTCTCAACAGATTTGATTCAAATAGAAATACAATGAAAAGAATAACAAAAAACAAGAGAAAATTACTCATAGAATTCATGGCACATTTACATTATTATTGTTATTATTATTGGACCCAAATATGGTTTTATTAGCTAGCACAGCCACATTAGATGAATGATGATACTCAGCCAAGGTTTATTGTGGTAAGGTGCAATAGTGTCCATCCCTCACAAATGTTCTGGTTAATTTTCTGATTTATCTCAACAACTTCATTTTTAACAGAGTTGTTTATATATTCAAGAGTTGTTGTTGTTGATTTTCCACAATGGTTATTAATGATTCACATGATAATCTGTTCCATGAGTTTACTGACTGAAATTTCCCCTCAGTATGAATGAGGTTTCATCTTATCTTATCTGAAATTCATTTAGTTATTAGAGATATATAGAGATTGTTATTTCAAATCTGAATCTCTGTGTTTTCATGTGAATCCAGACACAACTTAATTTACATTTAGAGAGCACATTTTACAGAATACAATGTATCTCAACTTTCTCTGAAACTCCAATGCATGGAGCTTGATTCAAAGTTGGTTTGACTCACTCTCTCATTCCAAATCTTTCAGATTAATCTTCGTCTGTTTGAGCAGTGTAGCATCATTGATGATGGGTGGTATTATGAGAGCGGCTCAGAGATGAATGTGGGTGTTATCCTTGGCTATTACTCCCTCTGTTAGAGCGAAGCAGTACGAGTACCTCACAGCTCATCTAGATCAGTCTAAATTTGCCTCGGGCAGTCAGGACCAAGGTCAGTAAAGCCTTGCCATCACATTCGCATACTGCTTACTATATATAAGAGCGAAGGTCATGTGTTACCATTTTGGGCTGCAGTATAAACATGACTTTGTGGGTGGATAAAATTCATCCTCCACTAATGTGTCAATAACGGAGTAATCTGTTTGTTTTTACATGCATGTGTGATGAACAAAGACTTGTCCATGTATTTAGGAGTTGCTCCATGTCTCTGATATCTGAACCTGGTGTCGGTGCCTATTTATTCCTCTTATTGATCGTCTCCTGCATGGTCCCTTCTCTCTCACACAACACATTTCCCTCAGGGGGTTTGCTGCTCCTTCCCCGACCTTCATAGAGCTCCCAAGTCTCTCCTCCTTACTCTCTCTCTCTCTGTGTGTGTGTGTGTGTGTGTGTGTGTGTGTGTGTGTGTGTGTGTGTGTGTGTGTGTGTGTGTGTGTGTGTGTGTGTGTGTGTGTGTGTGTGTGTGTGTGTGTGTGTGTGTGTGTGTGTGTGTGTGTGTGTGTGTGTGTGTGTGTGTGTGTGTGTGTGTGCGCGCGCGCGCGTGTGCTGGCGTGGGGCTGAGGGAGCAGTCCACTAATAGAAAGTCTATTGACTGGGCCAGTCACTCATTGCTGCTATAATAGCTGTTGGGGCCCTCTGGACGCCAGTCGATAAAAACGGCTCGTCTCTGTTCACTGGTGAGAGGCCTTTGTCAGCACTGGAGGAAAATTAAATGTTTGATCGACCACCTTTTAAGATGCAGTTCATGGTGTGTGTGTGTGTGTGTGTGTGTGTGTGTGAGAGAGAGAGAGCATGCATGTGAACCATGTGTGTGGAGAGATCAGAAAAAAGAGAAATGGGAAGCAGTCCAATGGTAAATCGTATTTGATTGTGTGTGTGTGTGTGTGTGTGTGTGTGTGTGTGTGTTCGAGAACAGTATAACCACTAATTCCCAGGAAGCTTGTTCCTCTGTATGCCAGGACTGCAAACAGCTGGCACCACTGTTTCACCGTTTGTTGATGTGGATCCACTAACACTCATGCATGCCAAGTCTCCCCAAACAGCGTTTGGCAGCAGAAATTGAGTCTTAGAGGAGACAAAGTGACAACAAATTGAACTTTGGATAGTTATGGACGGATGAGATGTTTACCTGCACACTGCAGGTAAACATTTACTTGCACACCAATTTAGATTTTTCTGGTTTCAATCAATACTTTATTATAAGAAATATGAACATAAACATGTTTTTAAAGAAAATGAGTCCCAATTCTCCATTGTTCAGTTCAAACACAGAAAGCTGTACAAAACTATGCCATAGGCCCTCTGATTATGTGCTGTTTACACTACTTAAAAATAAAAATAAATGCTAACGGCTAAACTAAAGTTGCCATCACTGTCTCGTTTTTTTCTCTCCACACACATTGTAATGACTTCCCTTGTACGAAACAGCCCTACAGGCAGCCTTTTGTCCCTTAATGCCAACATGCACCTCATTAGAATAGCCCCTAAGGTGGCGCTGGGGGGAAGTGAGGAGGCTGTTTGATTGACAGCACTGGCATTCAGACTTGGGGGGCGGACAGTGTGGAGACAGCGCAGCAAGGTCACTGTCAGGGGAGAATAAATATGTAGAGACCTGACAGTCCTTCTAAAATCTGTGGCACATATGGAACCTCAGTCATGCCCACACACACACACACACACACACACATTCACACAGTCGGGACCAAGGCCACAGGGTGAAGGACCACATTGAGACAATGGTATGCAGTGTGGATGTGTTGGTGACTTGTGAGCGAGTGAAATATGTGACACCCTTTTCTCTGGGCCACAGGATCCCCGGGGGGGGGGGGTTCCGTCATTGCCAAGCATGGCAGCATGGTGGAGCTAATGCCGCTGTCTGGCCAGCAACCTCTGACACCTGGTCCATGTTGTTACTGAGTAGCCGCGGTGACAAGACGAGACAAGGTCATCACATTTGAGATTTCCAAATGTCTTGAGTGGCAATTCTGTGGCGATATACAGTGTCAGTTTCAGAGTGTCTTCATCAGCACTTACACATCCCTGAAGAGTAGTCTTTGTCAACACTTAAGCTGCCTTCTTTGTCAGGAGAGTTGAGCACAGGCGTGAGATTACTGGGAAGGAAACCTGCTGCTGATTCTGTCCCACATCTATGCTCGCGGCAGACGAAGAGGGAGAGCGGCAAATATGATTATCGATGATTTCAGCCACACTGCTGGTAATGCGGCTCAGGGAGAAAAAATACTCTGTCCAAAGGCATAGACAGAAACACACAGACTCACACACCCCATGTCCCTCCATGCACGCACACACAACAGGAAGGAAGACAGGCAACTGCTGATTAAATTAAGGTAAAATTAACTGGGAACTTTGTGAAAGTTGCGCTGCTTCCCCGCAGGCGACTATCCGATTTACTTAATTAACATACCTGGCTAGAGCTTCAGTGCTGGAAAGGAAGACACGCTGATAGAGAAATAGACAATGCATGAATGTATGTGGGACGGTGGTTACGGTGGATGGCAGGGGGTAAAATTGGGTAGCGAATGAAGCAGTAGCCAGATGGAGGGGTGAGGTAGAGGAGGGAGGAGGGAGAGAGGAGGAGGTAAGGGCTGTGCTGAGTGATATCTGCAGTGTGCAGCATGTGAAGCGTGTCATCTGTCATCTAATAGAAAACCTGTGTGTGTCCAGAACTGTAATTTGAAAACATACTCTCCTTTCCCTTCTCACGCTCGCTCTCTGCTGCTATTTGTACCCACGGGGTAAACGGTCCAATCAGTAACAGTTCCTCTGCTGTCCCCGTCCGTCCGCCTGCCTCCATGTCTCTCTGCCGCTCAGTCACCTGTCACATATAATGATGCAATTTCCCTCAATTCCGTGCTCAGCATTTTTAAGTAAGCTGTTACTGAGAACTATGTAGGACGCTGTGTTTGTCTAATGCAAATTTTCAGATGGAGATGCATTTGCAGAGCCAGAGTAACGAGCCTCTCATTTACTTTTCAGATGAATGCATCTGCTTACTGCTTGTTGGCAAACAGTTGTCTTTAAACGAAAGGCCTGATTGGTGGAAGATGCTTGCAATTAGCCGTTTGTGTTCTGGGAAGAAGATGTAATCACACAAACATGCTGTCACTGATGAGCTGTTTTACCATTGTTGTGGTACAAATTATGGTAAGAATTTGCATTAAGGCGAGACACTACTGGTGTATAGGGCAAAAAATAAAATGACAAATAGATTTCACTGGGATACTTCTCCAGCTGATTACTTTATAGCAAGTTTTCTGAAATGTTATGTGTAAATATGTAAAGTAGGCAAATGTGCGAATTCACATACATTTCCAGATCTGACATATGAACGTTGGATAAAGCCAGGTTCAACATTCTTGTTTAATTTTGTTGAAATGTAAGTCAAATGTTTTTAGAGGGGTTTTGGGTATCTCTTCTTATCAACTGTCAACAGCCATAAAAAAATCAGTTTATATAATAATAGACGAGAAGAGTTAAAATGTTTAACTCATAGATATCATCTTCAAACTTAGATAAAGACAATTAGCCTCTTCTTTTCTGAACAAGTTTTAAATATGCAAATGAGCCTTTGTCTAATGCTAACTTTTGGTGAATTTAGGAGAACTCTTCAGACGCAAATAGACAATGTAGCAAAATAAAAACCTAAATGTGTATTTTGGCTGTTTTCTTTCCTCCTAGTCTGAAAGAAGACCTTAAAAGCAAAATAGCTCAAAAGTCACAGAATTGATCAGTGCATGAAAAACACCTTAATTAATCGATTGTCTAACAAGATCATTTAAAATGAGTCACACATGAGATTCAGTTCAGCTTCAATGTTACTGCAGCTGTTGTTTAAGGTCAGGGGGACCTTGTTACAGCTTTGAACAGTGAGGAAGCCGTAATGCCTGTAAGCTGACGTGTTCACATTTAGTCTCTGAGGATCTTTTGACTCAGAAAGATGGCACCTGTCATGGTGTGTGTGTGTGTGTGTGTGTGTGTGTGTGTGTGTGTGTGTGTGTGTGTGTGTGTGTGTGTGTGTGTGTGTGTGTGTGTGTGTGTGTGTGTGTGTGTGTGTGTGTGTGTGTGTGTGTGTGTGTGTGTGTGTGTGCGCGCGCATTTTCTGTTGACATGAGCGTGAATGCTAGTGCATGAATAAGATGTTTACCATACTGCAGGTTTTCATTCATATCAGTTGTCACTGTTTTGAAACAAGACAATCTTTTGGAAACTTTTCAAGGTGATCTTGCTTAATAGTGTCATTTTCATTTGGATAACATGAGAAACCAAATCAGCATCCTTGTTTTGGTTTGACGGTTTGTGATTCACATGTACGAATTGTCAACTTCCTTCGACGTCAACTCAGCTGCAGATTTGGGCATAACATCCTTCACCCTTGGGATCTGAGATGTATTAGCATTAGCAGTGTATTCAAACGCTTGCAGCTTCTTCTTTTTTTATCCCGCAGTGATTGTGATGACAGCCGCCCTCTGGTTTGTGACCTAAAAGATTATATATCGCTCCTCATGGGGAGCTCAGCCCGTTAACTCTCAGGCCCAGCTCCAGCACAAAAGAGTCTGCTTGCCATGCACTCATTTCCCTCTTTTTTCTCTAATGAAGGCTAAGTGCATTTTAGTGTTCTAATGGCTCTACATTATACTCCGTCTCATCCGGTTCACTTTTACAACAGTGGCTGATTGAGGCCAAGACCCATTAATATTCTGCTTTAAAGAGGAGCGGGGTTGTATATCTTTAGATACATAGGGTTCATCCGTTTCAGAGTTTAATTATTCATTTCATGCTACTTTTAAGGCCTTAAATGCATGCATCATATAGTAAAGGGCTTCACACTGAGTCAATGTAATGATTCATTTTATTACATTTGTTATGGACTTAATAATATGCTCCAGAGAACAGTTTCATTGTTGCTGCTCAGTAACAGTGAGCACTGTAAGCAGTAGACACAGTGGCACATTTCTGTTGTAGTCTGTACTCCAACAAATTTGGTTTTGAATGATACAACTATAGATCTGAGGTCAAAGTACAGACTTTCAGCTTTAATTTGAGGGTGATTATATTCACTTCAGATGAGTAAAATTTGTTTCCAGCAAAATTAGACAAATTTAAATAAAACCACAATTTTGGTTGCATATCCTTTGTAGTGAATAATTAAGTGAATGATTACGTCTACACATGGACATCAGCAGAAGCACTTTACCTAAAAATTCAAATGTAATGTGCTGGAGTACAAAAGCCCCAAAAAGTAGAAGATGTGTCACTGTCTTTTTAGTTACTGACGGATCTGTATTTGTTGCTCAGACGTTTTTTACAGCTAGGCCTTCTCTTTCTCTTCCCCATTTTGCCTCTCTCTCTCTCTCTCTCTCTGCACTCTCATAATGCTGACTTATTAAAAAACCTGGTGCGTTGTTCTGTTACTGTGCACACCTTTTAATTTGGCTGTGTTCGGGATTGTAAGGTAATTTTCTGCTTAGCTGGAACTCTTGATTAAAACTGTGGATTTTTTGTTGTTTGCAAAGTCATCAAACCAGGACGGGTGTGCGTTGATATAATCTTCATTCGGTACATTAACCAGATGTAGCATGTGTATTATATGCACCGCGTATAGAAAAACATGGACATGGTATGTTTGACATCGCCCATATGTTTCTGAAGGGACGTTTTAAAGTTCAATCTGTGTCACAATTTGATGGTATAATCTCATTCTGATTTTTATATTCAGAGCGTTATCACTTGAAAACTGACAAAATTAAGTGAATTGAAAGATGTCCGTAAACATACGCAATTTTGACTCTTGAGAGTGTTGTTGATTGACTCCCCCCCCCCCCACCCCCCCAATTCAATTAAGAAAATGGAGCAGCTGCTTTTAGATAAAAGATTAAGACAAATAGCACTTAGTGGTGAGACAGCTCCAGAAAGATCAGAACACATTTGACTCAAACATTTGCTTTAAGTATAAATCAGAGCACATTTACAAGCCGCAGTCTGTTGATGCTCATCTTCTTTGTATAAATGTCTAACTTGATGAGACATATTCATTTCCCCCATACTAACTATTAAGATTTTTAAGTATGAAGATTAGTATGTACTGAATGGTACTGGCCTAATCTGGATTTCATACAGAGTTTTGCTGCCATCTTGTCAGAAAGCTAAATTTAGACAGTGAGTGAGTAAACTAAATGCAGCTGAACAGCGGCGAGTAAACAAGCACCTGTCAGTCAAAACGAAAATGTCCCCGAACATAGTTCTCTTTAAGCCTTAGTGTCTTCTCAGTGGAGAAAAAATAAATGAATTACAGAAACCCTTAAAAAAATGTTGACTTCATATATGATGAGACAATTTCCCCCTTTTATGTTCATAAGTAAGTGTAGGCCATTGCACATGGGCTCCAGCAATTGTGGTTATTGATTGGATTTGGTTGACAGTGAGACAAAGCGCCTGACTAGCTGTCTGTTAGCTGCCTGTTAGCTTTGACAACCTAATTTCAGCTGCAGACAGGCTGTCTGTGCAGGTATCTGTGTGTATGTCTGCATGCTGCTTACGGATTTAGATGCCTGGTTTGGGGTGCGCTCTGCAGCCTGGGAGCAGGATGCTGAGATGACAGTAGTCACAGGGGGGAAACTATCAGATGTAGCCGTCAGCTGACAGACCGACTTATTACGCTGCCTGTCCCCCTCTGGAGTCGAGGCCCAGATACATACGGTATGAGGCCAAATCCTGCCTCACTGGCCCAGTTTCTGCAAGCCTACACTCTGGAAGAGTGTAGGTGTTGTGGGACATCCCTTTCTACACTCACTCTTTTTTTGTTTAATCTTAGCCACAAACTGGCAACTACATCATGGAGCAAAGGAGCAACTAGGTAAATTGGTTTTCGGTCGACAGTAAATTTGTACTTTTTTTGTATCAAACGTTAACTTGTCTGCGGTTTGCGAAGATTGCCCCGTTTTATTGAAATTGAATGACTTTTCCGTAGAACGAACAAGATTGATTTATCATGAAAGTCTCCAGATGGTGAAATAGATTTTAGGTGGAGTGTGCATCTTGTAATGAGTTTTTTATGGTGCACGGCATGCACATTGGAAGAGATAGTTTCCCAAACACTAATAAACATAAATCTCAAAACTAAAATCTCAACACAAACACAAATGTACACACGGACATACACATTTACATATACATACATGTGCAAAAACATCTGTATTTGCACACACGTTGACAGACATCTGCTTGGAAACACACACACACACACACACACACACACACACACACACACACACACACACACACACACACACTGTTGCAGTCAAGAGGTGAAACAGTCAGAGCAGAGTTTTAATTAAAGCTTCTCTGTCCAGCCGTGGAGAAGGAACAGCAAAAAGCTTTTTACTAGAGGAGTGTCTGGCGATTGGCAAAGCATTCTCATTTCAAAAACAGCAAGAGGCAGATTTGGATTACAGCAGAAGCCAAAACAATGTCTCTGCTTGACTGGAGCTACAGCCTTGTTGTCTTTAGCTTTAAACAAGGTTAAAAATACTGGAGCACTCTGTCAGGGTTACTCATGATATCATTTCATTATTATGTAACCACAAAAGCAGAAAGGACACACATTTACAACGGGGACTTTCATGTAAACACAGTATTTGACATTAGTATTGCTATTTTACCGAGCTTTAATATTTCAGTTGACCTTGAACACAAATTGTTGTTTGAGTCACTCCGACCATTCGGTCCACTGCTGAGTCTTGGATCTCTGAAATCTGCCGATGGGATTGGATTTAGATTTAGGACTCACTTATGCTGCCGTGATGTGTAACGCATAACAGCGTTCTCTTACCTGATGCGTTTTATCCCACGACTCTTTTTATCAGCCAGAAAGCCAAATAGCGAACAAGACAATCTGTCAATTTGAGTTACATCCCAGTACGAAACACACAAGCATCATAGCTTCAACGAGAAATAGAGCATACGCAACTTTTGAGTGTGTAGTCTTTTTAATTTTGGATGTTCACAATCTTATACTTCAACAGCTATACAACAAAATGCAAAATTGACATACGAAATTATCTTTTACATTGACAAACATCATAATGTATAATTCATGGCACAATTTAAACAGGATCATAAAATTATGCGTCCATAAGGTCCAATCTTTTTATTGGCGAATCGCAAACCAATTTTAAAGGTGCATACCACCAAAGGGCATACTGATGCGCTTGTTAAGTCAACTAAAACAATTCGGCTTCATATTATCAGCCGACAATTTATAGGCTATAATTTAATTATCGGAATATTTATTTATATTTATTTATTTAAAAATATGAATTTGCCATTATCTGCCGATAAATTATCGGGCACGATATCATGCATCCCTACTAGTGATGGCAATTGTGGTCCGTCTGTCTACCACTTGGCAGCAGACTTTAGTATCTTAATAACTTTTGCAAGGATTGACATTTTAAACAAACATTCATGGTCCACAGAGGATGAATCCTAATGACTTTGGTAATCCTCTGACTTTTACTTGTCATTAAATTTGGACCACACATTTATGCCCCTCAACTTTGGTGATCCCTCATTTTTATATTGGCTTCAGCATCAGTCCAACATTTTTATTTGTCCAATACTTACAACACTGATTACATTCCCATCAGCCTCAGCTGCACTTTGCTTTGTACTAGCTAGCAAATGTTAGCATGCCAAATTGCTAAACTAAGATGGTGAACATGGTAAACTTTATATCTGCTGAACATAAGCATGTTAGCGTTGTTATTGTGAACATGTTAGCATGCAGGTGTTAGCATTTAGCTCAAATTCTCACTGTAGTGCAGCTCTACAAAGCGTCTAACATGGCTGTAGACTCTAGTGAAAGTACTTATTTAATGTCTTATGATGGAAATAACCAACTTAAGTTTTATAACTTTCTTATCAGAATTTAAAGTGATTAATACAAAAAAGTTTCGTGACAAATTTGAACCCATTTATTTCTAAACTATGAGGGGTTAGCTCAAGCGTTACCCATTATTAGTACCAATTATTCAGCTTATTAGTATCCCATCTGTGACAATAGTGATCCACAACGGAACATTTTATTCTCTCGGTCTCACTTCCCACCTGGTTCAGCTGCCTTGACCTTTTAACAGGATAGTTAGTGTGCAAGGTCAAAGGTCAGCCTGCAGCCCTTCATGAATAAATCAACCCAAACAGGTCAGGGATTTCTGCAGAGATGTTAGATTGCTGCTTTAACATCCCATCGCTGTCTTAAACAATTAGCACACCAGCAAAGTACTTTGGTGTTTATGCAGATGTGTTCGGTGCTGTATATGCTGCATATGTGTCTGGCTGCTCGTGTCACCCGCCAGCCTGTGATCCTCTGTCTAAAATGCCAGCCAGGGCTGTGGGGCTGAATATTGTGATGGCGACAATGATTTTTGACAGGGAGGCTCTGACAGGCTCTGACAATGAGCAGCCTGCTGCATGGAGCAGAGCAACAGAGTGGAAATGTGTCGCTACTGGGCCGTTTAGGGTCACATCACCCCTGCTGACGGCAACAGCCAGTTAGGGGCATGCAGACACAACATGTGACGGGCAAAGAATGAGACGCTGAAACTAATAAGTCTGTTGTCTTAGAGTTGTGGAAGGGAGATTTAAATGTGCAGGTTAACTGTATCTTGTAACCATGGACAGAACGAAAAGCTTTCCTATCCTCGTTGTCTCTGTACTTGATATCAGTCGCTCTACACCTACATCATCAGGGTAATCTGACAGGCATGGTTATTACTCTATTAAATGAAAGCACAATTGAAGTAAAGAAAAGTTCAGACATTTTAGCAGCCAGTGTTGTTCTCCTCTGAAAGTAATTCTTGTTTGTTCATTACCTGTTGTCAAAAAGGGTGACTCAGCGTTTACTATTGCTTCCTCCTAATAAAGAGACAGTGCTGTACAGTAATGAAATCATCAGTCCGCTGTCTTTTTCTGCTTTGTGTGAACCCCATGGCCTGTATGTTCCTTTCAAATGTCAAGCGAAGACATATCTCCATCTTGACATTTTCAACAAATGATGCATTTGTACAGGGTCACATAGAGGAAATTGTGGCATCCAATACACTGGTTCTCTGGGTACCATTACCGTGACTCACTGATACTCCTTCACGTGGTGTGAAGCGGTTACACAATCAAACCACTGCTAATTCAGTAGAAGCTCAACAGTGAGGCAGAGCCACGCTAATGTTTTCAAATGGAGTTCAAGAGGCCACGCTGTGAACTGCAGCTCGTGTGTGTGTGTGTGTGTGTGTGTGTGTGTGTGTGTGTGTGTGTGTGTGTGTGTGTGTGTGTGTGTGTGTGTGTGTGTGTGTGTGTGTGTGTGTGTGTGTGTGTGTGTGTGTGTGTGTGTGTGTGTGTGTGTGTGTGTGTGTGTGTGTGTGTGTGTGAGAGAGAGAGAGTGAGAGAGACTTCCCAGCAGAACATGTGGTTACAGTGATAGGGTCATGAATATGGATGAGCCCAGATAACATGACCTACTGTGGGCTAAGTGGAGTGCTGGCCTAGTATTCTCACACCCACTGACTTATGATACACAGAGGTTGGATGGCGCAGTGGAAAAGACATAATACCAGCTTTTAATGTTTTATTTAGCTCATCTCCTGTTGACTACAGTGGGCCATTAAGAGTGCACAGCATCCCCTGTAGGCACTGATTTCCTCTCTCTCCCTTGCAATTGTTTTTTTCATGCGTTTACTGAGCTGCTCTTTTTAAACAAGTTTGGTTTTCATCCAAGGAAATACAAATAAAAATGATTAACGTTTTGCTCCATTGTGGAGATATCATGCTCGGTGTAACTGCACTCATGTTGAAAGTTGGTGGGTTATTGTGCTCATTTATTCCAACATGATTTTGAAGTTGGCATGTGTATGTTTTTTTGTAATGGTGCTCTTAGTGTACCTCAAACCGTCCTCCTCTCTTTCTTCACCTAGCAGATATGGAAACTTTGTTTATTAGCTTTGCAGCTAATTACTTGATCAGAACAAATGGCATGTTTTCTGCTTCTCTTCTTTCATTTTCCACCATTTTCATCTGCTTTTTTAATTCAACAAGTCAAATCCACACACACAGTTCAGATCACATACATCTGAATATGTCGCTTTTCATGTGCTTCCTGCTTCTCTGTATGAATTAATGATGAGTTGTCACCAAGATGAAAGTCTAATGCTATGTATGTGTGTAAGACACTCCAGCATTATGACAGGAACAAGAACATCTCCTGCTAGAAGTGTATATGAGACTTGAATCCATACTGTAGGTTTGTGAAGGTGGTTTGTAGTGCCTGCAGCAGGTCCTATAAAGAATCAGCAGATAGTTTAGAGGTGCTGTTAGAGCACGAATGATGCATCAGCTGAATTTAGCTTGTTACAGATATCTCACTACCGGTATGTAAGAAATTGTTAAATTTCTAAATATGTTTGAGCTAATTTGGAAACAGTGTTGTCATTACATCATTTGACCACTAGAAAGCACTGACCAGTAAAATGTCCCGCTCAGAGCGCTCTTAATAATAAACGCTTTGATAAAATCTTCAAATAAATACAAATGATTAAGGGTTTTTGTCTCTCTTAACTTGAAGAATTCAGAAGGTCTTCTTTTTTCTTCAGATTGTGATGTTCTGCTCTGACTAATACTGCAAAGTATCGATCAATCACTTCACATCTCATCTTGATGCATCTTGTCTTATTATCAATTTAGTAACGAGATGATGGTTTAAACTTGCTTTCCCCGAAGCTTAATATTATATTTCATAAAAGTGTGATAATTTCTCCTGGTGTCAGTGGTGGTTTGCCTTTTATTTAAATGCACTGCGCGGAATCATGTAACTCTTAACGGTAATAATTCTCTATTGACTAATAACACTTATCGTAAAAAGATTGTTAAAATAATACCTATAATAACTCAAAACATTTTCTGTCATCAGATTTTTTTTTTAACCTCAACATGCACCATCCATCTTTTGATTGCAGAGCTTTTCCCTTCTGCCAGCAATATACCCACTAATTATTCATCAACACCATTAGTCTCTGGGGAGATGCAGCCTAACTTTAACGGTTGTGATATCTCATGCTATATGTTTGTTAAAGATGGTCTGTATTGTCTTTTGTATTTCTTTCAAGTGAATCTGAATATTTGGCATTCCCATAAATCATATGTGTTTTGCGGCATGACAACACTAAGGATTACCATTATCATAGTGATATATAATAGAGCTGTGTTCATACAGCCCTGAACCAAATGTCTTTTATTTATTCTTTTATTTGTTTTTTAAAGGCTAAGCGCCTTCTATATTTGTATATTTTGTCAAAAAACAATGTGTCACAATAACAAAGAAGCTTACTGTGTGTTTGTAAACAGAGAGAACACTTTTTTTGTCAACACAAGAAGCAGATGAATGTTTTTTTTTATTGTATGGCAGAGGCAACTAAAAACACTGCGGCCAAAAACGAACAATTCAGTTCTACAAAATTTGACAAATATAGTAAAATCGTTAACGAACCATTTTCAAGAATGGACGTCTGTTGACTCAGTTGACCTTTGGCCTCGCCTGAACTCAACCCTTCCACCAGGTCTGCATAGTCAAATGCACCAAAGGCAGATTGCTGCAGAGGTGATTGATTTCATTTTTTTATATAAGAGAACATCATCTATGTAACATATGATTTTATGTTCTACTCCAGCATTAATATATATGTAGGGGCATGGTCACTTCAGTGTATTGTTCCAATATTAAACACATGAAGTTACTTGCTTGAGGAGCACATATGTAGTGTGATTTCAGTCCCGTCTGTCGGCCCGAGCCAAGATGAGTCTGCCCTACTTCTCTCTCTGTTCATACGTCGGTTCAAAAGAAATCTTTTTTTACATTAAGATGGCAACCCCCCTCATTGTATTAAGTATCTTACTGCGTCTAATTTAAGTATACATTAGCATTGAAGGAGACTAGACTGAGCTTTTCATGTGTCGTCTTTATAGTAAGAAAAAAACCCCTCAAACTGACAAACAAATCCAAACAAACAATCTTTTTGGTAGAACAAAGGAATGATAACATGAACTAATGGAACTGTCAGCAGTCAGCAAACCTCTCATTGGTCATACTGTAGCTTCCAAAGAAAAGGTTTCTGTAAATTGACCCTTTAATTGGCCGGAGCAGACCTCTGGCTTCTGAGCCTTGGGGCGATCCATAACAGCTTAGTCCATTAAATATATATATTTCCATCACAAGAAATAACATCCGACTTATTTACAACTCTTATTTCAAGGAAAAACATTGTTTGTTTGTTTCTCTGTGCAAATATTGGTGGATTATACCACGGATTGAATATATTACCATACAGTATGTGCGGGCTTTGATTTCAGTTATTTCACTCTTGTTTTTTAATCAAAGGTTTGTCTTTTGGAAACCTTCTCCTACCGTGTGCCAAAGCTGGTGATTCATTTGCTGAACTGGAACCTCTGTTGAAAGTATAACCTTAACTTGTAAGCAGTAAAATCACTTCCTGTCCTCGTAGAAGACACAGAGTCTGGCTGAGTTGGGAGTCTGGAAACGGAGTCTTTTCTACTTTAACACTCTTTTTACGTCTTTGTATTCTTTTAACTTGCTTAGTATCCTCATAAACAGGTTACACATGTCCATGTAAACAAAGTCCATGTTTCCTGTTGGCTTTAGGTTCTGCACCCCGTGGCTCATCATCAACCACGTTGAAGGCTGTAGTATTTCTCATACTTTTCTCACCCGTTTCCATCACTATCCTGCTATCGGCCATTTTTAATACTTAAAGAAATTTATTCACAGATTAGTGGAATATTTTAAAATGTTGTCATAGGAGACGTCTGCCCTTTGTGGTGGTGGCGGAACCAGAAGCCAATTCTAACTTTCATAACTCATCTATGTGCCACCAGATTTTACACTTTGAAGTTGTCCACATTTCGTACTGTTGGTCCACCTTATAGCTGCCTAATGTAACACTACCAATATTCATTGACATTATTGGCTTTTTGTTTCTTACATCCCGCATCTCATATCTCTTGTTAATGTACCTTTGGCCGAAGTGCCGTTTGATAGTGTTAGAGACAAAGTAAAAGAGGTACATTAATAATCTATTTTAATTAATACGTTTAATAATCTATTTTATCTCTATTGTTGCCTGGCTGATGCTGCAAAGCTCGAGGTTGTGCATGTACAGTAACAGAGAATAAGTAAAAGCAAACTTCACACTCATCTACACAGTGGTGCAAACACAGAAAAAGAAAAACACAGCTCTGGATTTTGCAAGAGAAAATAGATATAGTTGTCATCTTCATTGTATTCATCAGGTATGTTTACAAATGTGTGCTCATGGTGCACAGCTCACGAGTCTCCCACTGCCAGTGCAGTTGACAGCTTCACATACACAGACACGCCCGCAAGCATCATATCACAAAATCCCTACTCGTAGATACATCTCTGTCATATATATATAATGTAACATCTGGTGAAATATGAGACTTATTGCACAGTCATCTTCTGCACAGACTGTGCTATCAACACACACACACACACACACACACACACACACACACACACACACACACACACACACACACACACACACACACACACACACACACACAGACGCTGTGTCTATTGTGAATACACCAGTGCTGGAGAGAAAAGGAGTCAGCGTAAAGTCATCAAAACAGTCATGATGCACATCAAACAAGCCCAATGACTTCTTGTTTTGTGTTTTTCGTACGGCATTACCAACAACAGAGGGGTTGGTTATTTTAAACGCGTGTTAAAATCCAACAGTCTGTAGTCCTGCGTCGTCATTTTCTGCTGTTTTAAGAATCCACTGGCAAAACAGTCCCATATCAGATGTTTCTCTTTGTGGTGAATGTGGTTGTCCTCATGAAAACGGCTTTCCTCTGAATCCCTCTGTGATCACTCACTGTATTCTCCACATGCTGGGTTTTGGTCCATCATCACTGACTCTTCGGCTCATGATGAGTTTATTTTTTACCGATAGTTATCAATTCAGAAACATGACATGACCCACCAAAAGACAGTTCATTCTTATTTAAGTGTCAGCTTATTTAGTGTTTGTCAATAACATCCATAAGAAACCCATTTCCCTTATCATCCAGTAACTCAGTGCAGGTGAACACTATGAATACAAAACTCTTCTACGTCTTAAAACACAAACTTCACCTGCAGCTACTGCTTATTTACACAAACAGTTTTTTTTTTTTTTTTTTTTTGCTTCATTAAACTATTAAACTTCAAACCCTCATTGCATGGTTGTTAATATTACCGCGTGATTGCATAAAACCATTACTCATACATATGTCTGCAGAAGAAAAACACTTTTTTTAATCAGGTCATATTTAACTCTCCCCACCATGAAATGAACAAAGCACAAAATAAAAAAAACATTTTAATGTGTTTACAGAGAAAAAAACAAAACAGCTGATAGCTTAGCATTGAGTGCTGTGTTTTTCCAGTCCTCTCCTCAGTTTATAGAGAGATGCTGCTCAGTGCCAGCACAGGAAAGTGGAGCGTGTCGTCTGTTTGCTCATCTTATGATGCTACACACCATTGTTGAAACTCACTGTAGACACTCAAAATACACACAAATGAGGGGTGTCATAACAGTAGTGGCTGGTCTAATTTCTAGGTATCAAAAGGTTCTCAATTTTTTGATGAATGAATTCGATGTTGACCTTTTTGCTCAGGTGCAAGCATGTGCAGTAATGCAGACGAAGCTATCACTAGAAAGCAGCGCTATTGCCAAAAATGCGCAAGCAATAGGTTTTTAAAAAGGCAAGTGAATGCAACGTTTTACATTTTGCATGCATTGAATTACATCCCAGTTGTATTGCACATTGGCTGCTACATGGTTTGGGAGTGATTTTTTTTTCTTTTTTTTCTTATTTTTTTCTCTGTCCATAGAATAAAAAAAATATTATCTACATGTCGCCCAACTCGACAGAGAAGATCATTTTTGTCACCTCCTGACTGCATCTGACATCACTATTCAGTTCTGTGGGAATGTTTTCAACGGTAGATGATTCACAAAGTTGCGCAGACCCTCACCTCAGAGCAGGAGTTTGAAAGTCTTTGTGCTGCTTTTCTTTTCGCCACTGCCTTCTGTACTGTAACCACGCCACAGCTCAAGGTTTTGATCATATGGAATACATGAAAAGATGGGTTTCAAAAGGACACATCCACCAGTTGGGGAAAAAAAGGGATGCCAATCCACTGCATTTATAGACAACACAAGATACAAACCGAAAATACTTTTTAAAGTTGGAAATTCATGCAATCTGTAATGGCTGAGGTCGTTGGGAGTTTTCTTGTCCTTGGATTTAAAGGTCTGGGCCTGAGTAAGTCTCAAGTGGTCTGACAGGGATCCATTCATGTGCTACTATCACTGTACATGAAAACCATGTAGAAACACAAGATGTGGATCAATGCCAGAGCACTTGGACGACGGCTAGTAACAAAGCTTTTATTACTGCTGCTCTTTGACTATCATTATAATGATTATTACCACTCTGGGCAACACACTGACATCAGTTCAGTTTTCGGATTGTGGTTCACACTGGAGTTATATGGCAATATGCAGCCGCTTTCGGACGGCTGTCGACAACTCATATCACTTAACACTTAGGTGCTGAATAAATCTCAGAGATATAGTTTTAGATCAAAGATAGAAATAAACACACTCACAATGACCCACACATGCATACTGCAGATGCGTGCATGGATGCCCATGACACACACACACACACACACACACACACACACACACACACACACACACACACACACACACACACACACACACACACACACACACACAGATGCACACACACTGAAGGTACTCTACAATACTTTCTCATACTCTTCGGTTCCTGACACAAGTCCTTTTTTTCTGAAGTTGTTTATTCCAACAATCATCTTATCTTCTTTCCAGTGTGGCCTGTCTCTGTGGCTTACTGCTGGTGTTGCTTCAGGCTGAAAACAAAAACACAGGAATTAATTTGTTAGTCTTGTTTTGCCTCTGATGCAAGCAGATCCAACAAGACAGGGCTCTTTAACCACAGGGAACATCATGCCCACTGGGGGAAAGAAATAATGTTTCTGCCATGTTTTGTCCCCGGGAAGTAATCTCCTTTACCTGTAAATCTCTGCACATTTATCTTGATACATTAGCAATGAGGACATTGTCTCATGTCATTCCTAGTATAGCAGAAAAAAAGCAGAGATGTAGCACTGCAACCCTGCTTTGCTTTATTTCCTCTGCTGCACTGAAACAAATTTCCTTTCAACGGGAATGACTGCTCTACTGTAATGTATGTGAGGCATTAACTGATAATCCTGTTTCACAATCTTCTCATAATTACATCCGTCTATTATGCCTTCTATCTGGCTGCTCCCCAAATTAAAACAAAGGACATAGATATGAGCCTAAATCCTTGTGTTTAAGGTACAATAAGTACTGTGGATTTGGCCTTTTATCTTTAGCAGCGAATTGTTTTTCATGATGACAGGCGCTGTGGCTGCATTCTGTCGCTTTATCGCTATGAAACAAAGCAACTCCAGAGGCAAAGATGCCACATTTAATGAAAACAAAGAGATGAGATGGATTGAAGCTCATGCCAAGCAACACCCACCTAATTGAGTATGTATTTTTTTGTGAAATTTATTGGGACTTCCCCATAGGACAGGGGCATTTAAAGGCCGTAAAGCTGGTCTGCAAAGTCCAACTGAAACGACAAGATCAAGTTGGTCTCATTTATTCAATTGCCTGAATGTTACAACAGACATCCCAACAATAATGAGCATGTAAGACCGTACCTCTTTCATCTTGGCCTAACCATAACCCTTTTGTGTAATTGTTCCTTTTGTTAGACTGAGAACCTTTTTAACTCTGTTTCAAGATGCAGTTTTGAATGTCTTCTCTTCAGCATGAGCTTAGCGCTGTCTGGTTTTACGTTTGTTCAGAGATACAACCAAAATCAGAAACTTTGACTGAGAAAAAGATTTAGTTGTTTGTCTCCTTATGTGGCCATCGCTGCGGTCCTGAAATGAAAACCCGTCCCCCAAATAGCCCGTTTTAATCACAGTCCTTAAAATGCCACTCCTTCACTGCTTCCTATTTGGAGCGTTGCCCCACACACTCGCTTCCAACGCTGAGAAGGAGAGAGAGCAAGAGGGAGGAGGGATGCACAGGCACCCTAGCTGTCAGCACCTATCCCGGTAATGGCTGTTAAAACAGTGGCCTCTACACCCTGTCTGCTCTGTCAGGCCTCATCGAGCACTTTGGACTCTGTGAGGGTTTGGGATGGCGTGACTCTGGTAGCCTGTATTGTTCTCTGGGAGGGGACAGGTAGCAGCGAGGAGGGAGTGAAGGACAACATGAGGAGAGGCAGAAAGAGGGATCACAGAGAGGGAGAACTGGGCAAGTCCATTCAAGTAAGGAGTCAGTCCAGCCGTTGTATCTGAATTATCATCTTATTCTACATACTCTAAATGCGTACATTATACATAACATTGTAGTAGAGTGCAGTATGTGTCCTGTGCACAGACTTTCACATAAGAGTAAGGCCGCAACTGACTATTATTGTTAATTTTTTGTATTAATTCATTGTTCAGTCCAGAGATTTCCATCCATTTTGGCTTGTGAACTCCTAAAATTACAACTTTTCATGAGTGGTGATGGCTTTAGTGTCAGCAGATGAGCTGCATCAGGGAATGATTGGCATTTTTTCTGACTTGAAAAAGAAAAAATGTGTTGATTAATTTTCTGTCTATTAAGTAATAAATTGATTGAATTACTGTTTCTGCCCTCATGAGCAGTTGATTTTTTTGTAAAGAGGTACAAGAAAAAAGAAAAACATGTCGAAAGTACAAAAAATACACACATAATAAACATCTATTTTTCTAATCCTTTAAATCGCTTGACAAATGACTAATTAATGATTCATGGACTGTCAGTTGACTAATCAATTAATGACTTATTGTTTCAGAACTTTGTAGAACTTAGCAGGGAGCCTTCATAATAGCAGAAGAAGAAATCTGTTGCCTTTTAGATTCAGCTCTATACGTTTATCACTAAGTTATTCGACAACCTAAATTTTAAGTTATGTGTATTGTTTAAAATGATATATTGATTTTATGGGTACAGTATGGCACAAAGACTCATGTGAGGATTTTGACTGTATAGTGAGCATCGGCTATATAACCAGTACTGTCTTGTATGCATAACTATACCTTTCACAGACAGCACTTAGCACATAAATCGTCATGCACACTCTTGTGTGGATTGTTAAATTAACAATTTGGATGCAGTCGGCGCCTGAGCAAGGAGGTGCAAGGGGAGAAATCATAGGAGGAGGGCAGGAAAGGTGACGGAGACAAGGACAGTGCAATGCAGGGAAGCGGAAGGTGAGACAGGAGATGGGGTTACAATAAGGGTTATGGTCTGTGAGTGTTAATAAATTAATCCAATAATCTGTCCCTATATATATATATATATATATATATATGTGTGTGTATGTATGTATGTATGTATGTATGTATGTATGTATGTATGTATGTATGTATGTATGTATGTATGTATGTATGTATATATATATATATATATATATATATATGAGAGAGAGAGAGTGAGACTGTGTCCAATGGAAGTGTTTGTGAGGATGTGAAGGTCACCTTAGCACGCTGTGTGTGTGTGTGTGTGTGTGTGTGTGTGTGTGTGTGTGTGTGTGTGTACACCAGGTAAATGCAGTCCGGCAGTGGCGGTTGCTAAGGGAGCTGAGCTGTGAGTCATGATTCAGGCATGACCCCCCCCCCCCCCCCTTCACCTTATTAATATCACAGACAGTGATGCTCAGGGCAGTGTGTCTGTGTGTGTAAACAAAAACTGTGTTCATGCGATTTTTGGCGACGACATGTGCCTTTGGGCCAGATGAGGAGATCCAAGGGCGTGAGAATGCGTGTGTGTGTTCAGGTGTGACAAAGGAGGTGTGTGAGAGGAGAGCTGACCTGCGACAGTCCTGAATTAACCTTTCACATTGCCTCAAGCAGCGAGAGGACACACGCACATACTTCACCATGAAACACGCATACAGCCAGCAAGCCGGCCCCTCATTAGCAGGTCGATAGCTCAACCATTTGCATTCAGAGTTACTTTACACTCAGCACTGTAATCTCTCACACTCGTGGCCACCCTCACCCTCTCCCTCTCCCTCTTAAATGGGCATTAGTTTGTTTTGTAGTTTGTGTGTATGTGTCCTCTGTGATACTGATGCTGAATAATTACCAGGGTGAGTAGGCTAAATGGATTGTCCCCGACCTCACCATCATACCCTTGGGGTTAACATCAACATCAACATCACACAAACACACTCACACTCACACACAAGCACACGCTATACACATAAAGGCAGACCAGAGGTCGGAAATTGTATAACGAAAAAGCATCCAGAGAGCAAAGGCCTCACAATCCTAGTGAGCGATGTGAGCATGAATAATATTATACGGGTAGTTAAAGCCACGCAGTGTCGTTGGTCAGAGATACAACCCTGCTGACAGTTCCCATCAAGTAAACTGTGCATTACCGGTTCCTTTGTTTTCTCTTGTGGACTCCGAGGAGCTAATTAGTGCCCTTTCTTGTTTTGTTCTGTTTTTAGAAATATATTTTAATGCGTGTATACTTGGACAACAACTTTTCAGGCCAGTAATCATTGCATGAAAGCCACCATAGCCGTGAGGATATTCAATGAGCTCTCTGACAACACTGGCTCAGACTGCTGGATACTATTAACAGGAACAATGTTGAGTCACGCACAGAAGGATCTATATAATAGAACCTAACTGATGAATCAGCATGCCGATGAGCAGATATTGGCATTGATGTTGGCACACACACACACACACACACACACACACACACACACACACACACACACACACACACACACACACACACCAACATCAGATCTTTAGACAGCTGTAGGGCTGGAAAATAATTCAACTCTTCTCTGACGGCCTTATGTTCATTCTTTCATTGTCACTTTTTTCAAACTAGCAATTCGTTTTTACTCGAAGAACTTGAGTCAAGAACCAACATGGGGATTTAATATTCATCTATCTGGTTCTGTCTGACTCCCACCTGTGTCCCTGTCCACGTGCCAGCTAAGTGCATTGGCTTAATTGCAACACACTGTAAACTGTGAAAATGTTCCGCCAAGTTTCTCTAGTTATATCTCTACTGTCATCATCCTGTTCAGGTCCAATTACAAGAGCCAGTCTGTAGCGACTGTGTGGAGTCTAGAGCGTTTCCAATGACCTGCAGCTGACTGAAGCAGATGCACGATATAGATAAGAAGAGCTGGCAGATAGATGCATCCAGCTGTTTAAAGAAGAGAGAAATCTGTTATTTTATAATGAAACATTTCTAATACCAGGGGACGAAGGAGGTCTGCACAGGGTTAGGCTGCACGTAAATATTTTATTTCTCTTTTTCCGCTTATTCCTCATTTTCACTTTTCGTGGCAACGTTGGGGTGAAACATTGCCATGAAAAGTGAAAAAGAGGAATAAGCGGTTTATTTGGAGCCTAACTGTGAGCAGACCTTCTTTGTGCCCTGTAGTTTAGTATTTTTGTGTTGCACCTGAGTATTTCTGCCTGGATGTTCGCACTTGGTTCCTCTTCTGACATTCCTAATACCAAACATCACACACGCATACACATGTGCGCATAAATAGACGGAGATACACATTTTTCTTAGATGTTTCTTCGGTGAGAGCTAATCCCCTGCCGCTGTCAGCTGCGCTTTCGTCTCCTCTGGAAAGCTCCTTACACGAGCCAAAGCTCTTCCTGAGTGTGAAAGAACACACACACGACCCACAAAAATACACACGCACGCACACACACACACGCACACTCAGTCAAAGTTAGGGTGGAGGATGTTACGTCACTTAAGCAAAGCCTTGTCCACCTTGTAAACAACCCAGAGATATGAACTGAACAAATTCAATAGCCTCTTTTCCATAAGTACTCACACACACACGTTTCTACATTTACACACACACACACACACACACACACACACACACACACACACACACACACACACACACACACACACACACACATAGCTGTTCAAAAATATAAACCACCACTCCATAATAAGACTTGGTAAAGAATTTTGTGCTTATGACGTGTGCTGCATAAATAAACCGACACTTATCCACATAGAAACACACAACCCCGCCCCCCCACACACACACAATAAAACTACACACACCTTATTCATGAGCCCCTCTTATTTCCAAACTTGCAATGCCTTAGAGGTAGTCATTTATGCTGCAGCCAGAGTGTGTGTGTGTGTGTGTGTGTGTGTGTGTGTGTGCATGAGAGTATTTACACTCCCATGTCAGCAGACAGTGTGAAAGGGGCTTTATTTGCTATCATATCATGCCCACATACTATTGTGTTTCTAAGGCTAAAATGTAATGCACTTTGATGTAGAGAGGGTGAGGGTATGTGAGTAAGGGAGACTTAGCCCGGAGCGGTTCCTAACACACATTACCCGTATTGTGTTTCACCTGAGCGACTGGGTGAAGGCAGAGGAAGTGAGGTCGATGAGGTGGAACCTTTGGTCTTGTTCTGTTTTTCCCCAGAGGATTGATCCGGCGGTCCAACAGAGCTGGCAAGACTTATTTCCAGTACCAGTGTGTTCACCCTCGCAGACTTAACCGAATTCAGCGTGCGTTCGCAAAATAAGTCTGCGAGGGCTGTTGTGCTGTAGAATCACTTGTGCTTTGAGGGCTCTCTCATGGACTTTTTCACACTTCATGCACACTGTAAGTCTGCAATACTGCAGACGCTGCTCAAGAGAATTTAGCACAATCCATACATTAGAAATAGAGGCAACCTCTAAATATTGGTTTCAACAAAATTGCTATTGAAATTACACTCACATCATGACTCGCATAAATGTTTGATGTCCCAGACAGAACAGATATCACAAATTGATATGCTATTCATGAAAATGCTATTATTTCTTTCTTGGGTGGAAATCAATATGCAGGGAGCTGTCTGTTTCCACTTTTTGGGTGGACACTGAGCTGGGGCTTTTAAATTCTTTCCAAACTTGCCTGTAGTGTGTTAAAATCCTGCTCTCCTCTTCTTCCAGTAAACCATTTGATAATAACCACAAAGACATCATGAGACTGCTTCCTTAACGTACCTAAACTTGTTTTACTTGAAGTATTATATCCTCTTCTTCTGAAATAAGACAGAAGCTCTGCTCATTTCTCCACCAAACTTCCTCCACTTCAGAATACTTCCCATAAGCCTTGATAATACCAGTGACCTATCATCACCTACCCTGTAAATCTCCCTGGTACGTCTGTCTGTCTGTCTGTCTGTCTGTCTGTCTGTCTGTCTGTCTGTCTGTCTGTCTGTCTGTCTGTCGATGTCCTGTCAATCCGTCCTCTCCATCCTAAGCAGCAAAGCCCTGCCGCAGTCAGCAACACTGGGCAGGGTTCACCTCAATTTACACTCTGAATCTGCTCCTTATCTATCTGGCTCCACTTTTCAGTTCAATTTTAGGAGATTTTGTCTCAGCCACAATTTCGTTTTACTTTCTCCTGCACTTTCCATCTCTATGCTTTTTTCATTTGTTTCGCCTCTGTCTCTGCTGCATACTGTCTCCTTTGTATCCATCAGTATTGCTTACTCTCTCCTCGCCCTCTTTTCTGCTTTACGACAGTATAACTGACGGAAGGAGAGAGTTATGAGGCACTTTCTCTGTGATTTACAGCCTCTGTGCAGAGATATTATACATCTCGACAATCAGGCTTTTTAGGAGTTTAGCTGACACCCTTATCCAGGCTGACTTAGAGTGAGTGAAGAGCTGCATTAGGCATTCGGTACCCTGCTTCTTGGTATGGGTTAGTTGATGAGATGTGCCTTCTGTAAATATAAATTCTGTAACCTTTGGTCTCATCCAAACACACAAAACTGCTACTTCCTGATACTCAACATCTCTTTGGGAATACAAAGATGCAGTTTCTTTTGGTCATTTCCCAACTACACCTGACTAAAGTGTATCTCTGCTGAGAAAGAAAGATCCCATGAGATTCTGTGTAGAATATCAAGTAATCTTTGAATCTTTGCAGAAAATCTTTATCGTATTTTTTTATGTTTTGATCTCCATAAACCAAATTCCAGTCAAGTTCTGTTGTGCTGATGTGAGCTGCTATCTCTGCACCGTAGCAAATCACACTGAAGCTCTCTGAGCAGCCAGCTAGCATTCTAGATTAGAGAAAACTTTCCTTTTAATGTCTTAGGTTGTGCCGTTTTCTGCCCCGTTTTACCTCTGTACCTCACCTCCAGCTTTAGCGTCAGTCATTTACAAAAATGTAGTTTTAAAGTTCCTTGAGGTTTTCCCTAATATTGAGAAGTGTGTCCTTAAACAAACCATTTCAAAGGTTTCGGTATGGCTGTCCCAATTACCCTTTTAAGGGCTTCGAAGCTTCTGTGAGAAAAATTCAACGCAAAAATGAAAGAGGAAGAGTGTCGTTCCTGTAATTCAGAATGTGTCAAAGTTAAAGACATATAGGGGGGGGGGGGGCAACTGTGTCAATCTCTCTCACACATAATGAACACTATTGCTCACTTACACACAGAGGAAAAGAGAGAGGGAGAGAACTTCCTTCCAACAGATATACAGCTGCTATTTTTTTTCTTTAGTAGCAGGTTGTGTTCGGAGTAAGGAACCCTGCTGCCGTTGCGTCTCTACATGAGGAGCCTCCCGTTGTATCCATCAGGCTTCAGGCCCGCTATGAGCACGTTCGTTAAAACGGCAGTGACACAAGCGATCTAACTTTCCTCAAACTTGCGGTCGTTATTTACTGATATTGTACTTGACGTTGCTATTATTGACTAATAAGAGATGAGGGCAAAAAAAATCAGACTTCAAGGATTTTCCTTTTTAATGAGACGAAAACAGCGACAAAATGTGCAATAATCATGACAAATGAATTATAGCAATAACTCATGAAAACAAATTTGCTCATATGTAGGCCTATAAACAAAATAATAAATGAATATACTGTAGCCTATGCCAACAAATTAAATAAAAGACCTGATTTTTGTGGAGCTGGGTGATAAGGCAAACATCTTCTCTCGATATTGGTCATTTTATATCTCTAATGATATTTATCATGATATAAAAATGTTTTCTGCTAATTCAATACATTGTCTATATGAAATAACCGCATGGTAAAGTCTATTTTTCTATACTCTTGTGTGAATTAAATACTTTACAAAAAAGAAATACTGAGTACTTTTGTGCAAAATGAACGGCATCCTGACGGAGATGTTCTACCAGTGTGTTGTGACCTGGGCGCTGTACTTTGTTGTAGTCTGCTGGGGGAGCAGCATTGGAGCCGGAGACACCAACAGACTTAACAAACTGGTTAAGAAGGCCGGCTCCGTCATTGGCTGCAAACTGGACAGTCTGGAAAAGGTGGTGGAGTGGAGGACACTGAAGAAACGATTATCCATATTGGATCACCCGCTCCACCTACTGCAGGGACAGCGGAGCTCCTGTATCTGTGAGCTGTCACAAGGACAGATACAGGAGATCATTCCTGCCCACTGCAATAACACTCTATAATAAATCACCTCCGGCCAAATCATTCACAGGACTATAACTCTGTTACACTGTTGTTTGCTTGTTTGTTGTTGGTTAAACAATCTCTGCGCTACTGTTCAGTTAGTTAATTTAAACTTTACACTACTGTTTAGTTAGTTAATGTAATATAATTCTATGTCATTGTATATATTGTGCATTTTTATACTCAATATTTTGAATGCTGCTGTAGCGAACAAGCTGTAGCGGGATTAATAAAGTGTCTATCTATCTTTCTATCTAAATTTTCTGTGGTGGTTATTATCAATTTAGATGACGTAAATGTGTATCACGATATCTCAATATATGATTTCATCACGATACGATTCCATTGAAAGATGATAAACGATCATATTGAATTATCAGCCAGCCCTGTCTGTCTGTCTGTCTGTCTGTCTGTCTCCTCCGCTGTGTTTCAGCACCCAGGACAGCATCGCCATAATACATGCTCCCTCTACACACAACAAACAGCGTTATCTGTCTGAGAATAACTCCTAATAATTTATGTTGATGCATAATTATTTTTTGGGGTAATGCATATATCAAAACAAAACAGACAGGAGAAAACATATGGTAATTATAACTAGTGTCCATATTTAGCACACACAGTATAGTCTATGTAGCTAACTGAGAATAAATGATGATTACCATAAATAATATATACCTATGCTCTTTCTTGTAACTACTGGATAGAAGCATTTGGATTTTACCCTTTGGTAAAAGAAAATATATACTTTTAACTTTGTTTTCTTTTCTTGTCATCCTTTCATCTCTGCCTTTCTCTTCCGTGTTGCTGCCGTTGTTGTTCTCACTACACCCACCACTTGCTAACGGTGAACTTCTTTGCTGAAGTTTGGTTTGTGCTGCCCAGACAGGTTGAGCTTTAGGGTGGATAAATACAGACATTCCAGCTGATGTGCCGCAACAACAAACCTCTATCCTCAAGCAACCTTTTATCTAACAAATACTCCATTCCTAACACACTTAATTTACATTACATTGCTGTAAATACAAAGAGACACATGCACACACGTCACAACAGCACCTATAGCCATGCTCACAGCCGTCTCATGGTAAATGCATGAAATGTAACCATTCCATACATATTCCACACATGTTCACATTGGCTGTGATTACATTTTCTAAAAATCCAAAATAAAAAATGACCCAATCTCATTGTGCGACTGTCATTCGTTACAATAAATAACACTGTTCCCGTCACGCCGCCTGAGTCTGCTCCACATGCTTGTATGTGTATTATAAATGAATTTCATCCAGTGAATGTTTCACTCATCAGATATATGAAATGTAGCCCTACACACTGTATTCTAATACAAACAACGTCCAATGCTGCCCAGTCTCTCAGTGGTTTCCTTGTGTTGTAGTCCACCAAACAACGCAGATGAAATGCTAAGGCTATGAAAGCCTTGTCTGGAATAAAAAATAGTCTAATGTTTGGATACATCTTAATCACAAACCACGCCAACCATGCCTTGTTTTTAGCCCTCCACAGTTTGTATGAAACTTATTCTTACTAGCAATTAATCTGCTATAAAATGTAGGAAAATAGTGACAAATGAGGTGGTGAAGCTGATGTCTTTAAATGTCTTGTTTTGTCAGTCCTAAACCCACAGATAGTCGGTTTAATATGATATAAAGAAAGAAAAGCAGACGATCTCCATATTTGCGAGGCTGGAACTGAAACATAACTAACAATCATTTAACTAACATAATATAAGAGACAATGACCGTAATGTGACCTCATATACATCACCTCTATAGGGCAGGACATGAAAAGGATTGTGTGTTCAGTTCCAAAGTGTTCATACGTTTCAAATGGCCGCACTCGCAGGCGATAAAAGCCTGTCATCATAGCACTGCCTCGCTCATGTCTCACTGAGAGTGCTTGTGTCTTTGCGTGTCTTCATAGCCTCAGGGCAATGTATCGTACAAATGTATAAAAAAATGTAAGACCAGAAGTTCAAATCCGCCTACTTTCACACCTCCGCATTCCTCGCCAATCGCTGCATGCGGACGTGATCGTTGGATTGTCTGTTCCAGAAAGTCTCTCTTTCTTAGCGTTGTGGATGAATGGATGGCTAGTCAGTCGAGTCATTGGTTGTCGTACTCACTTGTTCTGGTGCTTGGAGCCCTGGAGGTGTGCATGGTACTGCTCGATGGAGTTGAGGACCACACTGCAGACACTGCAAGAGTAACTACTACGCAGCCCTGGAGAGACACAAACACACAAGCACCGTGGTTACTATGAGCGTACGTTCAATAAGTAAGGCTCAAAGAAATCTTTAAAAACAGTCGCCATCTTCATCTGGATCATCAGCAGCAGAAGCGGTGAAGCCAATGTGAGCAACAACAACAACAACAAAAGACCTGACAAGTCTTATTAAGACATTCCACATTGCTGCGCAATTTTCCTAATTAAAGTGCATCTGGAATTTTTTGGGGATTTGATTAGAATAATAGCTGCAGAAAGCCAGTTACATTTTTAGATCCTTAGATCATCTTATTTTTAGCGCCTGTGTGTGTGTGTGTGTGTGTGTGTGTGTGTGTGTGTGTGTGTGTGTGTGTGTGTGTGTGTGTGTGTGTGTGTGTGTGTGTTACGAAGGTGCCTTTAAAAAAAGACCTTCAACAGAGGGAGAAGAATTAGGACACTAGGGCTAAAAAAAATAACCGTGCAGTCTGCTGTGCACATGTGTAGTGCTGTGTACGGCTGTGCATGCATGCACATTTATATTGTATCAGTGAATGTCTGCTTGAGATGGTGCGGCTCAGACACAGATGTGAACTAATTAGAGGGTTTGCAGGTGGTTGAGATGAACACCCAAAAATAGCTGGATGAAGATGGAGATACTGACAGAGCGGAGTGGGGTGAAGAGAGATGAAGAGGGGCCGGCGTTAGGTAGAGACAACGAGCGAAAAGAGGGAAATTTCCGGAGAAAAATGTGTAAAAAAAGACTGAGACGTGGTGATGATAATGACTTGTCACACTGCAGCAGTGATATAAAATGCATGCTGGGCTTTAATGACCACAGGAGAGAACATGACCTTTAGACCCAGCCCCCCCCCCCAAAGAAATATCCTCTTACACATGTGGCAACTACTGCATGGCAGTGCACATTTTCTGTCTTTCATGAGGACGGAGGAAATGCTCTCTGTGACGACGGAGATAGGCCAATCGGCAACATGACATAATTGGCTGTCAGACGTGAAATGAAGTGCTATTTTAGTTTTCTCACATTTTGCACACTGCAGAGCCGCCACTGCAGAATTCAGATCAGAGATGAACAACCTTGACACTCCAGGGTTGTATGACAAAACAGTCAAAAAATAATTGCTTGAAGCCCTTCCCCCCCCAGCCTGTTTTGTTTTTGTCATTTTCATTTTTTTATGATGAATGTGTAATTTTGGGTGATGTGACTGAATTCGGGTGTGATTGCTTGTGTGCGGGTGCCCTTTTCTCTGCTGTCATCACTGTCCTTGAGATTTATGAGTTGTCTGTGTATTCCATCACCTTTTTGACCTTCTGTGGCGGTAATTGGTGAAGCATGTTGAGAGATGAAGTTGTGATATAGTCAGGAGTGTTGGGTCGGTCATTTAGACTGGGCTAGAGCTGCATAATGTGGCATCTCTACTCCCCGCCGTCTGAGTCGCTCCGTCTGTTTCAGCGGTGATTAAGGACAAACAGTCATTTAGCCTACAAGAAAGTCACGACTGAATTAGTAGCCGGGAGTAAGTCTTGGTTTAAATGTTGACATTTTGCATCTATTATGAGCTAACAACTAAGTGTGTGTGTGTGTGTGTGTGTGTGTGTGTGTGTGTGTGTGTGTGTGAGAGAGATAAAAAGAGATACTACACCCTTTTCTGTTCTCCCGAATGAAAATGCTATTAATTGGAGAAGCGATAATTTAGTTAAAGAAAGGAATGATAATTCTCTCGTGCTCCTTTCCTTGCCTTTGTGTGTGTGTGCACACACACACACACACACACACACACAAAGGCAGCTTCCCTGCTTTTAGCCTGATTGATGTCACCTCCCCACTGCCCGGCCGAGTAGCACTGATGTACAATATGCTGCAGTTTGTGTGTGTGCCAGAAAATGTGGGCATGTGCCAGTCTTTTGAACACACACACACACACACACACACACACACACACACACACACACACACATGCACAGTCACTGTGCTTTCGGTTAATAAAGCAGTTCTGGCATAAGAAAACACTGTGCCCTAATCCATGTTAATTACATGCATGGAAAGTGTGTATGCAAGGAAACTGACAGCATGCAGCGCAGGGTTGTGAATGTGTGTTTTTTTTGTGAGCATGAGCATATTTGTGAGGGTGTTCTAAGCCTTGTTAATTACACAAGAAGATATGCCAGGGAGAGAGAAGAGAGGGCTGAGCTGAGCTGAGGCAGTGGGTGTGGAGCTGTTTGTGACTGTCGTTCAATGCACAGAGTCCTCTGGCATTGCTGGCACCTCTGGTATGGAGATGCCTAAATGCTTGTCAAAAAAGTAATGAGCTACATTTTGTGCACAATATTTTTTAGAAAATGTTCTTTTCAAGAGCCTTGTTGCAAAGAAATGCAAGAAGAAACATCTTCATGCAGTTTCTGAGTCTGATATATTGTAACAAAGTCTATCAGGAAGCACTGCCAAGCTCTAACTGCAGCCTTTTTATTTGTAAGACTCAAGGGTTTACAGCTAGCGGTCAGCGCTGCTGATTGTGAAATAGTGTTGCGTGAACATTGTTGGTTAAATAGTCGGATGGTTTTAAGACGCAGAGGGAGCACTGTACTTAACATCAAGTTAAATATGGATCATTTCAAAGTAGAGTTTACTTTCCGCTTCCTTCCTTCCTACCACTATATGGTATTCATCTATAGCTTTATCCACAGCGGAGGCCGGCATAATAGTTTTCAGAGCTCTTCAGAGCCTTTGTGCTGTGGTACACCATTAGTTTACCATGTGCTTTGCAAGATTAAAAAGGAACTGGATCCAAAAAGAAGCCCATTGAGATGCAATCAAAACCAACAGACTGCCGCAAAGGCTTGGCGGTACGTCTCATAGGAATATATCACAAATACCATAGCAGAGAGGGGTTGAGCATAGGGTGAGAGTCGGATTGAATCCAAGTGGAATTTTACAAAGCAGCAAACTTTGAAGGACCTAATTAGTTTAGCAGAAAATGTGACAGTAATTGGAAAGACCATCAGTTTTAGACAAAAATTCTGATTCCTCTACATTGTTCAGGCTGCTGCTACACCTCATTAGTTTGTGTTGTTTTTCCTCGGTCTCTGATCATTCTTTAAAGCTGGGTATTGTGGGAACACATTGGATAATGTATTGATCGGTGCGAATATGAAGTCTAAATGTCAGAACTAATATCAAAACCTTTCAGTAAAACCTTTCAATACCTTAGTTTGGGAAATATAGACATGCTATAACCCTTTGTCAGGTAGGTCAAAACTGCAAATTTAATCATTAATTGTCTTTTTGCCACTTGAGGGCAACATAGATAGATAGATAGATAGATAGATAGATAGATAGATAGATGGGTACTTTATTCATCCCCAGGGGGAAATTTGTTAAATAGATAAAACATAGACATAAAAAGATGATATGGTGAACATATTGGCAAACTGTTCCTTATTTACACGTGTAGCTGACACAATGTAACATAAGCTTTCATTTGGAGTTGTGTTTCTGGCCAGCTGACAAGTGTATGTTCACTTCCCTGAATTCCTGAGGGACATTTCTAACTCTGTAAATACTCCCCTGCTTATTCACCAGCTCATTACTAACTGTGTCTGTCTGCCAGTTGGTGTTGAGTAGGTAGCATTCAGCGGGCTCAAATAGCAGCAGCTGGAAACAACACTGATGAGAGCTGTGAGAATGAAGCAAGACACTGAAGTAACAGGCTGTTAAACAAAATCCTGAAATGCTCCGTAGGGTTGAGATGAGCTGCAGAGTTGGGTGACAACGGGTCACTCCTCTTACACATATTCATGTCAGACATAGTTAACATAAAGACATTGGTTGGTTTAGCAAGGTCTTTAAAGACTTTTGTCTACAGTTAGTAAAGTTTTTTATTTTACTGACATCAGGAAATATCTGATCAGAGAATAAGTAAACAAGCCAATTTTTAATGCTGGACACTTTTCAATACTTGATGTTAAGGACACGTTTCGTTAAGCAATTTAACTTTGATACCCAGGCTCAGTTCATATGTGGGCTCTACAATGCCTACAGTTCGTTTATATACTGTATCTGTCCACCAATTTAGGCACAGTCATCAATTACATACAATTTTCTCGGCTTTGGTACCCTCTCTCGGGCACTCTCTCACACACACACACACACACACACACACACACACACACACACACATAGGCCGACACACACTCCAGTCCTAGGCGCTTATCTCACTGCTTCTAATTAACTACTCAGTCTCCAGAGAGAGGAGACAATGCACCGGCTCTGTCTTCAGGGGTTTCTACCCCTGTCGTGATTTATGTAAAAACACAGCCGAGTCAGCCGGGCTCCATCCCTCGTCAGTAGCCACTCCCACTCCAACTCCCTCGTCCACCTCTGTAATCCATCTCCAAGGGTTTTGTCTGGCACCTAGTTGTGGAAAATAACGACAACGTTGTCTTCCCCTGTCTGCGCAATTACACCAGAAAAATCCAAGAGTAAGAAAAAGTGTTGATATAAATGTCATGGGGATTTTGTGATATGTTTCGGTCGCGAGAGTGTGAAAGCGGGAGCAGAAAGTAAGGGGGGAGACAAAGAGGGAATATGCAAGTACAAGTAAAGGTCAGTATCATCAATAGGACACAACCAGACAATATGCCAGGCAGATTCTGTAGCCATAGTTTGGAAAGAAAGGAAAGCTTGCTGTGTAAATAATTCACCTATGCTTCGTGGGGAGCTAATAAGGATGACAGATGAGACATGACGAGAGATTGGAGCCCCTAGTGGTGTACACACACACACACACACACACACACACACACACACACACACACACACACACACACACACACACACACACACACATTTCCACACAATACAACCACAGCAACAGCAGGCACAAGAGAGAACAGCAGCAGGAAGGGGGCGGGAAAAGATAAACAAAAGTGTAAAGAGAAAACAGTTCCGCAACTAGAAAAGGAGGACAAAAGGACAGAGATGAATCTACACTTGACTGACACATAATCCCCCCCCCCCCCCCCCCCCCCTCTCTTAGGGACCCTCCCTCTGGGATTACACCCAGCCCACCTGTGACCTCATACCTGAAGTGGTAACAAAAGCCAATCCGATGTGAGAATCTTGCACCAATGCAAAGTGTCTAACTGAAGAAGAACAAACGACATATGACAATGGAGCTGCATTAGGATGAGCAAAGTGTTTCAGACTAAATGCACCAGAACAAACACTTGATTGATGGCACATATAATAGAGCACGTCAGCGGCGAGCTCACTTAGAAATCTTAAGCCAGTTCATTGCCCTTGAAAAGAAGACGGGATCGATTTTGCAGTAGAGCGTCACTGAGTGAAAATATATTTGATTAAACAAAAGGAATATCTGACTTTTATGTGTCTGTTATATGCTCACTATTTTAGATGTCTTCTGTAGTTAAATGCGGAGATTTTGATTTAAAACCTCCCAAAAAAGCAGCTGAGGTTGCGGGATGTGGGTCACAGTGTGTGGATGGAGGACGATATACAACGTGACACCACTTAAAGCCTTTGAGCCAGTGTAGGCGGCAACGTGACTCATGCTTTTAATGTGATTGGCTTCTTGAGATGATGGTTTGTGTCATGGCACCTGGAGCACAAAGCGAACGGCACGGCTTCGGCTCACAGAGGATTTTTGTATTTGTTTGTAGTAGCTGTATACGAGTGTGTTGAACTTGAATGCGGGCGCAGTGGAGGTGCTGCGTCGCACTGATGTTGCATGTTGGGCTGCGTGACGCAACAGGATGATGTTGGCCGATATCACTTGTAGGAACCAGAGAAGGAAAAACACTTTCTGTGCCAAAGACTATTAATATTTCTATTAGAAAACCCTTTTGGCAGAAATGTGTGTATGAAATGTGAATCAGTGTTCTCTTACTGCTACATTTGTGGTTGGAAGTGTTTGTGTGGGAGAGGGAAGGACTTAAGGGGGACAGAAAGACATAGAATAGTAATTAAATCCTAGGACTTGCTATAACTGTAATTTGATCTAAATTCTACCATTTAATAATGTACATTAAGACATCATTTCAGTTTAATCGTTTAGTTAAGTTCCTGATTTTGTCAGGCTGTGTGGGACTCATGTTCACCCTTCAGCATTAATGTGTAATATGTTGTTATTTAGCTGCACTAAGCATGCTATATGCAGCATGCTAACAGAGGCCCCATTACTTTCTTTGTCAGTTCAACACATTGCTGTGCTAGCACTAAGAAGCACGGCTATGCTAACGGTGCTGTGACCCCAGACAACTCACACGGAAAGGTTGGACTGTTGCAAACAGATACGAAAAACAAGATGTGTCAAAATTTCAGTTGGGCTGAGATACGCACTTAATTAGGGAGCGACAACTATTTGCTTGGGGTGATAGATGACTCCCTTTAATTGGCTCAGGGTCCAACCCTCGAGATCATTTACCCAGTAAATACCTTTCAAAGAGTACTCTAGTGATTTAGTATTACATTTCCATAAAGTTGGGCTCTGATTGAAAAAAGCAATGGTCAGAGTTGATTCAGAAGATGCCGAGTCACTGACTTAGTCCGTCCCTACTGTCCCTTGTAAGGGTCGAGTACCAAACATGCTAGCTCCTACAATCACAATAATGCAACTCGACAGCGTCTTCTTGTTTGACCCAAACCGGCTAATCTCCCACGCTTTTTAAAGTACATGCCCCAATCTGTTACATACGCTTTCTAATACAAATCTGTCGCCTCCAGATCAAAGCCGATCTATCTTGATAATGTCACTAAAGCTCCTTCTGGGCCACAAATTACTTTATAGACTTTATACAGAAAGACTTGACGTTTAGTCCCTATTCAATTCAGTTTATTATGACTTCTGCAGAACTATAAAACTTTACAATTCTGCATCTAAATTTAAAGAATGTATTCCAACCATCTGTGGAACATTAATTCTTTACAGTATATATAAACAGTAGAGGGGGTTGATCCAAGGGAGAAGCTCCGGACTGATTTAATGGAAACGTATGGGGCTTAAGGACAAAGGAGTCAGCCACATAGAACCCATGTTTTTGAACAAATGTAGGTTGAATGTGAAAAAGCTGATCGTTACAGTAACTGGCTGAGGGTGCTAATTTTATCTGTGAATAAGTGGTGTGGCTTACCTCAGTATAATATCTGTGAAATGTACACCACATTGAAAGGCATATGAACATTTCAGAAGTCCACCCTCACTGCCACAGATCTTGAATGTGATCTCCCCCTTATCGTCTTTCCTGGTACAAAGTCGTAACACCCCTCCTGCCCTTCACTTGTCACTTGTGTCGGGCTCGGGGCCAAGAGGCTGACCTGTGCTCTCCGTGGCATCCAGACTGCCCGCTAGCTGCTCCAGGAGGCGGGCTCTGGCTGCGTTCCTGCGGTGCTTCTTGCCCTCGTAGTGCTGCTGGGCCATCAGCGGGTTGTTGAACCAGGCTCCGCACAGGCAGCAGTACTTGCCGGCCTCTCTTCCGCCGTTTCCGCCAACCACTGCCAAGGGCCAAGCCAGGTCAGGGGTAGGAGGAGGGCACGCAGCGGGGTCTGTGGGCAGTGGGGTGGAAGGGGAGGAATCTGGGGGGGGGTTAACAGACGGGGGGGGGGGGGGGGGGTGATCATTTGTATCAAATGCAATTGGAGTTTTAAGGCGAAAATGACATAAATGAAAGGAAAAACTATTTATAATATTTTCATTAACATGACAATGTCATCCATTCATATTCACACGGATCCACACACTGTCTTTCTTACAGACACAGATAAAATACCCGTAAAGCTCTGGGTTTAGAAAGTACCAATGGAGACTGAGCAAAGAGCAATAGATTGCTGCAGGTCACATCTGTGGAACATAGACGAGGGTCGGGAGGAAGCCATCAGCACTCTAGGGACGAGTCTGCAAGTGCTTTCTACTCACATCTACTGCACCTCTGAACCATTTAATTTTTTTTACTAAACCCTCTCTCTCCTCTCCTCTCCTACTCTCCTTTCCTCTCTGTTGGGGAATGAAAAAAAAAAGGCAGACTTCCAGGTGACCTGCTACTCATGACACGACACTGGTTACCATGGTGATTGCCCATTAATAGCCAACAGGCACTGCCTTGTCCACAGGATGCGGTTGTGGCTCACGCAGCGAAGACTGCGAATGTGTGTGTGGCTGCACACGTGTCTGTGTGTGCATGTGGGTGTTTGTGTGGCGGATTGAATGCATAATCCACACTTGAGAAAATGTGTGAAGACTTGTGTGTGTGTGTGTGTGTGTGTGTGTGTGTGTGTGTGTGTGTGTGTGTGTGTGTGTGTGCATGAAGCTCCACAATAGGCTGCTTGTGTGTGTAAGGTACAGTACATGGACCAAAGAAATCATCTCTGCCCAAACTGTTTATTTGATGACAGTGAGGGGGTGTTAAGTCCACAGCCAAATGGTGTGAGAAAGCTCATAATGCCAGATGGCCCGTCCAAATGTGCCGATTTGCCATGTACAACGTGTCAGTGGCTCTAGAGCCACGACGACTATGACTACACACAGCCACAATACAGTGAGTTTAAACATTTCATATCGCACACACAAGCCCACTCACACATGCTTTGAAGCCCAAATGAGTCATGCCACTTCTTTCACAACAACCATCAACTCACTGATAGCGAATGAACAGCATGCATGGAGTGTTGACCAGTGACTATGCGTGCGAGGTGTGTTAGTTTATGTATTTTTTGGGGGTGTATGTGCCCGTCTTGACTATACTCCAGCCCTCCACGCTGATTGGCTGCTCATACCTTGATGTGTCTTCGGGCTCTGTTCACATAGTTACTGTATCTATGGCTGTGTCTCCGCTCATCTCACCAACCACACCCACTCACACTGCCTTCGCCACACTATCATCTCACTTACAAAACTCAACCCTGTGACTCTTCTGCCGTCATTTCATTTTCCTGATATTAATCTCAGAGACGAGGCCATCCTAAAATCTCTGCTACAGCGTTCCCGCGTGCTCGTGTGTGCCCGTGCATGAGTGAAGCTCCTGAGCCCTGACAGCTCTGTGGAGCAGCACGTGCTCAGCAGCAACAAGAAGAGATCCTCGGGTGTATTTTTCCTCTCCATCCCTGGTTTCCCCACCCTTTCGTTTCCCATGACTGTGATCTCTGCACACTGGAGCAGAAGTAAGTGTTTTTTATGGAGCGGGGCACAGGGAGTGTGCGTGATAGTGTGTGTGCGGGAGGAGGAAGAGGAGGAGGTGGTTTGGA
>NW_027176263.1:5904596-6097096 GCF_023349555.1 Cebidichthys violaceus
TCTGTGTCGAGGCGCTGTGGGAAACATTGCTAAATATACACATGGAGCAGCACAGGGAAACAGACGCTCTCATTTGGAGTTTGAAGAAGCGCTGAAAGTGTAAATTGAAAGGGCCGACAGTGCAAACTTAGCATTAAAGGAGAATAAAAGTCGAGGGAAAAAAAAAACAAGTATTTTGTCTTGCCCTTTCTGCAGGTAGAAAACAGACGGAGAGAGAGCAGGTTGGAGAATCGGGTAGAAAAATGGATACATTTCCCTCCCCTTTCATCTAGGAGCACCTTTACGACCTACTTTCTCAGTGTTTGTTCTGTGACAAACACTTTCACCTACACACAAATCACAAGGCATGGCATTTTACACTGGGCAGACGCTGGCATTTCATTCACTCTGCAAAAATAATTTTTCTGCTGTTCCCATTGGACTGCACCATGTCAATCAGTACGAGAACAGAGGGGAAAAAACACAGAGCTGAAGTGCAGAGAAAAGACGTGCAAGTCTTCCCCTGGAAGACAAAAAAAAAAGATGAAAGAGATGAAAGAAGAAAAGTTTATCCCTCATCGTATGGTGAGTATTTCATCTCGGGATAACCGTTCGTCTTATATCAGTTTTTCCAGCATTGTCAGATAATCAATGTCACATCCCTGCATGAGAGGTTATGAACAAATTGCTAGCTGTGGCGCTCACAGTACGGCAGATGACCGTACGTGTGTGTGCGCACATGGTTTGTTTGTGTGTAGCGTCCCATATGAGGTGAAAGCCAGCAGGGGCTGAGTCATGTCTTATTCACTTAGAGAGACAGATGGAGACGCAGGTGTGAATATTTCCACAGTGAGTGTGTTTGTAAACCCATGTGTCCTTGACATGCTTGTGTCCTGATTGTCTGCAGTCTGGTGCACGTGTATCACCTCTTTACATCTTAGTGCACAGCTTGAGTTCAGAAGAAGGGGTCAACTGGTGAGAAATATCATAGCAAATGTTCATTTCGGTTTTGCAGTATGAAATGACTGCGAACAGCTTGCGTGCTTGTGTTTAGGTCTGCAAAGATGTGACCACAACAAATAACAAATACCCCACCTGGTTGTTCTGGCTCCTGATATTTGAGACTGTCAAACCAGATCCATCTTCATGCGCTTGCCAGGCGGCGACCTGCGGCTCTAAAAAGTAAAGCCAATGCGGACGTGCCTTAAACTTTCTAATAGCCAGCAGGGAGTGACTCCTCTGGTTGCAGAAAGAAGTCTGATAGCTTAGAAGTCTATGAAAAAAAAGACCCTACTTCTCACTTGATTTATTACCTCAGTAAACATTGTAAACATGGTCTCAGTTGCTAGTTTTAAATCTTCTTCAATGTGTTTCTGTCTTACAACTTCAACTCTTTCACAGTGTGTTTTCAGTCAATGAAAGTTAATTGTAACATTTTGGTCACTCAAAAAATGTCTTCTTCAGCGTTCGGTTGTACTTAGCTCCACCCCCTTGTGTCACATACAGTTACAAAAAAACAAGATGGCGACAGCCAAAATGCCGAACGGGGACTTCAAAACGGCAGTCCACAAACCAATGGGTGACGTCACAGTGATTATGTCCACTCCTCACATTCAGTCTATGGCTTTAGTCTTGCTGGATCTTATTGATGGAATCTAAAATAACTTTAATCTGTTTCCTTATTCATCAGGTTGTTTTTAAACTTTAAATTGCTCTTTTTGGCAAGTGCAACTGGAAATCACTTACATTGGGGATGTCTACAAACATTGTAATTTCTTATTTTTTCCATGAATTTCATCTTTTCCGGTCAGTGGAGGACAAAGGGTCGTTGCTGTACAGAGATAATTGGGCCAGCACTCCGGCTCAGGGTCTTGGCTGTGGCACTACACTGTATTTGGAGACGCTCCACCTCTTCCCTCTTTCTGGCACAGATTTGTCAGTTAGCTTTGTTTTTCCACCAGCTGTGTCCTCAAAGTGTGTACTGTATGTATTTTGTGTGTGTGTGTGTGTGTGTGTGTGTGTGTGTGTGTATTATGGCATGGTACCCCAGATAAATGGGGCACACAACAGACTATTGTAAGAATCCCTCTTCGCAATAGTCTTTTACGTTCGCATTTCTTTTTCATACATACACAAAGACCCGCAAATAAAAATTGTAAATTGAATCAACCCCTAAATATCAGTTGTGCTTCACGTTAGAATCCCATCAATTCACTGTGGACACAAATGCAACCTCAGCATTTGCAAAAATTGCAGGACAGGGTTTTAGAAATATACAGACACAATGGCCCACCTAGAGCACACACTCACAGACAGACACACAAACATTGGTAATGTTGACGGACGTCCCTAGCCATAGCCTGCAATAGCCTGATATAGAGCTGCTTGGTGGCGTCTGCCGCCACTAAATCTGGCCACAAACACCACAGCTAAGGCAGAACCTCTTTTGGGAGGACTATAGCGCACAACTGCACACAACAGATCAAACGAATATTCCCATGAGCATTTGGCTGCAACGGCAAAGCCTGTGAGTAGTCTGGCCCAGGAAAGGATTAGACTGAGGCAGGTTTTTCTCATCTATATACATCGAAGCATGCTCCAGATTCACACATTTCAGCATGCAAATAATTGTCCTTCCTAAAACATCATCAGATACAAAATAGGTCATTTAGTTCATGAATGAATCTTAAAGCTTCACACTGTATGTTATGCAACACAGACACAGAAACACACATGGGAGCATACTGGGTTATCTGGCCGCAGTCTCTTGGAAGGTGGTCCTCCATCTTCAGGGTGAAGCATGTAGAACAGACGCACCTTGTTGGCGTGTTTCTTACTCTGAGAGAGAGAGAGAGAGAGAGAGAGAGAGAGAGAGAGAGAGAGAGAGAGAGAGAAGGTGTCAGCCAATGAACAGAGTTTTGTGTGGGCCAAGTGGGGAAAAAAATCAGTAACTGTCACTCCACCTTGGCTACTCCCTCCAAGCTTTTTATCTCTGTTTCAGCTGATGATGTCAGCAGACAGTTTGCTCCTGGCTAGTTGACTAATGGCCAGAGCCAGCCTCAGCTTTCGGGGAGCCCTGAGTAAGATGTTGGGATCGGGGGAAGTGGTTGGGATTTAAATATAGTGACTCTTTGCTTCACCTGTAGGCCTGCACACTGGGCCTACAGGTACCAAAGGAAGTGAGGCAATCGTTTGGAAAGCTCAAATTACATTGAAAGGGAAACGATAATATCCTGGTGCCCTAAAAAATAAATAAAGATATAAATATGTTGGTAAAAAAACAGATAATAGATTGAAATGAGTCTGCATGATATTAAAAGTCCTTGGTGAGAAGATTGTTAAGTATGTATCTGTACTATTGATGGGTGTTTGTGCTGCTCATTAGAGTTGTGTCAATTCAGTATCAAAAATGCCTCCAATGCATCCTAAAATGCACCAATCCCATATCACATCACCATATAATTTATCATTGAGTAACATTATGATGCGTTCAGGCCCCATTCATTAAAAATGAGTATTGGGCAAAGGTGTAATATAAAATCATCATGATGTGTTCAAATGTCATCTTGTAACATTTTTTTTCTGGTGAGAAGAGATTATAATTTTTCTTCACAGCAAAATAAAATATATATTAGAAAGGTAATCATGACCAGTTTTTAACACACTGGTATCAGATTGCTTCCCCGTTTCGGTCGATACGCAAGGTCAAGTGTCAGGAAGGAAGACGGTCTGGGAATATCTGTCCTGCTTAGCAACTTAATAATGTTGTGTTTTCACCCGGCTGTTTGTGGGTGTTTTTGTTTGCCTCTGTTACAATCTCTATTATCTGTAATAATTACAAATGTACAGTAGTGTGTTATAAGAGAGCACTGAGCCGTCCTTGAAGCTGCTTGCTGTCACTTTAATGGGCAACAATGAAAGTCAGTGGACAGACTGCAGGGTAAAGATTAGTGCATGTGTGTGTGTTGAGACAGCTCTGTGTGTTTGTCCACAAGGTTGACACAGCTATCTTGCTCTATACATATCCTTTTTTTTTATTGGCATGCTGGGTGACCTTCACTCCTTTCTGCCATATAACAACTATTATTATCTGTACATTCCACTGTCAAAGGGATCGTATCTTTAATGCCACATATGCAGTCAAATTCACGACAGAGTGCAGGGATTCAAGTCAAGATTGTGGTTTACATAAAGCATCACTGGTGAAAAATGTAAAAATGTGGATTGTCGTTATTAAATGCGTCAAATGTCTTCAGATGACTGTTTCCAGAACTGGGAATCACTTCACTGTTTCCACCAATCATGTGGGTCACATGGTTGGTGGAATTATGTTTTGTTGTTGTTAAGTCAAGTTAAGTTGTTTAGTTTAAATAGATATCATGGCTGAACAGGACACAAAGAAAGCGAATGGGAGACTCTGACAAGACACTGTACTTGCTGCTCCAGTGCTTAGATTGGATCCTCTGCCCCCGGGACTAGAAGCCCCCCCCACCACACACACACACACACACACACACACACACACACACACACACACACACACACACACACACACACACACTCCCTCTACCTCACATGCCTCCTCACTTGTCAGACTACTTTAATTCAGTTTGTCAGCGCTTGTGTGAGTGTGTGTTTGTGTGGCTGAGTGTTTGCTTGTGTTTACAGGTGTATAAATGGTCATGTGCAGTTGATGGCTCTGGGGTATGGGCTAAAAGCGGGACCTTGTGTCACCATGGTTACCCTGCAGTGACCCTCACTGGGCACCCTAAACTAATGGACTGTGCATGTCTCTGTGTCTCTTCTTCTGTGTTTAGTATCAAATCAAGTTGGAGGAGTTAAAGCTAGCGAGCAACTACCACCCATTGTAACCTACATGTATAACTGCTGAACCGCACAAGTATTTCTACTGGTGTTTTTGGCAGTTATGAAAGAGGTGCGTTGCTGCCAGTGGTAGAGGGGAAGGACTCCAGAACCCGGGACTCCTCAATAATTCATCCCCCATGATAGCACTCCTTTCTTTAGCCTGTTGTTGTTGTTGTTTCTGGGTCTCTGTTGAAACTAAGACACAAAAACTCCTTTGTATTTAAATTATTTCTTGCCATGTCTATTTCTTGCCATGTCTCCTTGATCTACCGACCTCTACAGAGACCTTTTATAGAGGGTGACACTGAAGGAATGCACTGACTCAGCTTGGCCATTTCTCTGCACAACTCAAGGCGGTGTGTTTCTGTCAGACGGAGGTTGGTTGGTAGACATGCATCAGACAAACACACACGGCCGTTGTCGTAGCGTAATTCTCCCCAGATAAGGGTCTTGTCCTCATTAGTCTGCTTGTTAATCCCAAATGGGTCTTGTAATCAAGGACGACCTCACTGCAGTACATGCATGCAAGCGCACGCGTACACACACACACACACACACACACACACACACACACACACACACACACACACACACACACACACACACACAAAGAGACACATCCTAGTTAAATAATGCACAGGGCTGATTATTGAATGGCCTATAATTAAATTACTCTTAGGGAGTCTGCTGAGAGGTAGACTACATTTAAACAAAAAGTGTGCGCGTGTTTGTTTGCAAGTGACTAGCATTACCATGTCTATGTATAATGGATGAGTGCTGCTTGGAACGGCACAAGCCCTAATTTGGTACAAATAAGGCTGAGGTGCCATGAGAAGTGTACAGTGCAGGAATCTGCTCGTCCAAGCAGTGAGGTGGCAACATTTTGTTTGTTTGTTTTGTGGGAGCATTCCTGTACAGGCAGAGACGGACTCACCTCATAGTGAGCGGTGCGCTGGGACTCGGAGATGAGCTGGGCATTGCAGATGTTACAATAGCTCTCTGTGAACAAGCCTCCATCCACGACGCCCGCAGACTTCATCTTCATCTGAGACTACACAAACACACACATGCCCAAACATACACAAATATGAATAGAATTCAAATGCAGAACGGAACCAAATGTCAGTGAACCTCACAGTGTGTGTGTTAGAGGTGCATGAGCATGCATATATCTCAATTTAGAAATAGTTTTCCTTCAGAATGACAGATTCGTCATGACAGTTCAGCCCAAATATATGTTGATCCTCTCTGTCAGAACATCCTCTCATGGATGATTTTGGCTCTAGTCTTGGAAACATTGCCCTGAGGCTCTGGCTTGAGTTCCTGCATTTTACACAGCAATAAACTTTTATATTTATATACTGTGTATATATATATATAGTTTTATTTCTCAGTGTATATGTTTGGTATTTAAAATATGAATCTGCGATATAACTATTAATTACAATAAACAAATGTAGTGAAGTAAAAACTACAATACAACCCCGTGAACTGAACAGAGGTGAAGCAGGATGTTCGACACGTTTCACCGCAGCCTTTAGGAATGCAAATTGCACAAAGAAGTGCAGGAACATTGTTCAGGAGTTCATGAAAGTTTAAGAAACTTGGGTTGCTGCTTTCTGGCCATGTTATTAGGCCAAATATTGACATCTTCTGTCATCTTTTCAACTCCACGCTGAGTTAGTATGCATTCTTCCCTAAAGCCCTACTCTGCAGCTCCACTCACGACTTTCATAACCCAAATTTGAATTTTTAAATTCAATTTTGCAAGTTAACGCTTAAGAGAGATGCACCTTTATTCACCCTTTGCAATAACAAACAATTCTGAGCACTGGAAAGAAATATAAATGCTGTAGAGCGGTACAGTGTAGCCATTAGCAACTTTCTGTGAGTATTACAGCCTCTGAAGTAAATTGTTAAAAGGTCTCCGGCAACATTTTCCGCTGAGAAAGGGTGTCTTAAAACCTTGTCGGGGCTAGAATTGCCTAACCAGTAAAACCATAGAGACCTGAGCATCCCACCGGGAGCCGTGGCTCTGGAAGCAGTGTTTTTTTCCCCCTGTTATACTGAGTACTGTAATAGAAAATGGTTTAATGATGTGCTCTGTGGCCTTGTGTTCAATTTTCTATTCTCTTTATTATGTGTACCCCGTAGGCACTGCTCTGACAGGGCTAGGGTGAGTAACGTGTCTGCAGGGAATGGTCCAGGAACATCCACCATTAAACTGGATGAGCCCCTTGCCCCAAGGAAGCGACAGGACAGGGTGCAAATGTTTTATAGAGCAAGATACATGAATGTTGCACAGGTCAGCTCCAGTAACTTTGAAAGGAGATGGTCTTTTGTCCGGCATGGTATCCCCAGAATTGCAACATTAGGGATGAGATCACACAAAATCTACTCCATGTGTCAGCAGGGAAACGCAGTGCTGGGAATTGGTATTATTTATTTCAAGTGTAGTGTGTAATTACCTTTTAGCCAATACACTGGCTCAGCACACGCACACACACACACACACACACACACACACACACACACACACACACACACACACACACACACACACACATTAACACACTGCTGGTAATTACCCCTGTCTGTTCTCCTTGTCTGTTTAGTGCACCCTGGACCCTCCAATTAACTACAGACATGGTGTATAGACAATTCCTCAATTATCTAATTAAACCGACAGCACAGTACGACCCCCATACATTATAATAAAAGGGCAATGCAGATACATTTGAAGTAGAGCAGCACTCTTTAACATTACCTTAATGTGTGCTCGGCAAGTTACAAGCGTCTGAGAAGGATAATATTCATTCTGAAATGTCAGCTGGAAACTTGTTTTGTCTGGAGGCATGGAGGCATTATCACCTTCAGTTTGTGAAGTGTCTTATAAGACACCAAGGAACAGATATATTTTGCAAACTGACATATTAGATTTGCTGCAAAATTTGTGTCCTCCAGCTTTTTGTGACAAGAAAAAAAAACCCTTGTCTGTCTGGACGTCAGCCAGGCAGAAGCTAATCCATCTCCTAATCTTCAGGCTAATTAAAAGTGATTGACTGCAGAAACGTCCTTATCTTCCTAATATCTCTATTACCTTTTGATTATTACATGCAGTATGGAAGATGTAGACTAATTAATAGACTAAATCCGTTGGTGAGATTAATAGAATGGCAGGCCCAATGAAGCAAAAAGATGGGGAGACAGATAGTGGGGGGAAATAATGAAAGAGGTATGGAGAGAGGAAAAAAGAGAGGGAGGGGGAGGTTTATAATGGTCTTCATGTTACATGGGTTTAGAGGTCTTAACGGAAAAGGGGTTTCATTGCCACCATACTGTATCAGCTCATGTGATGTTTTTAAATCTAATTATTGCAACTTTAGCAACAATTTCCTCAGAGGCATGAGGTTATTATTATTATTATTATTATTATGTAATGGGACATTTCAATTTAGGTTCATCTTTCGATTCCTTCTTTATAGCTCAGCATCTTATTTTTTGCTTAGATGCACACAAAGGTCACTGTAAACTATGCAATCAATGGTGATGGAATTAATTGACCATTTATTGGAGGGAAAAGGCTCTTCTCTTCAGGGGAATTCTTACAACCTGTGCACAACTTCACTATAAAAAATAAAACATTTTCCAAACCTCTTGCATCCAAAATATCTTGCATCCAAAATATATTTTCATCATATCATATATCATCATTTGGCTTTGCTGTTGGCCGTGTTAGACATCTTCATGAATGTAATTGGACATTACGAGCCATAGTTGATTCTAATCAGCCAGCACAGTTTCTGAACTAATGCTATGCTTTATTTTGGGTTGATTCAGGTCTGTGTGGCTGCTGCTCACTTGGAAACATTTTACATACTGCAAGCAAGGATATTGCAGTTGTCAATCAAGTGAAACGACACCTACAGTCCTGATGAGGCAGATAAATATAGCATTCAAACGTGTTTGTGTGTGTGTGTGTGTGTGTGTGTGTGTGTGTATATATATATATATATACTCACATATGTTTTTCTGAACTTTGAGGACAGAGATATGAGAAGTATACACGAACATCTGCTCAATTTAAAAATAAAAACTCAGTCAGAAAAAGGATTGCAAAACCTAGACGAGACTTAACGAATGCATCTAAAGACAGAATGAACCTGAAGGTGGTTCTCCTTTAAGACCACATCAAGTATTGAACATGGGTGTGAACTCTGAGCCTTCCCTCAAATCTCCGCCTCTGGTCCACAATTCGTAATAAAGCTGGCATTGAATTGGACGTGGCTTTTTGTTCTTGTCTAGTAAATGCAACCACTTAGAGTGTTTTCTGTCACCTGGGCTTACAATATTAATTACTTTGTAGTATTACTTACAACTAGATAGCGTTGTACTAAATGAGAGCCCTGTTGTACTGACAGAGATATAGTGTAATGTCTTATACCACCGGGGAGCTTCAAAGACACTATTCCTAACACTCTCTGTTATGTCCCCTTTGAAAATCATTGTTTCATTCCGTTGTCATTTTTCTTGATTTGAATGCACCACCGCAGCCCAGCACCCCGAGAAGTTTGGTGGGGTTCGGTGCCTTGCTCAAGGGCACCTTGGCAGTGCCCAGGAGGTAAACTGGCACCTCTTCAGCTACCAGTCAGCAATCCCTACCTGGTCTGTGGCCCACGCCAAGTCCCTACAGACTGAGCTACTGCTGCCCCTGGTATACTGGTATACCGGTATACTAGTACTGGTATGGCGTTAACTAGAGATGAACTAGTGGAAGACTGATACATGGGCCACACTTTACAGAGCATAGGAGAAAGGAGCACACACAGAGAGACTGAGGATTAAAAAGAGAGAGAGCAGCAGGACGTCTTATGAAGGGTAACGTCGGTATTTTCTAACCTTGACCCTATTTTCCCATGTTTTTGTGTCTAAGTGACTAATGGAGACAACAATTTAAAAAATTGGTCCAGGAGCCTATTGAGCTAGAACAAATATAATCATATTGGGCGATTCGGCATCAATGAATGTCCACTCAAAGTGCTTGTTTTTGCCACATAAATGCTCAGATTGTTATTATAAGTGTCTGCCAACATTATGGAAAGGACCCTACAGAGAAATATAAAAACATGTTTACCTTTTGATCGATTTGGTCTGTTTTTTATTATGTCGTGTATGACTTGTTGCCTTAGGACGCTGTAAACATGGGTGAGAATTTGAGAGAGGGCTGCAGCAACAAGTCATACGTGACACAATAACAAACAGACCGGATCAAGTGTTTTATACTATTTTTTAGGGTCCTTTCCTATAATGTTGTCAGACACTTTTAATAACACTCTGAGCCTGTAAGGGGCAAAAGCAAACGCTTTTAGCGGACATACATTGATGGTGCGGAATCTCCCGGCATGATAACATTGCAGCCGTTTTGTGGCTGCTGGCTGCAGAGCTCTCGCTCAATAAGGGAACAATTTCAAAAAATTGTTGTCCTCATAAGTCAAAAACATGGAAAATAGAATATAGGTTAGGAATTACCAAAGTTCCCCTTTAAGTAAGGATTTGATCTTTTCATTTCTGCTCCATCAGAAGTGTCGCTGTGAACTGTCTGTTCCCCTCTCCCTCTTTCTGAGGTCACATTTTATATATATAATAGTTCCTTTCTCATTTGAAAGTGCTGCTCTGATTTAACTGTCAAATTATGCATACAGTCGATGAAATATTGACATCAGCCTGTGAGCCAATGACCTGTCTAATGAGTCACTGGTGGGTATAACAAAAGAAAAGGTTGCAGGGTTAATAATATGGAACCCTGTATCGCAAAGGCACTCTGCCATGTCACTTTGATGTTCCACATTACAATTTTCTTCCCTGTTTCACTCTTTGTAATGTAATCTTTCCGACACTCTCTCTTCGTCTGCCCCCACCACACACACACACACACACGCTCACGCTCCAAACCTCTTTGTACAGTAGCAATCAAAGGTACTAGACTGAGGGAATAACGTCTTCAAAGGAGCAGGAGCCCGAGTCTGAACCCAAATCGTCATTCATTCTGTTTGCACTGCAGGAGTTCGCTTTGTACTGTTCTTGCTCAATGCTGCAAACTGCAAACATAAACACACACTCAAATACAGCCAGGGTACAAACACACAAGTCTCACCTCGGAAAAATAAAACTAAGAGCTAAAAGCTAAAGATCCAAAATGGGTGACAAATGTGTGATTAGGGTTCCTGCCTGTTCCCTCATTGTTCATTTCAGCACGTTCAAACCAAGAGGGTAGATCGTCTTTAGTAGAGACAGAGTGTGGTACAGAAAAGAAAAACACACTTAATGCCAAGGTCAGGTCACACTCCTCCCCCTGAGTCAGTGTGTGTGTCTGTATTATGACTGTCCCTCTCTTTGCTCACTGCTTCTTGTGCCCCAAATTCTGTTCTAGAGCATTATGGAGTGTCTTCATATTGGCAGTCACACATATTCACACTATGCTTTTCATCTTTCCCCCAGCCCTTCTACCTCGTCTCTCTCCGTGTTGGAAATGTGGCCTTGAGGCCGGGGATTATTCATAAGAGATGGTGCATTCTAGACTTATCTGCTCTTGCCAAAGAAAAGCAGATAAGCTACTGTATTATGCACCTTAGTGCTGCAGTTCATTTGCAATGCAACTTGAAGTTAGACACGTTCATTCTTCTTAGGGATACTTACAGAAACGTTCTATAATATTTGAGATAGCGGTACGTGTAAAATCTCAGCTCACCCTTGCAAAAGGGATCAGGATCCCAAAAAGACTTACTGAATAAATACAGAATAAAAACAAGAAAGGGCATTCTCACTATTTCTTTTGCGTTAATAGTCCGAGGACTGGCCTGGACTAGTGAACATCAGAACATATATGGTACTGACAGGTGTGTCTAATGCACAGAGCATCAAAACTAGCAGAGGAATCAAGTGGATGTCAGCTCTGAGTCTTTTTAGCCATGCTAGTGGCGTGCCTCCATTGACAGCAATCCTTCGCTGGCCAGATCTCAACTAAAGGATGGATTGTTAGGACACTTGTTTGAGACATCCTTGTCCCCCTCAGGATGAATTGTAATAGCTTTAGTGACCCCCAGACTTTTTCATGTTAACTATCTTAGCTTAGCCAACATGCCAATCCTGCTATGAATGCCAATGACTTTGGTGATCATAGTTCAAGGTTTTCACTTATCTTATGAAATATCTCAACATCTACTATGAATTGTTTGGACTCACATTCATGTCCTCATTTGACCTTTGATCCAGCCATCACCAGGTGACATTTTTTTCAATATTTGGGTTTAATGACATTCCCATCAGCCTCAGCTATACTTTGTGCTTAGTGCTAATCAGCAAAGGTTATCATGCTAACATGTTAAACTAAGATGGTGAACATCGTAAATATTGCACCTGTTTAAGATAGCATGCTGATGTTAGCATGTAGCTCATCACATTGCTTAAGTACAGAGCATGGCTGTAGACTCTTAGTCCTTGAATACCACTCCTTTTGTTCCATACTAGTCATATTTATAGGAGATATTGCAGTGAAATAGCGCAGCCAATAAAAAACTTGACACAAGTGAGACTTTTCCTTGGTTCTTTGTTGCGTTTCCACATTTCAAAAGAACATTTGTTCATCAGTAGATTAATAAGATTGAATAGAAGGTCCCCACTAGTGCTCTCTCAGGGTAAGGCAGTTTGTGTAGCAAACTATAAATCAACTCCTTTCATCTCATTTATTTATTTATGTCATAGACTTTGTAACCTCTCGGCCTCTCTCAGACCTTTTATTCGGTGCGGCTGTGGAACTTTTATCTCTGAAAATCTCTCTCTGGGCCATTACTTGTTAATGGTATTAATAGCAGATCCACCGCTTTAGGCCACAATATGGATTCATTAGAGGGTGAATGAAGACTATTATCCCGGGCAAAGTAAAGCTTTCCCAATTTAACCGAGCACATCTCTGCTTCCCTTTATCTGTGTGTGTGTGTGTGTGTGTGTGTGTGTGTGTGTGTGTGTGTGTGCGTGTGCGTGTGCGTGTGCGTGCGTGCGCGTGCGTTCAGTAACCAAGTTAATGGGGGGAGACGAAGGCGGCCTGAAGTTTCAATTGGGGTCGTTATGTTACTGTAACATATGGGGAGTGCTATGCTGAATGGCAACAAAACTGTTGGGGTCTATCTGTTCCATTAGCAACTAATTGCACTGTTTTTATACTTTGGCACATTCTGTCCAAATGTTCTTATTATGTTTAGTGTGACTTTCCTGCCACAATTCTCATCTCCATATTTTCCTCTTAGCATTAAACAATGTCTTGGTTTTTTGCACTTAACACCCAGATTCAATACCAACTGTATTAGACCTGAAACTGCACTGTCAAAGCGTGGTTTGAGGATCCACCAACACCAGGGAAATGGTGTGATCGATGAAAAAGAGAGTCTTTGAACATGGTATTGCACTAAGCAGAAATATATTCGCTTTAAGGATTTGGGCTGATGGCAGCATGCGGTCCACTCAGTATAATACACACTTACATGCACATTGCTTTTGGTAAACAGAGTGAATCTGGGATCAGGGCACCTAAAAATAATGTTATAATTCAATATTTTCACATGTATTTTCCATAAACAATCTTATAATGTATTTCCATGTACAATATGTTTTATACTAGCGGGCAGATTGGGGTGAAATGCAGAAGGGCGCAAACGGATTTCCCATGAGGCAACGTGCACCTCAGCACCACAGACATGCTTTACCTCAGAGATTGGAAATAAAAATAAGTGTAAAACAAATTAGGCATAAAATTGCGTTAAGTGCATTAAGCCAAATAATGCTTTATAATGACTTTCTTCTCTCCAAATCTCTCCGTCCTCTCTCACTCTCTTTGTCTCCATTACTGAACTGATATGACTGCAAACACCTAATTAGAAATATGACTCTTTCCCTTTTACTAATTAGTTAAATAAGCTCATTGTTCTGTTGCACAAAAAGCTTGACTAATACGAATATTACAGCAAGGTTCTGGTGGCTTGACTGTAAAGTGGGAATATAAATAGTTTCAGTGCAACACGGCTGAGAGTTGATGATGTGTTTTGGCCCTAAGGGGACATGTACACAAATATCCTTGTAGGATCAACTGTCAATCACAGGTCTCCGATTTTATATATAAGTGTCTGTCACACTGTCGTGTGTGTGTGTGTGTGTGTGTGTGTGTGTGTGTGTGTGTGTGTGTGTGTGTGTGTGTGCTTGTAAGTTGCCATGCCTGCAGGAATCCCACAATAAGCAAAAGGTAAAAAAAAATGAACCCATTAATGCACCTTTTGTAAGAGGTGTGTGTCTCTGCATTTGTGTGTCTTTGTTTTCTTTTGTTACAGCGTTTCTATGAAAACGTACAAAAACACTGTTGGTTTCTGAAGTGTATACATGTCAGCCTGCTTGAACCACTGTGAGATTGTGCTGGAATAATTACACAGATCACGGTCAGGGTAAAGTAAGTCCAGATTAATAGTGTTAATAGAGTATTTCTGGTGTTTTCATGCTCGGCTGACTAGGAACCTTGGGATTGATTGACTTAACTTTCACACTATAGACGTTTTTGTTTATTCAGTTTGCCGGTAGCAGTATTCTCTAAGACAGTGCGAGTGTTATTACATTGAAATGATTGATTTTAGCTTTTGGGTTTAACTGTTAAGCCTAGAGCTTGTTTGGTCCTTGAGTGTTTGTTAGAGAACAGTGCTTCCAGCAAACTGGAGCTACCCGAACAGAGAAGCATTGATCATGCAATCATCTGATCGTACAAAAGAAGAAGTCCATGTCGAAAACAAGCCGACAAGAAAAGCAACTAAAACTTTGAGCTATTTTAGATTTATTTTTGGGTCAATCAAATAAGATCAAATGAAAAAAAGTAATAACAACAGTAGTATTCACCACCCTATTAACCACTCTCGGCTTCAGTTACATGAACTCTGCCTCCTTTGCCATTTGATTTAAAGAAAACAATATGTTTTCTAAAAATGAGTGTGGGTTTGATCCGGGAGTTGAAAATGAGAAGGCACCATTTGTTTATTTTCTATTGCAGAAACATTTCCAGGAAAATTGAGAGAAATCAAACAGCCTTTACACAACAACACCACACAGATTCTACAGTAGAGCAGTGAGTTACTTGAAATGAGTTATGTAGTCCCCACATGCACACAACACCCCCATCTACTACGATAGCATACATATAAACATCGTATGTGCTGTGTAAATTATGACCACGTATACATGCACACAAAGGAATATGCTGTTGATATATATGTATGAGTTTGCAGTGCATGCTGTGCGTCTCACACACATGACCACAAAGGAATATACTATTGATATGTACTGTATGAGCTTGGACTGCATGCTGTGTAACACACACACACACACACACACACACACACACACACACACACACACACACACACACACACACACACACACACACACACATGGATTAAATAGGGCATGACCTTGCAGCACTCTAGTCCATATGAATAGGAAGAAAGGACCTATGATCAAGTGCACGTGCTTCTTCAACTCGCATCTATTCCTCAGTGAGTTTGTGAGAATGTCTCTGAAGTTTTGAAAAAGCGAATAACTTATTTAGATAAAGTCAAAGACGGAAAAGAATGAATTCTACATCTGATAAACATATTTGTCTTTCAGTAATGCAGCCACAATATCCCCCTCTCCTTCCCTCACTCCCCTCCCTGTCTGGCAGCAGGCCAGTTTCCGAACATGGTGATGGAGCAAAAGAAAATTGATTTCTAAAGAGCTCTGTCTGCTATATCCGAATATGAAATGTGCAACCAGTTATTACTCTAACACGGATATTAACATAACACAACAACCATGTCAAGATATATATTAAAGATGTCTTGTTCCGGCTGAGAGACTCAAGAAATAATCTAAGATTGATAAACCGCCACTTGTTCAAAGCGCGCCAAATCCTTATCAATACTGCACAATTTTGACGATCTATCTGCTTTGGAACAGAAGCACAAAAGCTCTTTGGAAAAGGTTGGCACTGCCCTGATGCTGCCATGAGACGGACTCAATATCTTGATCGTGTAGACGGGCTCAACGGGCGGTCCTATATTAGCTATTATGCAGCTATTAATGAATGTACACTAGGAAAGGTCAAATGGCCCACACGTTGATGTACATGGACACACATGCACACACACGCACACATTAACTCAGATGCACCCATGCAAATACTGCACACAGTTAGCAGAAAGGTCACAGCATACGGTGTCTGAGATGAAGATATTTGAAGAAGATATGCTGCCTGTTGCTATGGAGCACTCCAGGAGGAAAACATACAGACACAAAAGACACACACCTACACACGAGATGCTATCAGTCTTAGAGAAACTAGAGCACTTACACACCCATGAACACAAACACACACACACACACACACACACACGTACACGCACACGCTCACGTACACGCTCGTTCCATCAATCCATGTCCTCATAAAAAAGCCGAGAAGCAGAAGCCACTTTTCAGGAGCATCACTGCCTCAATTATTTCTCCCGGACTTTGTGTGTGTGTGTCTTTCTTTGTGTGTGTGTGTGTGTGTGTGTGTGTGTGTGTGTGTGTGTGTGCGCAAGTGTGCATATGCTTTATTTGTGTGTATTAAAGGAAAGCGAGCACTTTGCAAGAACAACATCGCTTTTCGGTTTATTCCTTCAGGACTGGGTAATTTATGCCAGTCGGTTAATCAGATTCTCCCCCAGATGCCGTTCAGCACCTCATGAGAGACAGAAAGAGGGAGAATGAAATCGGCTTCTGTACGTCTTGATGGCTCGGAGCTGGCAACAGCTACACTGCATATGTTCCACATTATCAACATGCTAATAAATGGCTTTATTTTCTTTTTGCATTTTTTCCTCCTTCACTTTAGTATTGGCTCTGAGGTTACATGCAGTGCAGCACATGGCAAGTGACATGAATACAAACTGCATATATATTGCAACAACATTATCTTTACTTTGTAAACACATATTCTACAAAACGCACAGTGAAATACAGAAACACCTTTTAACTCAATTGTAACCAAATAGAATATGGTGAAACAAACAGTCGATCGACAGAAATGTATTCAGCAACAATTCTAATGACAAATGACAATGAAAAATCGCTGGTTCCAGCCTTGTAAATGTTATTCACTGCTTTCATTGTAAATAACCTGAACATTTTGGGTTTTAGAACAGGGCTGCAATCAATGCTTATTTTCATTATCGATCAATGTGCCGATTATTTTCTTAGTTATTGGGTGGTCTAAATAAAGTCAGAAAATTGTGATAAATGTCCATCACAATTTCCTGAAGCCCAAGATGCAAATGTCTTGTTGTGTTCGACTAAAGCTCAAAAGCCAAAGATGAAGATGTTTGAGATCACACAAGACAAAGGAAAGAAGCAAATCCTTCGAATTGAGAACTGATTGTCAACATTTTCTGTCTATTGACTAATCGATTAATCGACTAATCGTTCCAGCTCTAATATAGAGCTGTGGTTTGGACAAAACAAGCATTTTGCAAAAGGGTTATTGGACTCTAGGAAGCTTTGATGGGCATTTTTCAAATTTTTGACTTCTGTCAGTTCATGGACCAAAAAGTGAATCAATTATTTGACGGATTCACGATAGTGAAAATTATCGTCAGCTCAAGGTGCATTTCTCTCTATTCTAGCCCTGAGACACTCTGCCGCCCCGTCTGCTGCAGTGACCTGATGTACAGTAGAAGTCAGCGCAGGCTGATCAATAACTGCATGTAAACGGAGCATGAAGCCTCAGCTCTGCTCAGTCGCTGTGGCTACATGTGGAAAAATAGACTCAGAGAGGGAAGCTCGCAGTCAATAAAATGTCCTTTTCTGAGGACTGAAATATTAATTGCGAGTGATGACAAATTAATTGAACTGTCGACTTCATGACTCTCATTGTGTCTGAATGAGGGATATTTGAGGATATGTACTGTGTGTGTGTGTGTGTGTGTGTGTGTGTGTGTGTGTGTGTGTGTGTGTGTGTGTGTTATGGGTTCAGTCCTGGTGACAGGCAGGCGAGTGCTGTGTAAAGGCCATAAGCTGGTATCATCCTGCCACAGATGCCCTGTGTGAGACTGACGCATTCTTCTCAAAGTGACAAATACTTGCATTGAGCGCGCTCTGAATTAGAGGGATGGGAGCCAGTGAAACTAGATGCAGCAAGTATCAGACCTAATCCATAATACATCTGACACGTGTCTTCATATTTCACATAAAGTCATTATTGTAGGTGTGCCAGAGCCTGGATTGGCACTGAAATGAAAAGTTTCTGAATCATGAGGAAAATCCCTGCATCTAATTCAAATTATAGCGGGCGGCCAAGTTTCCTAAATTAATTCAAACTGCTCTGGAGCTGAACTGAAATGAGCTGAATTATTTGAATAGCCAGTGGCCAGAATATTAAGGTGTTACTATATTGATTGTTACTATATTGATAATCAATTCATATTTTAAGTCATTTTTCAGGCGGGAAACACCACCCTCTCTGGTGTCACCTTTTCCAACATAAGGATGAGCTGCTTTCCTGTCTTTGTCACTGTGAACTGAATACCTTTGAGTTTGTTCAAAACAACACGTTTGGGGACCCCACCTTGGACATTTGTCACTGTTTGCCGACCAAAAAGTTAATCAATTAGCCATATCCAGAGCTAAAATCATAAGTTGCATGCAGCCCTTACACTACATTAGTCCCGCACCTCATGACCAACATCTTGAGACGCTCCAGAAACGCATGCATCGACCTCATCGATAACTCAAAGTGCTACTTTAACGATATATTGTCCAATAAAACACCCAGGAAGGATATTATATAGGCTAAGCACGATAGGAAGACTATAATATATAATCACGCAGCAGTAGATGATACACATTAGAAAATGGAGCTCAATACCTGGCCTCTGATTTATCTGCAGATTAAATACCCAAAAGTTTGCAGAGGTTGCTACAAACTCTACTACCCCTCTCCCCGCAGGACTTTCATGGAGTGATTGAGTGATTCAAGGGGCCAAAACCTTCAGTATTCTGCTGGCAACAGACAGAACAAATGATCCAGACGTCAAATAAGGACGTCAATAACGCATCTGTTGAACAAACTCTACTGTCAGCATTCCCCATTCAGTTCGCAGTCCATCACTCACCTTGCGCAGAGGCAGCGACTCCTCTCCGACAACCATCCGCCAAACGTCTGTGATCCTTCCACGCACCTGTGCCGTAAAATCCCCCAAAAACTTAACGCGAGTCCTGCCAGCTGGAGCGTCCTTGGTAACGCTGCTCCGCAATACAGATGTCTTCTTTGTGTCTTGATTTTAAATCGCGTCGTACCCTCCAAAAAAAAAAAAATCTTTAAAAAAATAACTCCCTCGCGCTGCTCTCTGTCGTGATGCGCGTGTCCTCTAGCCCTCCGCTCTAGTCCATAGTATCGCGGAGGTAAGAAGAAGAGACGTAGCGCTGTTGATATCATCCACTACTACTCCAACCGAAAGGCACCGCGGAGGGGAAAACAAAAACAAAGTGAGCTATCCCAGCGCGAGGGAAGGTTCAGAGGAGGGGAGAGGAGGAGAGGAAGAAAGTGTGAGCAGCCTTCCACCGGGATGAATGAAAGAGAAAGCGCTCTCGGCTCACACAGTGCGCGCGATAGTGTACACTCAACGCTGGATTAGCAGAGTGAGTGAGTGGGAGCACTGGTCGAGTGAGTAGGTTTCCGCACAGTGCACCCACATGAATATCACCTTACATAAAAAATGAACTGAGAGACTGAAAGAGCGCCAAAAATCCCTGGAATGAAATGATTGTTGTATTGACATGGTGTTTCCATAGCGTGATGGTAAGCCTATAATTAAGTGTGCTACAGTCCCCTTATCACATTATACTGAACAGGCTCATTCCTCAGCCATGCTTCTTGTGGACGGGATGGTGCTGGTATTGTGAGTTTCTGCAGTTTTCCCAGCATGCATTTGACTGAAGACAATGTCCAGTGTCTTGGGATTCCGATGATATTCCTGCAGGGATTCCGAGGAATAATTATCCGGTGGTATTTTTTTTTAACATTTGGATCAACGATTAATTGTTAAGACTTTGTTAATATGCTGAACCTGCAACCTGCAATATGAATAATGCACATTGGTGGAAATGTTTCATGGTCATTTTCCTCTATTTACTGTCTTTTAGTAGAATATACAATTAGTCGATCAAATTTGAAAAAAACACCCTCCTTTATTGAAGTAGGAAAAATACCCCCCAATAAATACCATCGGCTACCAAAGCTTCACGAATACTTCCAACATTGCTCACTTTTTGGCGTCAATATCTCTTCTTCATATTTTACTGCAGACATGTTGATGTTATGCTGAGGAACTGAAAGCAATATGCTGAGTGGTCAACAGACAAGCTACAATACGAGGATGATTGCAGTCTATTGCTGTCTTATTCCGCAGACCCACTGAAATGAAACACACTTCTGGCAGATTCTACAAATCATTATCTCAGCAAAACCAAATTGCTGCAAATCAACCCGTTTTTCAGAAGGAAGTATTTCTAAGGAATTTGAATAAACAAACAGTTGCTTTTGAATAACAATCGAACCAAGACAACATTTCATAGCCATGACTCACAGTAAAAATTCACAGAAACCCCGTTTTGTTGCTTTGCACTGCCAAAAATAACCACCCTTTATCTATGGAAAATGGCATTAATTCACTGTGGATCGCAAACACTTCCTAAAGCAATCACATGCACCAAATTTAGAGCTTAGTTGAAAAAATGACATTTCTTGACTTTTTATATATTTTTTCTGTTCGATTATCCCGGGTCTTTTTGAAATGCCACATTTTCTCACTAGTGTATGGATGTGCATTTATTCCAGCAGAATGAGCGCCTATTACACGCTTTCTGAGGCTGTGACAGCAGCTCTCAGTGAGGAAGCCAAACACTTCACAGCTCAGACAATGTACCCAGGCAGACACACACACACGCACACACGCGCACTAATACGCACACAAGCATACACACAAACCCACTGACACAATGCACATTGACGAGATGAAAGGACCAATTTATCAAACCACCAGCCAAGGCAGGCCTGAGGACGTACAGTGCCAGCATTGGTCTGGAGAAAGAGGGCAGGATGTGCCTGTGTGAGTGTGTGTTTAACTTTTCTTTTTTTTCCCCTTTTTCTTTGGCAGTAAAGTCATTGCTATTAACTTAACATTCACTTTCGCCCTTTGGGTACGTTTTCCAAGAAAAATGCATCACCTTTAACCCTGATGCCAGCTGACGTGGCTGCATGACAAGATAATGTAGTTCTTGTGATTGTCAGGTGCTTTGGAGTACAGAAGAGAAAGTGTGTTAGTTTGTTAAAAAGAGATCGTGAGCAAAGGAGAGGCAAGGAGAGGACGGTGCTGGTGTCTGTCCCTGGTGCTTTCTCATTAAACCGACAAGATCAATGTTCATTCTCAGAGCTTTGCAGCATTTACAAGACCGAACTAATCCACTATTAGAGAGCTGACAGAGAAGGCACAGAGCAGTGCTTGGAAAGAAGTTGGGTTCAAATGAAACAAGAACAGTACCAAAATGTGTCTAACGTCTGTATATATATTCTCTCTGGACATCTCAGTGGATCGACGCAGCTCACTGTTGTGTCAGGACATCCTCACTGCAAGACGTTGATCAGTTAGGAGATGTTGTCTTGAAAGTGTCTTTCTAAGGAGAGACAGAGAGATGCCGACAGACACAAAGAAAAAAAATCTAATATTAGTTAGAACTTGATATTTGACTGCGACAGATGACAGAGCTGATATTAGCCAATATTGAAATATTAGTGATATGATGGAGGCTCTTCCTGGACGACAGCTACAGCTATTTTTGCATTCATTCATTCACTCACTTAACCTTCGATTTGTTTTTGTAAATTAATATGTCCAGATTATATATGCTCCATAATCGGTTTGTTGGATCTGGATCACAATGATTTGAAGTGCAGCTCATCCATCTGATGTACACGTGTGGACAACACAATATTGAGTTTATGAATTATTAATAATAAGCAAAGCATATTGTAACTCCTCTCATACTAGCATCAAATATAAGCTTTTGACAAATGCAGTCTTAAAGTATAACTGGCGATATGAGTGATTAGTGATCATTTTACTATTAACATTGGCTTTCCAAAACTCACGCAGTACTGTCTGAACCCTCATCTACTCGATTACAAAAAGTAAAGCCATGTAGAAACAGATACTACAAAGGCAAAAAGAAATCAGCAGAGATTAAATTGATGCACCAGATTTTATTTCCACACATCCACTAACTCCCTAGCTGATGGAGTGTTTATATTTAGATGTGAATAAGTGTGTGTTTATGTGTGAGGGAGAATATTTCAAATGTTAGTCCCCAGATTTTGTGATGTCGGCTTCAGTGCGGTGCATCTGTTGGGTTTTGGCTGCTGGGATACTGGCCCGGTCTGCTTGATGCTGCTCCAAGGTTCGGGGGCAGCCTGCCGGCGCTGCCAGTTGGTGGTCAGCCCGAGCGTGTTGGGTTGACATTGTAGTTGAAAAAAAAAAGTAAGGCCGACTCCAAGAATCGTGGTCCCAAAAGTATTTACAAATCTGATATGCTGTTGTTTGTTCACCACAGGTCGGAGACACAGAAAGAGACACTGACTACTACGATGCAGACAGTGCATTTTTGTGTGGAGTGCATGTGTCTGTAATAAGTCCGGGGAACATAGAAATAAGAGGATACGGACAAATATGGGTCCATGCTCTCTCTCCAATAAAGTGTTTATTGGAGACAGGTGAGGGGTAATCCAGAGATAGAGGTTTTATTTCAGGAGCATCAGCATGTCTTACACTTACAGCTCAGATCACTTACAAACAGCCATATATAGAGTACAGCTGACACTGAGAACGCACAGAAGGAGCTAAATCAAAATTAATGTGATCTTGTCGCCACCCTGAACACCAGACGAGGGAAAAGGAGCGAGGACAGGAGAGTAATTGATATCTATGGTGTCAACTCCAACACAAGTTCACCCTTGTGATTAATGTATTTTTCCTTCATTATCCACAACTTATTATAGCAACTCAAACATAAAGCCCTGCTCTTATTTTTATTGCAAAGATTGCAATACATGTCTGTGGCTTATGCCGTACGTAAGCAAAATGATGGAACATTTCTATTCATTAACTGCTTTCCTTAAACTTAATTTCATTCCACAAACAATGGCACTTCATTTATTCCAACCCTGACAGTCTGAAGTTCATTCATTTTTGAAGTCATTAGCATTTTAACTTTCCCATTTTCTCACAACTCAAATTTCTTAACATGATTGATAGCGAGGTGGCAGACGGATCCATGTCAGCCCCACTGTACAAACACGATATTTGTCATCAGATGTCTGGAGCTGTATTTTTACACTAACAACTCATGCAGAACTGGACTATGCATGAAAGTCTGTCATCTGGTTGATGTGTGAGGACCAAATTATTTATTATTTAGTCTATCTCATTCATTTTATACCAAAACTTGATTATATGTCAAACATTTCATGCCAACATTTGTCGCTGCAACATGAAGTTTATCTTTTTTTTAAAATAATTTTTATTCTCCTTCACACAATAGCATGCACACGTTTGCAGTTACACCCATTTCAATTCTGTACTTTCCTCGGGATGATATCAATAGGATGCTGCTTTTGTAAAATGATTTTTGTTGATGCACATTCATGCGTCCTGCTGCGCTGTAAATCCTGTCCTCCTTTCTCTGGCCCTCTGGTCTGCACTTGGTAGCTATGGCCACCTAGAGGTCAAATCAGCACAGCGCACGTTCCGTCAACATGCCTTCATACCAACGGTTCCCAAACTTTGTTAGCTTGTGACCCCCTCAAAGACAGCTAGGTCTACTTGTTAGCCCTGGTTACAGGCTACATATTTCTACAAGTTGTAATACACTATAAGTGACACTTCCCTCTCAAATTGTACTATTTGAATACTTTTTAGAGGCGTTAGAGAAGTAAAATGATCCAGTAAATTGCATTAAAAGAAAAATGAAACATATATTTGAACAAAAAAAAGAGGTCTTGTCCAAAGATTGTATAATCTTTGGATTTTAGTAACACAGAAGCACAGGCTAATATATTTGCATGCATATTATATATATTTTGTATATTATATGCATGTTAATGCTGTTTGATTAACCCATCTATCATCAGGATAATCCAAAATTACAGGCTATCTTTGGTTATTCAGCATGGTTGAATACAACAGTATACAGAATATTAAAAAGGACCGTCTCGCCTGTTGTAGGATGCATAAAAAGACACAAGATGGCACTAGAGCGCTGCTCTTTTGCTCTATACTGGTTCGCGAGAAGAGAAAGGACAAATGAGAGAGCGAGATAGAGACGGAGTGAGCGAAGCCGAAACCTCAGCAATGTTTTATGACGCACAATCAGCTGAGTGCCTCCATTTAAACCAACATTAATTAAATTTATGGCGAATTGAGTTTACACTCTGGAATTGAGTTTTCTTTACTGAAATCACTTTGAGTTGATTTACTCCCAACTTTTCCACTTGGTTGCCTCTAATTAAATCCAAATGACTCAGTCCTCATTACAGATGTCTCCCTGGAATTTAAACACTGTGTTGACTTGCTGTTCATCAGCCTGTGTTGTGTGTGTGTGTGTGTGTGTGTGTGTGTGTGTGTGTGTGTGTGTGTGTGTGTGCGTGTATGCACGCCTGGAGGAATTTAATTATGTTACAGTACATGTATTCATTTACATTCTGTGTGGTTTGTCTTCTTCGCCGTGCTGGTTGCTGAGCATGCTTTTGCAGTGTGTCACTAACGTTCTCAGGCATGTGTAGCACGTTGGTTCCTTTATGATTGAGCTTCTCTCAGGCTCTTATTAGGAGCTGTCATTTTTACCCCTTAAACCTTGAACATCCCAGCGTTCCACTCCCCAGAATCACTCCCAGAGTCCCATATTTCCCCTTTGCTCCTGAGGATCTTATCTAGATGTCTGGTATATTTCAGCAGGAGAACTGTATTGAGACTATAGATTTTCCCACAAGCATCAGATTGTAAAAATGCCCATATGCATGCACGCACACACACATTGAAATTAATGTCTTTGCATGGTACAATAGGCATGCCTTCAGTTGACTTTGACTTCACGTTAATCTCTCCATCACCATTTCCAAACATGTTGATCTGCAAGCTCTACCTAAGTTCTGTGAATTTCCATTCCCTGTGTATCCATGCCGCTCCGAACAATGACATGATCCTCACATGGCTTTATTTTAAATCCCCCAGAAATCCGTAACAACCACCGGCATGAAAGTAAAGCAGGGTAACCCTTTCCAACAAGCCATTATTCTCTTTCTTCCAAACAAAAGGGACTCAGCTTTCTGGCTAACGAGACTGAACTCATGGTCTTGTGGTTGGAACAGAACAAAAACATTTACAGGGACCGTATGCTGCGCAGTCATAGTCACGACCGTGTATGTGATCATGTGTGTGTGACCATGACTCTCTGTGTGTTTGCTCAAGTTTTGACCTGTGTTCAACTTTTCTTCTCCGTTAGTCCCTCGTTCCAGTAGATGATGAGATTACAGCAGTGGTTTGAGGGTCTATTTGGGACCCTCACTAAGGATCCCAGGGGCCGGAAGTATGTATGTGCACAGTGTGTGTGGGTGAGTGTGTGTTTGGCAGAGGGGAAAACCTGTGTAATCTAAATCACAACAATACAGTGAAAGTCAATAAACTCATGTTGCAAAGCCACCCACCCACTTACCACACACATAACCAACAACAACAACAACATACTGGCAAATAACTCCCCTTTGCAGAGTAATTCACTTCCTGGTTCTGTCTGTGTTGCCAAATTGCCAAATCAGGAAACAAATTATTTCTAAAAAGTGTTTTTAATAAGTGTTTTTTGGTCAACAACATTTAGGAAAAAATGTCTCTTGGTAAGCTTGGGTGATAAAACGAGATTATCGCTCAACACAAGCTTTTCACTGACTCCATCCACAAACATCCGTCGGACCAATCATACTGATCAATCGGTTTATTAGGGTTGTACCGAACTGTTATGAGGGTTTCGAAGCTCTGAAGCTTCATTCATAATGTTGAATTATTATTATTATTAACTTACAGAAACATTGCATGCAGTAGTCCACCTTCTCTCCCTCACACACAGGATAAACAACACTATTCAGGAAAAATGAGTGGTGGGCGAAGGTAAATTATAACTTTTATGATGTGTTCAAATGTTATCCACTTTTTTAGAAACTTCAATGAATACAGTTGTTTGAATGAGGTGTTTTTACATCAATCGATTCGATTGGTGTTTTTTTCTGTCTGTTTTTTTTTTTTTTTTACAAAGTGTGAGGTTTTGATACAACAAATCTTTTATCTCTGAAACCTGCACGGAACTTTTGGCCTCCCAGTGACTACAGATGGAAATTTGTCTGGTACAATATTGTACATTGTCCCTGCTAAATAGACAATAAAATACATAAACTCAAAATGGTTCACATGTATTAACCCAAAGAACTGAAGCGGAAAAATATGTTTCAAGAGTAACAGTCAAAAATGTAAGTTGGTCTTTTAAATGATGGAATTACAGGGATAAAATGTGTCAGTGGAATTGTGAATAATACTTTTGCGGAAATCTTTTGTGCATCTTCTAGCAATGCTCAGCTGGATCAAGTGCTTTTCAGACCAGATATAGCAAACTTCAAAGGGAAACAAAACTGGAGCACACTGATTGAGTTGACATTTTATGTATTTATTTGCCGCTTGTCTTTGTCCATCTAGACTCTGATGGAGGCATAGTAGTGTTTGTTTGTGCTATTGGCTGCAAATGAATCTCTGTGCTCCATTATTAAGTATTACCAGGCAAAGCAGCACAAAAAAATAGCCTTTTTTCCTGGTATTGCAAATTTGTTGCATTAAAATATTTGGCTGCACATCTAAACAAATGTCTGTGGGTAGGCCAAGTAAAACCACTTAATATCCTTATTTTCCCCAATGTTGATGACTTGGTCAAATTGAAGGAATTTAAGATGTGGAAATGTGTTAGACACAGGCCAACTGAAATGAACTCTCGATTAATAGTGCTAAAAGAACTTTTGACTCCCTCGTCAAAGATTAATACTGTAAATGTGACAGAATCACTTCTGAGGAGTAACAGAAAATGCAATATTACACTGCTAATGTTTAAACAGACAGTCTAAAGGAAATGGAAGTGGTGGCTCGTTAAAGCAACAACAGACTTACCTGTGAGGGCCATGCTCACCTCACTGTATGTGTACTTTGTTTGATATACTGTATATGTGTCTGTGTTATTCCATCATTTCCTAAAGTTTTTTTCTGCCATGACATGATTGACAGCTGTGCCAAGGGGTCTTTCTGATGTGTGTTTTGTGTTTGGCCCTCCCAAACACAGTAGGTCCGGTGTCAGTGATTAAAGTGGATACACATTTAAAGCATCCTGGAGAAAAAAATGTAAGATGATACAGAGATCAGCAATGTCATTTCTCTGTGTGGGTTACGCTTCACTGTTTTCTCTCAGGTTAGTGTGGATTTAAGGCGTCCAGGGGAAAGGCCTGTTTTCATGCTACTGTACTGTACATCCATCACAGCTGCTGATAACGGGCTGTTTGCTTAATTGCACCTGGAGATCCATCATGCAGCAGAGTGCTGACCACAACGTCACACAAGTGCTCTCTGTTTGGCATCTGCCCTTCTGAGGCTCTTCTCAATATGTTTTTTATAACGCAGCTGAAAGCCTCATTTGCCTGTCCTCTCTACAGTTTCCTCTGACTGTGGGACTACTGTGTGTAGCAACTTCTGTAAAAAGTTTTTTTACATAAAGGGATTTTCGGATTGTGCATTATGCTTTGTTTGCCTGTAATGTGTGTGTGTGTGTGTGTGTGTGTGTGTGTGTGTGTGTGTGTGTGTGTGTGCGTGCGTGCGTGCGTGCGTGCGTGCGTGCGCGCGTGCGCGCGCGCGCGCGCGTTCTCTCAGCACATGGACCTGCTCTGTGTGTGGATTCACTGTATATATGTATAAGCAAAGTGCTTTGTGTGTGTTCTGGTCTGTTAATGAAAATGTGCTCCTTGCTGACGTGTCATTTGGAACAAGTAATGTTTTGGAACAAGATGTTTAGTGAGACAGAGACATCTGTCATCACCAGGGACAGGGTGGGGAGGAGATCCATTGGGGGCTGAGACTGACACAGTCTTTACTCATGTTGCTAGTGCTCTTGTAGGCTTGGCGATAAAGAATAATCATAAACACTTACAGCCAAAGCCTCCCAGTAAACAAACAAACACACACACAATACTGTATACAAATATACAGTAGAAATACAGTTTTCCTAAACACTTAAAAAAGACAGCCTTGTCATTGTTCTGTCTGTACAACACTAACACGTTCTAAATGAACAGACAGGGAGGGTTGAATTCTATTTTGTATTTACAAAATATACTAGTTGCAGATGGACAATTTGAATTGTTACCAATCTAAGCATCACTGTGAGCATGTCCTACCCCTGCAGGCTCTGGACTCTGGTATCCAGAGCCCAGGTGCTTTAGCTGTTCTGCCGCAGCATTTGTTGACCATGACGGGCTGCACTCTGGCTCGCCTCAGGCCTTGAGGTCTTGGTTAGCTCCAGATGTGGTCTTTGGACCCCGGATGATTAGGTATGTAATTGAGTTGAGGGCTGGGCATATATGATTTAGACAGACCATGGTGTTATTGCTTTTTGATGATGCAATGGGTAGTTCTGCCATGCAAGTGAATTTGTCCGATGGGTGTTCCAGCCATGCTTTATGTGTCTGTTAAGTGCACTGAGGTGTGTTTTATGGATTGTTTTTAAGTTACCTAGTGGTAACCAAGGAACTAGTTAACTTCCTTTGTAGCCTTTTCTTTCTGTTGTCATATATATATATATATATATATATATATATATATATATATATATATATATATATATATATATAATGTATATGTCCTACATGGAAATACATCTATACAGGCAGCTCAGATGATTGTTCTAAAATTAAGCTTATTTTAAAGTACATGATATTCATGTAAGTTTAAAGACAGCTGGCATAAGAACTGGGACTTTAAAAGATGTACGGGATTGAGAGACCTAAAATAAAGAGTTTTAAAAGTAGGCCAAACAGAATCAAGGATGATTTCAGCTGAACCTTAGCAGTGTGCTTTTATACGACAATATCCCAAATTAACTAAATCCCAAAAAAGCCAGAGACATTTTTATTTTCATCCATTAATCATTTGTTTATTTAAGCAATAACAAAGCCTTGGATTCACATATGCTCACGCACTACACACACACACACACACACACACACACACACACACACACACACACAAAGTACCATACTGCACCCACACATGCACACATAAATATAAGTGCATGTGCATGCACATACTGTATATACACATAGAGCAGTGCTGACTAAAGCAGGGGTGCATCAGGAAATCCCACCCAGAAAGATGTTGGACTGTTGGTTGAGGTGTAGCAGAAGGCTCCGCAGGTTGTCCAAGTCTGAGATTGAAAAAACAAAACTTTCACTTCATCTTACATTCATGTCTCTCAACGGTGTCTAATTGGCATTTAGCTGCTTCATTGTGCGTGTGTGATCTTTAATGTCTATCTTTGTGAGGTCCAGTTTGAATGTTAGACCTCGAGAGTGGAGATGTTGGCCAGTCCTGACTAGAATTATTGTACAGTTTTCTTAATGAGGGACCTCAGAACTATAGAAGTACAAATGTGTGTGTTTGTGTTTACAAACATGTGACTCTGTGTGCACACTGCTACACTCTTTCACCCTCATGATTATTTCACAACAAATGTGCTCGCCTGAAATTTCAATATCATTGCCTCAGACTAGCAGTGTGTTAATGTCCGTGTGTGTCTGTGTGCGTGTCTTAGTTCATATGCATTGTAATTAGTCTTTACCTAACACTGACTCATAACCTGTTTTTGGGCAACTGGACGCTCCAAGCTCCCTTTATTTTAAGTGACGTAGCATTCTGAGGAAATAATGAACCAGACTAAACATTCTTTACCTCAGTGTGTTTCAGACTAAACAAGATAAAGAGTCAGAGACGGTAGATGTGGTTTATTTCAGATCTACAAGTCGCCATACTGTAAACAAACATGAGGAAATGTGCAATTAGAATAATGAGCACATGTGGCTCAGTTACAGTGGCCAGGAGTGAGCATCTGCATCACACTGACACCAATTAACTATGACGGCCACTTACAAAATGTGTATGTTCATATTTGTGTTTGTATAGCGTGTGTGTGCATGTTCGTGTGTGGCAGGGCTGACTTAAGTCGAGACGTCAGTATGTGTTTGCACAGGCCGCAATGATTCTGCCAGGCAGCTCTCCCATGGAGGCAGTACAGTGACAGAGACACGCATGCACACGCACGCACACACGCACGCACACACACAACTGCCCCACTACATTCAACACTCCCTTCCTCTAAGGACATCATTCCCCCTTATTTACTTAGGCCAGTAGCACTGCCATGGCAACGAGCAGTGTTTTGGAGAGTGCTTGTTTAGGGAATGTGTGTCGAGGGACAGATGAGCGAACACATGGGACCCTTTTTACCTCTGCTGGCACCTGAGGGGGGGGGGGGGGGGGGGTGGGGTGGGGGGAAGGGGGGTGTAACCAAAGGCCAATAAGTCCACAAGCAGAAGACCACAGAGGAGCACTTTTTCATAGCACCTGACCTTTCTGTACACCTGAAATGTTGGAGACGTATGACATACACAGGTTTCCAGCCTACATTATCCCCAAACTTATCCGTGAACTGTGCAATGCAGCAGCTGCACTGGCTTCTTCTTACTTCAGTATTCCAAAGCACTGTAGCTTACAGCTGCGTTGCGTTAGCTTTGTGCCCTCTGATGAAAAAAAAATAAAAATACTTTTTTAAAATTCAAAACATTTCCTGTTGGGAGTTGAGCAACAGCACAGATTTGCAGAGCACCACTACGTTGTTTCAAGCAATGGCTACAGGGGAAAAGTAGGGTTTGTAGCATGCCCACATCTGTATGAGCTGGTGTTGCCAGTGAATGCCTGAGCTGGTCCATGCAGTCAGAGCAGTAGTTATTGTTCTGTTTGAGGACAAAGAGCTAAGAGCTTTTTGGAGCCACCGGGCCACAGTTTTACGCCTGACCAAGAACCTCAGTTCACGTCTTCCCTCTCATAAAACCCAAATCCTCATGACACCTCGGTAACAAACAGAGAAAGGACTAGATCAGGACTGGACCAACAACCTTTGCAACTATCTCTGTAAACTGTAAAGCAATTCTAATCCCAAACTGACAAAACTACTTTAAACACATTAAACCATACACTTCAGAATTCACTTAAAAGGACAAATACCAGAAGAGGGCAGTCATGTGCAGGATAAATATATGTTGACTGACATCCATGTATCTCTTTAGATAAAGGTTTTATATTTAGTGTCTTATTTTGTCATATGTGTCTCTTTTTGTGAACAGTACTTGCGCATTATGTCTGCTGTGGGAGGGCTTCATGCAGTGGGCTTTCCTCATCCTGCCAAGAATCTGAAGATCATGAATGGCCCGATGAGTGAACTGTTCCAGAGGTAAGGGTGCAATTCCTTCTGTCAGATGCTTGGCAGATACACAGTGGCTCTCTCGCTTTCAAACGCCCTTATTCGACTATTTTTGCTCGTCCTTGTTTGCGGCGCTCGATATGAAACACGTGTGGCTACTTTACGCAGTGACGGAGTTCTCATTAGATTAGCAGTAGCTGGACGTCTCGCAGATACACGCGCAGTTAGCACGAGAGCCGACTATAACCCGACTTCAAAGAGAGAGGCTGCCCCGTGTTGTTGGAGTGATAAAACTGCCCTTCAATGTAAGAATGTTAATGATCAAGGCTGCGCTGCTTTTGATGGAAGAATATGTGTAGAGCCAAGTGAGAGCGTGTGAAAGAGCCTAAGTGAGTGTATGGGTGTCTATGGTATTTCACAATAAAGGCCCCATAAAACAGTACTTGAACCAAATACTCATCATAGTAATACATGACAGACTCACAGAGATGAATGGCACTGTTAGAGCTTAATGAAGTATCAGTGGAGTCAGTCCAGTGTGTCTGCTCTGGGTGCTGGACAGGCTTGGAGGTTACTGCAGGTTTAGAGTGTGTGACCACAGACGCTGATGAATAGAGACTGTGTGAAAGTGAGGCCCGCTAAGCTGTATGATGGACTAATTCACAGAGCCACTCAGGGGAAATTAAGAATCAGATTGTTTTCGACACTACAATTTGAGAGAGAGAGAGAGAGAGAGAGAGAGAGAGAGAGGGGCATGGAAAGAATCACAGAGGATTTATGATGTCTGAGCCCTCCTGTGAGAGGGCCTTTCCTCTGACAGGCAAGGAAATACTTCTCCAATCTGTCTCCCTGCTGACACCAGTGCGTAACAGACACAAACATGCCCCCCTTAACCCACCCCGTGCCCCCTCACTTTCCCCGTGTTGCTCTTCATCTGCCCCGTGGTCAAATCTGCTGGTAATGATGCAGCTCATTGAAAGTGGTGAGAGCAGAGGAAAGAGAGACTGGGAGGAAAGAAATGAGGAGAAAGAGAGGGATAGGTCCAGTCCCCAGAGCCTCAGGGATTCCCGAGCTGTGGAAAATGTGCGCCCGTCGTCTCTTCATCCACCTCCAGAGAGCACAGTTTCCAGGAAGCGTAGGGGTTAAGCACACACAGTTTGGCATTGACCTCTCACCTCTGATTAGCCTAGCGTAGCCGCTAAGTGGTTCTCTGTGACTCCTCCACTCAGCCTGCCAGCTTCTCCGGCAGTTTTCACACAGTAGCAGCAGGCATGATGTATTTCACATTATGTCACGTGGCCCCGGCTATTGTGGTGAATGGATAACCAGGCCAGCATGTTACAGTTCAATGTAGCTTGGTTGTATTTAGGGTGCAGATATGCGCGTCCACTTCAGCGCTGATGTACACTCAGCCCGGCGTAGACATGAGACATGCTAACGAAGAACAGGCCTCGGTTCTGTTGCTGTACATGAATGCCTGCAGGCAGTAATGCCGACTTGTTTGTGGCTTTGCATTGTGTGATTTTAAAGCTGTGCTGCTGTGAGCGTAACCACTTTGGTCTTGTTCTTTCCTCTTCTCCCACAGCTGACCCACATATGACCTGTTTTTTCTTGTCATGCCTGATATTAGAAAAGTTTAATCATTGCTGGGAGACATACAAAGAGGATTAACATTCCTGGGTCTCCTACACTCAGACGTTGCCCTTCTCCCTCCTGTTTCTCCTCTGTTTGGTCTCTCACACTCCCTCTCTTTCTAACCTTACTTCTCTACTGTTTTTGCGCAGTTTTCTTGTTACTTCTGTCTATTGTTCCTTTCATAATTCTGCTAACAGTGCAGTCCGCAATCAAATATGTTAATGACTGCGGTTCTTTCACCGCTTCTACTGTAAAAATATGTTACGTATTTGTGGACTGGTGTAATCACTAGAAAGTCGTAGTTGTAAGGACAGCATTGGATATTTCATGTTTGCTGTTGTATTCCTCTTCCCCTTCCTTTGTTTGTTTGCATCTGTGCAGGATGTGACCAAATTGTTTGTGTTTGTGTCGGACAGTTAAGCTGCAATTACAGCATTTGACCATGGAGGCTTCTTCTGCTTTCAGCCTGAAGGCTGAAGACTCTGTGTGTGGTGTGCAGGCTCACTGGTGCCATGTCCTCCATAATACATACAGGATGTGTCTGCTGTCTGTGTATACTGTATCAACAGAGTATCTGTATGCTGTCACCTACTGTACACAGAGCTCTCTGTATGGATCGTATTAGCGGGGCTGCATTTCACTTAGTAATGAGTTTGAAGAGAGATTAGTGTGGTTAGAGTGTACGGCTCTGTCTCCAATCAACTCCACGTCTCTTCTATCTATAACTGATCATGTGTACTTATCTCTGGGCCCCACTACCATACACACACACACACACACACACACACACACACACACACACACACACACACACACACACACACACACACACACACTGCAGAAGTTTATGTTTTTTATAACATCAGATAAGTTCTGACGGATCAGCTCCAAACAGCTCTTATCAGGTGTAACTGAGTAAGAGAATGACCACCACGGCTCTCACCCACTCGTTGGGTGTAGCACCTACTCCCTTCTAACACACTGTCCAACTATTCAGCAATGGAATGAGTGAATAAAAACCTATCAAGAAAAGGGAGTATTGAATGTTTCACATGCTATTCACAGTCCAGCAGCACCGGGTGCATATTTGACCCTTGAATTTAAAAAAGGATCAACTGTCAAATTTTATTTTACAGTATAATCATGCAAGTTTAAAACCAATGTATAGGTTCAGTGTGTTGATTGTGAAGTGAGATTGTAGATTTGGATAACGCACCAAATTGTTAGTGTATTTAAGCATTCCACACGTATATTTTCCATGTGAGGCCGTGTGTGGCCTAAAACCAGATAGCTTTTTGTAGCAGCTAGAAGAGCAGGGTCGTATTTCCAAACTTTGTTTGATGTATGATGCTATCTACTGGATGTGTAGCACCACCTCAGTGCTGTCTCCAGATTGATGAGTAATCTGCCTGAGGCTATACAGTAGAGACTCAGCTGGCCTTTGAAGTTCCACCATCGGTCACAGCCTTGTTTCAGCTGTCCTACAACATGCTTCAAGAGTATAAGTATGCTCTGCTTGTAGATCCAACTAATTTGGGACCTCAAATAAGTATTTTATAAGCTACACTATTAAAACCAAGTGCTATACAGGTAGCCAAAATACAAAAAAGAACAATATTAAGCTTTATTACTGTGTTGGACCTCTCCTGAGCCATCTGAAAAGTTTGAACTCTGGCATCTGTTTCTATGACTATCTTTCACTCTGCTTGAAGGATATAACCGCGTCCATCCAGGCGATAATACATTATTGGAGTTTTCAATTGCTGTTGGTTGGTGGAAAGCACTGCTTTGGACACCAATCCAAAATGTCCCATTTAATAAGATGTGACTGACATGGCCTTGGCATACAGTTCACATCATTTGATGCTCATCATACTGCTTTAGTGGCCACCAGGGCCCAATGGATATGGCTAATGTCATCCTGCAGGCAACCACTCCCATCAACTCATGGAACGAATAGGATCACCCAGATTGGGATTGCATTTATTGTTATTTCCCACGACCTATAGCAACTCAATGGATGTAAAACATGTCAGTCCTATGCACCCTTCTCTGAAAGAGAGCTGCCTTGAAAGCCCCTGAAGACTTTTTTTCCCCCTAAATCGTATGTTTTTTGAACAACATGAATTATTCATAATTAAATAAACTACAAACTTTGGTTTTATTTATAAGGGGTGTAAAAGTCCAAACTCAGCTGGGTCCGATTAGGTCGGATCCCAGCACTCCCAGTAAGAAGCTGCCTTAGAAATGAGGTCTTCAGGGTTTTTAAAATCGAATCATCTTTCATTTTAGCATCCACCCTCGATGTCAGCGTGTTGGCCAAGCAAGTGTTAAATGGTGAAATAGCTTTGTCATTAGCGTTATCTTCTGTGCGCTGTGGTCCACCCCGCAACAATCTGACCCCTCTCTCTGCCTCAGTGCCGTAGCAGCTTTCATCAGTCATGGAGCTGTTCTTCTCAGCCTATCATCAGCTGTCATTAGTGCCCTGAGAGGCCCCTGCTCTTACTCACACACACATACACACACTAAGGCGACACAGCACAGGCTATTCTTCAAGGTTAGGCCTAAATGCTTCACCACATGGGAGGCTTTGATATTATTTCAGCCAGAAATTTCAGACAATGAGAGGCATTTCACCCTTTAGCCATTTATTTTTTGGAAAGATCTTATTGTGATTATTTGTGACACCTGTCTTATGTTTTTCTTGTGTTTTTGACCTTGTCTAGGAGAAAGAACCTTTACCTAGTACACACCCTAATTGATTGCTATTTGTCATTGACCTTGACCGGTCATAACACACACAAACACATATACATGCACATACTGATACGGTATCTTCTCCACAGGCATTGCTTGTTGACAGCTAGCCAATAAAGCCATCATTTTCTGGAGGGCCGGGATGAATAATTGCAACCCTTCTGTCTCTGTCTCACTGAATACACACATCCATCTTCATTGTAGTTTCTTTGACAAAGACATGACCCAGATTTTACCCTTAAGGCCTGCAACAGACTTTTATTATTACAAGCTTTTTATGGTACATGCATACTTTTCCTTTCCAAAATACTCTTATGCAAGTATTTTTCATCCTTGGATAAAAATGCAATCTTTAAACATTTGGCTTGGCTAATAAAACATGAGCTGAATAAATCAAACATTTACATGCCACTTTATATAGAGGTTACTTTGTGGGAGTAGGCTGTAGCTCTTCCTCTAACTGGAGTTTTTCTTTCATGCTGTACTACATTTTACATTTCAGAAGGCAAGCGGTTAGAGAAACAGATGATGGTGATAGTATATTAAATTTGTCTTGAAGAATCTCCCTGCTTGCTGCTAGAAACTGATTTAGCTTGCTTTTAGGGCGCCGTCTCCGGCTAATCGGACTGACTCTCAGAGCCCCTTTTGTTGTTAAAATGTGTTGGTGTTTGCTTTGGTGTGGGGGAAACCTGTAAAAGTCTATTCTTAGCCTTTGAAAAATCAAATCAGGCAGCCGCCAAGCTGCTGGCTGTGAACTGAGTGACTGTATCATGTTAGCGCTTGGTAAACATACATAAACACACACACACACACACACACACACACACACACACACATCATCAGTTACAAAAGTGTAACCATGAGCTTAATCACAGGCATGTACCAGTGCATGCGTGTTTATGCTGCAGGTATGTACATGTATGTGTGTAAAGTCCTGTCTATGTCTGTCTATGTGGATGAGCCAGTGCAGCACAGTTTGGACGTTGTGTGATGAGTTTGGCATAGGAAGCCGTTGATTTGTTGACTCGTCCCTCTGCATCAACAGAGCTGCCAGCAGCAGATCTACAGTCAGTCAAATGGCAGCTAGAGCGGAGAAGAGGAGGGGCGTTGAGGCTGGACTCTTAACTGATCATATTCTCCTGCAAACATGGACCTGAGGACACATGAACACATCGGCCCCAATTAGGATGCGTGCACATACTGTCAACTCGGGATGTCATGGTATTGAAAATGTAGGAGTTGATACCAGTGGCACTGAAAGGCCACGATTCTCGGTAACCCACTACCTAGTAGGTTAAACAGGTAATTATTCCCTCTCTAGTATCTATTTTATTTTGCTGTGAAATAATCAGGCTACCGACGTTCTTGTTGCGTCACAGAACCTCTTGCCTTTCATTTCGACGCCCATGGTAACACGTTAGAGCAGCCACACAGCCAGCATGAGCAGCACGCCTCGTACGCATGTGATGTCCACCCAGACAGTACTGCTGCTGCGGCGCTGCTACTGCCAGCCCTCAACAGACCGTTTTTGCTGAGGAGAAATAGGCGACACATGCCGCATCTCTAGATGAGCTGCTCGCAGGCGAGCCCTGCTGCTCACGGCCCATGTGTCTTTTGTACAGTACTGATCCAACATTGTCTACGCTGCATGCTTCCATGTGTGTTAAGATGTGGAAGGTGACGTTAGCTTTTGGTTTCTTCAAATATGTAAAATCTTTTTAAGTGTATTGTAATTCCCAGTTTTGCTACGTGAAAAAATGTCTGCTAACAGCTACCATTGCCTACTGCGGATTTTAACACCGATTTTTGGTTCACAATGTAGCATCATCTGGGGAAAAATAGGGTGTGTAAATAGTGAGTTTACTGAGTCCTTTTGGATTTGAACGCATCTGCGGTACTGTAGAAAGACGAGCATCAACTTGGTACCACATTCGAGAAGCACTGGGTAACAACTTAATGTACAATCAAGCAGCGTCCTCGCGTTTCAAGCTGTAATCAACAAATATTGGGCATAGGGCATTTAATTAATTATCAAACTGTTATCAATTGAATTTTCTGTCCGTTAACCAATCCAACAAGGCAGAGGCTCAGGTTGAGTCTCATCATCCATTGTCTTCTTTTCAATCACATGAAGACACATTCCAGATGCATTTGTAGAAAGAGAATCCAGTACTTCATTTCTTGCACCACTGTGCCATTTAGTACACTGTGTAATCTTATTTGAATATGTCATTGAAGTGTGATTCACAAAAATTATTTTAGAATACAGAGGACAAAAACACACGATGAAGCTTCTCATGGCAGTTACATTTTCAAATATCAGGTCACAGCATCTGCATATTTGGGCGGTGAGCATTGGCGTGGATCAAAACCTGACGCTATGCCTTCCAGGCAAGGGTTGGTCCCCTGAGTAGCGCCAATGACACATTCACCAAGGACAGCTCATCAAAGGCACAAGGGGGTGAGTAAGCAGGGACTTACTGGTCAATGCCCGGAGGTCAGAGTGAGGAATGAACGGTGGATGAATGGGGCTAGTTTATGAGTGTCTGTTCGGAGGAGAGTATGCTTCCAGGAAAAGGGTTTTAATCGACAATGCAGGACAAGAAGAGATGAGGTGTCGGGGTGGTAGTGTGGGTTCAGTCCTCTTGTACCAGCAGCACACATTCATCGCGCAGGAATCTCCCTTTTGTTTCTGCCAGCCACTATGCAGCTACCACGTAGACGTCTACTCTGTAACTGCTGAGCTAACTGCTCGTGTCTAGCCTGGTAAGGTATTGCCGTGCGTGTCTGCAAATGTGTGTATGTTTGTGTGTGTGCTGTCGACCAGTGACGCCTCTTTCTTTATAAGATGGTGCCGACAGGCAGAGACAGAGGTTGTGTAGAGTGTGATGAAGGGGCTCGGGGAGCTCTTTCAGATAGCTGAAGGTCAAAACTACCAAAGGTTTCATCATCACTCACTCATATATCCACTACACTGACCAGAAGATGACTGTGCTCTTCCCTACGATGTAGCTCTGTATTATACGCACAGGCGTACAAAATAACATCTCAACATTATTATTCATATTTAAAAAAACATAGGGGGAGTAGCACAAAAATTGCTCTCAAATCAGGATTGTGATACAGCAGTTGTGTCTTATCACGATTCCATGTACAACCTTTCTCCTTGCTTTTGCGTTCTTAGACTCCTAGTGGCTGAGAGGCTTTTACTGTGAAGTAGCTGCAAGCATGCAGGCAACATACATGAAAGTGTGTGAGCTACTGAAGATTGGAATGCTAACTGCTCTTAATCTGGATTTGTAAATTTTTCTTGACGTTTCTTTGTCAAAGGATCAGTTTAAAGAATTGCACAGGAGGACCTCTTTACAGTTCTTATGAAGGGGGAGCAGAAGGTAGCTTCATACATTATACATTATGCAAGAGGAAGGATTATATAGTCTTTCGTATGGCTTTTGATAAGATCCCTTGATCATGTTTATCCCATGATCCCTTGGGCTAATAACACCCTTTAAGACCTTTAGAAAACCACAAAGATGCATGGTGGTCCATCTGAAAGCGAGGCTGTTTTTCTTACTGAAAAAACAATACAAACCAACATATGACTTAAGATATGTAATTTGAATGTAGCGTCCACATACTAATGCAGGTGCACCTTATGGCACTCTCACTAACACACCAGTTGGATTCCACTTACTGGAAAGTTTCTCGTTCTTTATGTAGGAAGTTGTTTGCCCTTTGAGCTCTCTGTCATATTTGTATTACTATTTCTCTACATGATGAATTAACCTGCCCCTGTTCTGCAAAACCCCTGCAGCCATAGCACAATGTGATGCAGCTGTGGGACGATCCAACGTAATGCACATTGTGTGGTGCAGTGTAATTAAAAAGCAGCGTAATGTCCCACTATGCGGTTTGGATATCTGCACCCACTACCGCTCAGCAACTGTGAGCTCTCTGAGTCTGTCTAAACAAATACTTCATCCCTCTGAGGAGGAGGAGGGGTGGGGGGGGCAGACACTGCGAGTGAGGGAGATAAATCTGTACCATGTGGCATAATGAAATATGTATTAAAGGGGAGGAAAAGGAGACACGGTCATCAAGAAAAGACACATCCATATAGAGTACCTGACCTTCAGGGCTTCATCTTTTCATTGCATTTGAGCTACAAAATCCTTGCTGCTCATTAAGCTTCATCCCGACCCACCTGAAGACACAATACTATGATATGATACCAGAAGACTCCGGAATATGGTGTTCGTTAAAATGCTGCATGGTGATTTAAATGTCCCGTGACTTATTATGGGAGATTGCAACATGTTGAAGTACCTCCGATGAAACTTTTCTTCATCCAGACATGCTTCCAAACTAACTCTGTCACCATGTGCAGTCTTCAGTGCTTTTCCATGTCATTTAAGTCATTTAAGAAATCCACAGAGCAATGACTTCATCAGTATATGATTGATTTAAGTGCTTTCAGATGCACTTGCCTTCTCTGTATCTACACATGAAACGTGTGGACATGCCGATGGTCTGTTCCACCATGTTAGTTTCCCCTGGTGTGTTTGTACCACACACGAATGTTTAAAATAAAATCAGATTTTCACACCATTTCTCAATGAAATGAAAATTACATTTTTTGCCGATTAAAGTGACACTGTGGTGTCATCATTGAAACATGCTTGGACATAAGAAACCACAAACCTAGAAGTCAGCGTGTCCCCTCTCAGCCCTCTCCCAGTTTGTGTATTTTATGTTCTTCTTCTCAGTCTTTCATGGTTACATTCATGCTGCATCCTTCACAAAGTTGCGTGACTTTCGCATGTTTGAAATACAAGCTCTAGCGCTCACATAGTTTCAGTGTGGTCTCATGGAGGCTGACTGATATGTGGTGAAAAGTATGTTCCTGTGTCGTCTCTGTCTGTCCTAAAGGTCTCCAGAAAACTCTGCTCTGTGTCCCTTAAACTCTGATCTCTGAAACGGAGACACAGATGCAGACACAGTGATGCCTAGATAAACAGATTGCAGTTGAGATTTTGGTCAAAAAGAGAGTGACTTAGAGAGAGAGAGAAATAAATAAAGATCTGGACAGAAGCAACCATAGTGTAAAATGATGTTTGACGGAGAGAGAATTGGCTCGCTGAACTGACTGACCTTGTGCTTGTCTTGGCCAGCGATCAGTATGCAGAACATGTGAGAAACCCTTATGGCAGATAGTGAGCAGGGATTCATTTCCTCCATTCAGGACATGTTCGAGTCGATCCAAAACCATGTTAGCTGAGCAGAGAACAAAAAAAAGCAGCGTAAATCATTTACATCTGGCTCAGTCCTACTAGGCAGCAACAATAGCTCTGTGGTGCAATACAGACTCTGTATTCCCTGTTTGTATCTGTTTACCCATGTGCATACTTTCTGTCCTTCTGTCTATCTACAAATGATTATTTTCATCAGCGATTAATCCGGTGTGTTTTTAATAATTTTATTTAAAAAACATCATAAAACAATTACAAAATGCGCCTCACAATTTCAAAAGGGCCCAAGTTGACATCTTTGACCTTTTTTATTTTTTCCAACCAACGATTCCAAACATATTAAATTCATATTGATGAAGAGACAATGAAAACGTTTGGGCATTTTTGCTGGATGAATCAGTAATTGGGGACATATCTTGTTCATTTTCAGGTTCATACTTGTATTTTGGGTTTCTACTAAAACATGTTTACATGCTTTAAAGTTACTGTGAGGAACTTTTGACTGCTTATTGAAATCCTCTCACTTTAGTACTGATGCGGCTTTCTGACTTACATAAGTATACAAGACCATCAGCAAGAAGATTGACTTGTTCTATATTGTTATTCTTAATATTCACTGTAATGTCATCGGCTGCACCAGGTCACATTCTGTGCAAAATCAGATGATATCATCATTCAGCTCAGACTCCATACGAGCTGCGCCTATTTTCAGTATATTACTCTTCTACTCTTGACTGCAGTCACAACATTTAGGAAAGTTTCTAACAGACTGCTGCTTTAGAGTGCGCACACGGCTGCATGGCGGCTCCCCTAAAGGGAAGCCAAAATATCTTGTTATCCGGCTGGTGGCTGACTGGTAGTTTGAACAAAGCTCCATTTGATATGCAGCAGAGTTTTCTATGAGCTGAGCACAAATTATAGATGTCAATACTGCAGGCGATCATGTTCATTTAATTGTTCCCTTAATATTAGATACATTGTGCAGCCCTTCTGCTGCAGTGAAATTAGAGGTTTTCTAAAGAGACTCTGGCGCTTGGAAACACTTTTCCGACCGCTTTTGTCCACATTCACTGCCCAAATCAACACAAGATTATGGTTCCCCGTATTAGCTTTAATGTTCAAAAAACACATTATTTTTCTCATACTGTCTGTCCACCTGTAGTCACCCTCTTTCTGATAGGCTCTGTTTTACCGCCTGTCTCTTTAAGGCCCCCTCCCAAAAAAACTAACTGGGTTGTCTTACTTCATAGTTTGTAGGTTGGTGGATACCCAACAGACTGTGCACAATCAATGGAAAAGAGAGTTTTTTACAACATGTCCCTTTTATCTATTATCCAAATTCAAGATTAATTTTCTGTCAACCGACTAATGTTGTGACATTATGATTCAGTAGCCCCACACTATCAATCATCTGGAGGAGCAGATGTGTGTTTAGCAGAAGTCTGGCAGGAGCATGGCATGAACTGTACACCTGACATCTGTATTTGCGGCTAAGATGCTATTATCTCTACTTAAACACCTGCTTTTCTTTGAATGTCTTAGATGTCTCTGTGGCTGGACAGTTGACATTTTGACATCCCAGGAGTACTCACCCGACCCATACCACGCAACCGTAACATCCCAAACTTCTTACAAAATATGTTCTATTGAAACAAGCTTTCTCCTCTTGCCCAAGTGCTCCGCTATGCCAGACATGTGCTGCTCTTTTGAAATGTTGGATCATTACTGTCCATAAACACTTTCAAACGCTTAAGAACGATTACTCTGATGCTGGCTCGTTGGAGTTGCATTTGGTGGGGTTATTGTTTTAGGCAGTGGGGGAAAGAACAGACCGTTTTTTGGACGAGCAATCTGCTCATGGAAAGGAATCAGATGATTAAGCTTATGCAGTCTGTATTCACACCAAGGACAAATACCAGCGGGGGACAGTTAAGGACTTGGTTATTGCAGATTTGTGTGGATATGTATTGCTGTATCGGCTTTATTGTAAAACTGTACTGTAATCGCATCATTTCAGCTTCTGTGCCAATAATGCATATTATTTTTCAACTGATAAAACAAGGTCCTAAGCCCTATAGTTAGGTGTATTGTCATCTCGGTGGCCATGTGAACATGTCCTTGGATCTATTATAAGCAAAGCCAGGAAGAAGAGACGTGGTGAGGTGCAGAATAGGGTCAGTGATAATAAAACAATGAGATAAGTTATTGTCTGAGAGTGAGTAAAGCACAAAATACAGCTTGTCATCAGGGCATGGAGTAAAGAAAAAGATGTGAAGAGTGAGAGGTCGGTTGGCCCGAGGCTAAAGAAGTGCAGAGCAGAAGGCAAAAGTAGGCTTAAGTATAGCTTTAAGACTGCTTAAATAACGGCCAACAAGGCCGATTTAAAATGAGAACTGTTGCGTAAGTAAATCCAGCTTTTCTGTCAAAATGGTGTTAAACGCTGAAACAAATAGCTCTATCAAGCAAAACCAATTTAAATGACCCAACTGCAAAGTTCCCAACAGCTTAACAGTGCATGTCCGCCCACAAAACAGGTACAACCTTCCTTCCCTTGTTTTTTTATTTTTTATTATTTATTTGCAATTTTAAAGTGAATTTTCTTCCGGCTCATCCTGTTCTTTCCTCTTTGAATTAAGCCCACAGTTTGATTGACCAGATCAAAACATGCGTTCCTAACCAACAGATTCACTTCTATAAAATAATTGAACACCCTAAACAGTGGATGTGTGTGTCTTAAAAGCCCATTGTGTTGAATTCTCTAGGGCAGAAGGAGGAGAAAGAGGACACTTGATAGCAGAGCTAACAAGAGCACAGGGACTATTTCCACCTAACAATAGCAGAATGCCACCCAAACACAGCCTCGCTGAGACACACTGATTGACCTGATCTGTTTGAAATGACACTGACCAGCAGGAGATGGGAGATTACGTCCAATTAGTGGCCACTGTCCCAACTGACAAGACCGCCTTGTCTTTAGGGAGGTCTGATGGGGTTAGAGTTCATGACCTGATCAAAACATGGACCCCCCCCCAGCCACACAGGAGGGCTTTGACTCTACACACAGTTTCATCAGCCTGCTTGCCCACACACACCAACACACCCTCACTTCCCTCGGACGCTCCGGTCATCCCTGCCTGACCTTGACCTCTGCCGATGTGTGTGTGTGTGTGTGTGTGTGTGTGTGTGTGTGTGTGTGTGTGTGACAAAAAGAGAGCGAGGGAGGTCAACAGGTCTCCAGGGAAACTGATTTATTTATTGGCTGATGCTTGTGTTTCCAAACAGGTGTAAATCTGCTCGCCAGCTAAGTGTGTGTCTGTGCATGTGGGTGTGTGAAGAGTATGAACTTTTGTTTCCGTTTATGTGTTTGTGCCAATATTTGTTTTGTCCGTGCCTTTTTGCGTCTTGGCACTCTCTCTGAATAAATACACGTGGATGCATGTTTGGCTGCACCTATGACTATATCTCCATCCTCTTTGATGTTTGTGTGTGTGTGTGTGTGTGTGTGTGTGTGTGTGTGTGTGTGTGTGTGTGTGTGTGTGTGTGTGTGTGTGTGTGTGTGTGTGTGTGTGACGGCGTCGGTGCATGTATGTGCGCGTGCTTTCCGGGCGGCTGTAAATCTCCAGACTGACATGTTGCTTCAGTAGGGAAACAGCAGGTTTGGGACACACTTGATGGCCTTCACAGATGGCTTCAGGACCCTGCCCATGGGAGAACTTCTACTCTACCTATTAATTTATTCATTTTCCACTGCAGAGGAGACACTGAGGCAATTGTGATTGTTTCCAAGAGCTAAAGTCCCTTGAGAGCAGCTTGGGTGTTTTCTTATCTCCCCCCTCATTCTTTCCTTCCAGCCTCTTCTGTCCCCCTGCCCTCTTTTCTCCTGGTTGGTGTGTGTTCTTCTGTGCATCTAACCTTATCCCCCTAGTGCAGCAGGCCAGCTGACAGGCTTTGAATGTCAGTGTCACTGAGTCAATGTGGGACACTGATCAGTACCAAGAAGAGAAAAGGCTACAATTTGACTGTCACTTATTACTCCTCTCACACTTCATGCATCTCTGATGGATGGGATAGAAAAGTGTCGCTGCAGCAAAGAGGTATTTGAGAGCGGTTGCAATTAAATTCCTCCAACCAACTTGAGAGGTGGTTAAAAATCAAATTACTCAGAGTTGGTTTAAGCAGTCCTTTTTTGAAAATGTTCATATGGGATAACTACGGCTCCTCTGTCAAAGCTCCATTGGAGCATCCTTATTGATGGCGCTGCTTTCCCTGTCAGGGGCTGGAAAACGGAGGAGCGAGGAAGCATAATTAGCATGATGGAAAGCACTCACTCACTCACTCACTCACTCACTCACTCACTCACTCACTCACTCAGTATAAACCAACAAGATGTAATTAATATGAGCGTGTTACAGAAAGCAGCAAATTATAGCTCTGACTCTGAAAAGCAGTGATTTCGTACTCCACATGCATCGTCAAATGGTCAAAGCTCTGGTTTCAAAATGACATTACTTTATTATCATTCATATTCATCATGACTGAGAAATTACTTAAAGGTTTCTCAGATAGCTGAAACTGGCTTTTTTTTTTTTTTTTTTTGCTCGGGCAAGAATGCAAATGAGAGCAATGTTATGGAAAGCGGCCTTCTCACTATTTGTACCACAAGCAGAACGTTTCTCTGACTTTATTATAGTGAGAAAATGTTTCCTTGGCATGCTCGAGGCCTTTTAAAGGGAGTCTACACGGCATACTTACGCACATCAGCAAACACACACACAACGTAACACTCCATCTTTAATGCGTTTTACTGAGCAAGGCAGGCCAATGCTCTGTGCCAGTACAGTCCTTCTGTCCACGTCTGGCTGTTTCCACCCTCTGTCACTCTGTTCTTCTAATGTCCAACTCTCTCCGTCCACTCTTCCTGTAGACAGGTGGTCTGGTGGTCTGGTGGTTCAGACCAGGATGTTGGCTTTCTGTCTAATGCTGTTTTAATGGTACCTTGTGTGGTGGGTATGAGAGGCATGCTACAACTAATAGACCCTCTTGGAAGTTATACAATAGTCTCTTTCTGTTGTGGTAAACTTGTCAAATCTGATTCACGGGTGTATGAGCATGTGGTTGCATGTTCACGTTCTCACTGGTGTGAGTGTGCGTTCAGGTCTGCATTCATTTAATTTAAGTTAAAAGAAGATAAAAAAAATCTATCATCTCATCTTCTCATGATAAAGTCACATTGTCCAGAAAGTAATAAAAGAATCTTTTTTTTTCTAAATTAGTTTGTAATAATTTGAGTTTCTTTTTACTTGTTTTAAGAAAAATGTAATATGTTGCCAATGGCCAACGCCTTGTCCAAGACAATGAAGTTCAAAACATCAGTAACTGTCGGGCTTTTTGTTGTCTCTTGCCCAGAATCAAAAAGTGAGGGCTTTCTTCCAGTCTCTCTCCACCCATAGGGAAGTTACAAAATCTAATATTGAATATTGGATCACTGGATATTTGTTGTTCTTTCATTGACTTGAGGTTTGAGATTACTGGAAGAGATCAGTGTTTTACAGCCACTGGTTTCAGTCTTGGTATGTATGAAAATGTACCGTAAATGTGATTTTACACTACACACATTTAGGCTTCATTAGCTCATTTACCAAATTAACTTCTTCACACTAGAAAAAAACATTTTTTTAAAAATTAAAAAATCCACACACACACACACACACACACACACACACACACACACACACACACACACACACACACACACACACACACACACACACACTCTCTCTGGGTTTAAAACAGAAGAAGTTATGGAAAAATGGAAAAATGTTGAAATTCACTGACCTAAGTAGAACAAGTGGGTGGATGCAGGAAAGTTAAATGAAAAACATGAACTCCTGGAATGAACGGTATATGATATTGTGTTAGAATGAATATTTTCAACAGTGTGTGAGTGTGCAGGGGAAAGCCAGACAGACGGCCACTATTCAGCTGTGAAAAGGTGCTGCTTATCAGCGCACTGCAATTAAAACGGACAATGTGGCCATTATTCTACAGTTTGTGTGTGTGCGAGCATCAGAAGGATATATCAGTATGTGTGTGTGTGTGTGTGTGTGTGTGTGTGTGTGTGTGTGTGTGTGTGTGTGTGTGTGTGGGGCGGGTGATGCTCTTTCTGCACTACTTTTCTGGACCAAGCCGTGTCATATAATACATGTATGTTTGTTGATTCTGATGCTTGTTTAAATGGTGGTCTCGTTGGAGGAAAGTGAGACAATATGACTGAGCTTGTAGTCATATTTTTCCCACTACGTGTGTCTTTTGTGTGTGTGTGTGTGTGTGTGTGTGTGTGTGTGTGTGTGTGTGTGCGCGTGTGTGTGTGTGTGTGTGTGTGTGCGTGTGTGTATGTGTGTGTGTGTGTGTGTGTGTGTGTGTGTGTGTGTGTGTGTGTGTGTCTGTGTGTGTGTGTCGCTGGTCCCTCATCAGGCCCTCATTAACTTTACTAAGTGACCTTTGAGGAGGTGCTGATGGGTGTCTGTGGTACGGAGCCAAGTTTCTCCCTCATCTCCTTTTTCACCTTAACTCCTTTTTTTTTTGGGGTCTTCTACCACTTTGAGTTCACTGATTTACCATGTCTTGTTTTATGAAATCTGCTCATTGTTTTCCTCTAAGCTGCATGTAATCTGCTACATGAGAGCTGATTCAACTCTGGTCAACACTTTCCAACAAAGGCATCTCCACCTGTATCTGAATTTCTAGCTCGTCCACAGAGAATTTGTAGGTTTTGTGGTCTCCAATAGAGGCCGGCGACCCATTTCCCCTCTTGTTTCTGACATTCCACAGTCTAGAGACAGAGTGTCCACTATCTCCACAATCAGCTGGAAATAGGTCATCACTCTACTGGCGTTCATGCTTCAAGCACTCTCCAAAAGTCTCCACATTTCGGGAAATATGGGACGAAGACAATAAACATTTTACTGTGTCAATACTACTATTTTACTGTGATCCGTCTTTTATTTTGGAGAACAAACTAAATGTTCTAAATGTGTAGCCAAATGGTTTTATTGCAGTGAATTAGTCTGAAGTGATTAAGGTCTGAGTGGTTTCGATAAAGCTGGTCGGATACATTGCAGCCTGCTGTCTGTCTGCGTCACCCCTTCACTCTAACAATAATTACTGGTACTTTTGTAGTCCAGGCTTTGTGTGAAGCTGTGCTCAGTGAGGACCTGGAAGATTTTGGCATCGCACAGAGCATAACTGAGGTTTCACCTCTTCTTCCCCTCTGAAAGGAGAAGTTAAGGTGCAAGGCAGACCATGTGGACTCTCGCAGTCCTCTATGTACCCTTGTTTTTTTTTGGAATATCAACATCGTCAAAATAAAATGAAATTGCCAAAAAATGTATTTAATGTTCTTTAGATCAATGTAAATTAGAACAAAAGAAGAAGCTTTTGTATTGTTTGGACTGTTGGATTGATCAAAGGAAAATAAAAAATGAAAACTAGGGAGTTTCCTTTCCATGACTACATCTGATGCTGGTGGGAACAATTTAATCGGTCAAATGTGAACATTTATTTAATTGCTTTTCTATTTTGTATTGAAAAATTAAACTAATAAGCGTCACACAGACCCAGGAGGGTATGTAGCTCTATATGGAATCAAATAAAAACTGAATTTATTATGTCAGTGTGTGTAAGTGTGCACTTATCTGTTGAACATTTTGTGATGAAAGCAGAAAAAGATTGATGAGTGCACACTTTGTGGTTTAATCGTAATAATAATAAAGAAATGACACATTTTAAAGAAAGATTCTTTATAAAAATTTCAAATATATTTTATTCATTTTCTTTTTTTGTAAAACAAAGATGTATTTCAGTAGCAGAACTACAGTACTTACAGGTTAACTGATTAGAAAATATTGTCAAAGTTAAATCTTCATCTTTTACTGCTACGGCAACAGTGAATTTAGGTGCTATGTATGATTGCTGCTCTCATACAATAAAGGTTTAACTGAAGCAAATTAAAAAATGTAAGTACAAAACAAATAAACATTTGAAGAGTGATAGTGAAAAACAGCGAGTACCAGAGACTTATCAACCCAACATCGTTGGTTCTGTCCAGAGTCTCTTTCTCTCTCTTTCTTTCTCCACTTGTTTTCAGGAAGATGTCTTCTCTGCCTTTACCTCCTTCGCTCTCCAATTGAAAAAGCAAAAAAATATTCAAGTTTCCCTCTTTCAGGCCACAAAAAATGTTGCTGTACAATGTCAGTTGAAGCATCATCCAGTCCTCCAGTCTGTCTCGTTTCATTGGTCTTCTTTCCCAGCAGGGATAAAAGAAAAAAGCCCAGTTTCCTAATCATCTAGTATTCATCTGAATTACCTACTTTTTACATTATTAGAACATACGTTTAAGTGGATCATCTACATGTCTTTGCTTTGATGTTTTTTCTGGGCACTCATTGCACAGCCCACATGAACTGTAGCGTGTCATTTCTCTCAGCTCTTTTTTACACTGAATCAAACCCTGCTTTCCCACTCGGCTCCCTCCCCATTCTGTCCGTCTGGAATCATTACATTATCAAACATGTTGACCTCAAATCTTTAGATTCACATTTCCTAATGCCACTGTCTTGATAAAGTTTCTGTAAGATATCATACAAGTGATTTGTTTTACTACATCAGAAGAGAAAAGTAAAATTATTAAGGAAGATTCCATTAAATTGCGGGCTTAGATCAAAATGTCTGTTTTTCTTCCAAATTGTTATAAAATGTGTGGTTTCTTTGGGGTTTTTATTGTTAGAAGGGAGCTGCAGAGTGTGCAGCTTTCCCCCTCTCCAACATTAACATGTCTGATTCATCTAAGCAGATCAGGACGACCCCCTTGACAACTTGATTCATGTTAAAGCTGAGAAAATAAAAGCTTGGCTGCCCTGCTAACCCTATGTTGCGGTGCTGGTAAGAGATTTTGCAGGGATCTGGGGTTCAGGGACACAGACTTTGGATCTACGTGGAACAGGGTGGAATGTGGGGAGCAATAGCGGATCGTGCAAAGCGAGCCACGTCACTGGAAGACGGTGTGGTAGGTGGGACACTGATGAGACTTCATGTACTTGATGGCGAACTTAAGCTCCTTGCTCTTCTTGTCCCACTTGTGAATGGACATGAGCAGCAGTTGCTGGTCCACTTTGCGGCCCATGATGAGGAAATTGGAGCCCAGGCTGTCGAGCTGGGCACACGGGCAGTTGGCGCCATTCTTGATGTACAGGGTCAGTTTCTTCAGGTCCTTCTTCCTCAGCACACCCTGCTTCAACACTTTCTTCTTCTTTTGTGCTGCAATCAGCTTCCTGTCACCCTTCTCTTTCTTCACCTCCTTGATTTTCATCTTGAGGGCTGAGGGAGAAGAGAGGGAGAGATATTTTTAGGTCTTTATTTTATTCTATAAAACAGATATTTACACCCAGAAGCTGTTAATGTGTCATTCTGATTCCCCTGTTTCTTTCTACTTTGAGCAGCTGTGACATTTCTTCTTCCTGCAAACCAGCACTGCTGTGCCAAAGACGCAGCTGAAGTATTTTACACCTCTCCTGAGTATCATTATTTAAACTCTCCTGTAGCGTATAAAAACTGCATCCTGTGTATGCTTGTGTGTCTGACTTGGGGAAAACCCATAAATGAAAAGGAGGCCATTTTTTTGGAGTTACAACCAGTTTTTCATGCAAGTTGAAGTCAAGTCTTAAGCCCTTGAGCGTGAGTCTAAGTCACAAGTCATTTTAAGCAAATTTCAAGTCTTTCAGATATCTGAATGCTGATCATTAAATGACATGACAGTCAAACATTTTTCCCTCACATTGGGTTGAACATGTTTGTTATATAACTGAGACAAAGTCCTTTCAGAACATAGGCCTATAATTAAAACTTGCAAGGTCTGTCTGGTGCTGTCTTTTTTATTGTTAAAGGATTTTTCACATCAAATCATGAGGCTTCCATGTTTTTACTTTCAAGTTTCAAGTCAAATTAAGCCTTTAGGGAGTACTGAAAGGTTAGAACTCCATGTCAAGTCAAATAGTTTTTGGACTTAACACTCTCTCAGTGTAAAGCACTTGTTCTAACATCGCAATGCTTCTATCTGTATTGAATCACTTTAGTATCATCCTTTTTGGTCTCATTCTTCATATCATTTTCTACGTAACACTTGGTTGTAATAATTGTTTTACATCTCATGCTCCTCCATTGAGATATTGTGCTTACTTTGTGCGTACATTACAGAACAAAATAGAGAGCAGATAACCCTTTGTACACTGTTTTTAGCAAACAAGGAGTTTAGTTACAGCAAACTCTGGTTTATCAACTTCATGAAGTACTAACTTGCGTCTCCCGCGAGCCTCCTGTTTATGAGTTTAACATGTGAAAGATCAAAAAATTGAACTGCCAAGCATTTGAGAGAGGAATTCTCTCGGGGAACGTTTTGACAGGTGAAATTAATCATTGGCCGTGCAAAGGCGAGAGGTTGGTATGAAGCATCGCTATGTACCCAAGCCTGTTGGAAGATCGCCATTTCACTTCTCCCCTGTATAAACATCCCTTGGTACGCTCTGATACGTATACAGTACATGCGAAGCGATAGCATGTTCAATAAGGTATGTGTGTGTTGAGTTGCCTCTCATCCCCATCCTGATTCACATCCAGCTCCTTCACTGAGGGTGTGTGTTTGTGTGGCGCATTTGCGTGCCTCAGTGTGTGTGTGTGTGTGTGTGTGTTTTTTGTTGTTGAATGAATGCATTCATGTGTGTGTTCAGTATAGATAGGAAGGATAGAATAATTGCCCTCCCTGATTCATGTTGAATGCCCACTCATATGCAATGGGCCCCACTGTGCAGCCTGGCCAGTATCCTTGTGACAAGCTGTGCCCACTTCTTTATACAAGCTCACTTTCTTTAAAGTGAGCAGAAGGGGTGTAGAGGAAGAGAAGGAGAGAGAAGTGTGCAGTCATTTTGAGGAGAAACAGGTTTTCTTTAAGCTAAATCAGGCAACCTCCCCTAGCATCCAGGTGTAGGCTTCGCGTTCATGCCCTGCCCGACCTCTTTCTTTTCTACACTTGTCATTTGTGTTAGGCTGCAGGATGGTGCAGCAAGGAATGTGGAGGGATCAGACATCAAAAGTAGTTTATTTTGTAATAAAACACGAAGAGCAAAGATGCTCTGAGGGCAAACGGTGTCCGAAGATGAATAGGCTACAAGATTCATGAGGCGTGAGATCAAGCTGTAATCAGCTATCACCCTATAGAATAAAATTGTCGATTCATTCTTGCCTTGATCTCCAGATCCATACATCACGGTTATCTTGACTTTGATACTCACCCTCATCCAGCCACATACATTATTAATAGCCAATAAAATGTCTGTCTTTGGCTCACTATCTGCTTTCACATTAACAATGTTTCATTCTAATGAAAAGCATCTGATCGCTAAAACCTCATGTTGGAGGATTGAGATATGTAATCCTAAAATTAATCAGACAAATAAATATAGGTAGCGTCGGGATTAATTATGGGTGATGACTCTACGTTTTGGCTGCAGCTCATAGTGTGAGCGATGTGCACAAAGATGTATTTTATTGTTGTTGTTGTTGTTGGATGTGATGTGTGGCCGTATATTAATTCATTATTTATAGTGGGTCGTGTTTTGTTTAGTCATAGGTGTGGGTGATGGCCAGAAAAAAGTTTACGAAACTTCTTCCTCGTCTCTTTTAAACTGCAGATATTTCTTCTGTGGGACACTTCAGCATAGAAATATGGTTTTGCAGAACCAGTCTGGCCACATTTCATTTTTAGTTACAATATCTCACTAATCTGTTCAGAATCATAAGCCATGTTCTTCACGAGTCTCCCAATTTTATGAGTTTTTTTGTCTCCATTTCTTGTTCAATACTCAGAATTGTATGACTGGAGAAAGTAGAGAGAAGTTTATCATTAACTCTAAAGAATGGGGCAGTAGTCCATGCGAGCAGAAGTTCTGCTTCCATTGAGTACAATGGGCCAAAAGCCTTGATGAGCAGAAATAATAGAATACGGTTCTGGCTCCCTATGCAGCTCATTACTGTGGTGAAACTGGACTAAAGTAGAAAGTTTAAAAAATGGTGTTGAATGGACATCTGGGACTGGAAGCCATTATATTAATGTATCACTTTATGAGATGAAAAGGCTTATGCTAGCAGAGGGAATAGTGCAAATTAATGTGTTTTCTGCTCACTCATGTCTGTGCTCATTTAGAATATTTTCTACAAATACCTGCAAGCATATAGTTTAACGGAACATATGAGTTATCGAAAGAGACTGAAATATAAATATGTAATGAAAAAAAATCATAAAGCCCAATACTTATTATTTTTATGTGCACCAACAAAGTAACCTTTCAGTGTTGTTGGCATTGGTGTAAGTATCATGTTTGTCTTTTGAAGCTAAGGCGTACAGTAGCTAACAAAGAACTGTGTGCATAATATTTTAATCTTGATGGATGTTTTTATTGACAATTCTGTGCAAGTGTATGAGTTATTTGACAGAAGTCCTGCTATTTATTTTGCTATAGGACTTTTGCTGTCCTCCACACTGTAATATTATCAGAATACTGGTAATAGGTAGACACATATCTCAGCTTTTAAATAGCTTCTCCTCAAACGCTTTCATTTTTGATTCCCTTCATTTCATTATTGATGTGAAACAGACTTGAAACTCCTAATTAAGGCTGGTGAAAAACATTCTGTCTTCATTGTTGCACAGTGAATCCTGTGTCTGCTCTGAGGCTGGCTTGTCACTCACAAACTCACTTCTTCACGTATAGTGGGCAGCAGATTCTCCACAAGTGGAGGTTGTTCAACATAACATGAAGCTAACCTTTGCCACTTTGAAAGAAAAATTGCAACAGCAGTTTAGCAGCCGATGTCGCCACCTACAGGCAAGGTAAAATTTTCTGCAGTTTTAACTTTTGTGTCGCCTGCAGGCGATGAGTGTTGGAGCTGTAGTTTTCTTCTGACTAAAGAAGACAATAAAGGCCCTGCTGTGCTTTACACTGCCTCTGCTCTCCTGTATGTTACTATCTAGCTCATACTTAACGATGTTACTTACCAAAGTCACTGGCGCAGTAATGCTCCATTATGTTGTCTGCTTTCAGCTCATTGTCACACGGAGGGCACACCTTCGACACTGAGGGGACAGAAAAATAATTTGTCATTAGAAACTAAACCTAATCACATTTCATATGGTTCTTTTATGGCCAGATTAGCTAATATCTAACGGCTGAGTTGAGGTCGTTGTTAGTCAAGTGCAGTCACCAAAACCAAAGCCGCGTTGGTATGAAATCGTTAAGCCCTGAGCACTTTTGAGGCACTTATTTGCAGCCCCCCCCCCTCTTGTCAGAGGCTATTTGCTGCCGAGCGAAGACACGGTCCAGCAGGCTGACTGATGTTTGCCCTGCAATTATACTGGACGAAATGTTTTTATTCTGGCACTTGTATATTTTAGTGGTGCAGGCGTGGTCTTGGCTGTACAGGAAGGTAAATGCTGCAGCAGGAGCAGCTGAACATGGTGAAAAGTGATTCAGTACACAGACGCAGCCAGCACTTAGGCCACACAGCAACCACACATTGTGAAACGGCAAGAAGAAACCGAAGCACCAAGTCCAGTTTATTTTTAACTCAACATTTATGGTCATGCCTGCTTTGCTCAAAAGCATGTTTAGCCTCACTGACTTTGATTTGAAACTTGATTGTTGTTATTGTGCACCCATTCAACATGAGAGAGAAGTACAGGCCCTACATGAAGTCTTTTTTATTTGTTTACCGGAGAATCTTGCTTATTTCTACAGCAGAAACGTATGGAAATATGTTAATTTATCATGAAACTTTGACTTAATCAAACATTTTTCCTTACCTCAATCTGCCACTTAAAAACCTTGCGTTCAAGCCCTCAACCTCTTCTTTCTCAGAAATACAAACACACTCAGACATGCTTCATACTGCCTTGCAATTTTCTCCAAAGGCTCTTCAATATAAAACTTTATTATGACAATTACTACATAAACTCCATGTAATCCCTGAAGGGCTGTTGTAGCAATACACATCCAACATCAGTCCAGAGCCTTGGGCCAGTCAGTAGAACAAGGTATAATATTAGAAATGGTCAGGGAGAGAAGGATGTGGCATATACATCTACCCCACACCACATATATACACCTACAGGGCAGTTAAATATCAGAAGCAGTCTTTTTTTGTGACGTTTGCTAATGGCGGAGCTAAATATTTCTGTCATTCACTAACCACAATATCCAAAATATGTCCAGATCTCTCCCCCCTCTCTTTTTTTTAATGTGTGTCTCACACTTACACACACACATATGATAATTCTAGCACAGTCCAGCCCAGGCCCCTGGGTTAAAAGTCAAGGGTCAAAGGTTATCACCCCATTCCAAACCTCAGCGTCTGGGCAGATAATGAGAGGGGTCAAAGTTTAGCATGCTTCGCTGCTCGGGTCGTGGGGAGGTGAACCCCCTTACCACCACTGAGTGTATGTATGTGTGTATGTGCTCGTATGTGTGTGTGTCAGAGGGAGTTGAACCATGTTCTTGTAGAGTAACTGCCAGTTTTTTTCTCCTCTGAGGGTTCCCATGCATTCACAGGCAGGAGACCTGCGAGGCCTACAGGGTCAGGCCTCTTAATTGTCTGGTGCTGACATGAAGACTGGGACAAGAGCTCGGAAACACACACACACACACACACACACACACACACACACACACACACACACACACACACACACACACACACACACACACTCGGAGCAAGAGATGCCAAAACTCTGGATTTGTCTGTTTTGAATGATTCCCTTGAAGCTGTTACGTCTTATTCAGACTCCACGGTAATTCATTCTGGTTTCACAGGGGTGGTATGTTGGCAGGAGGCCCAGTTACATTGATGCCAGAGCATGTGTCAGGAGAAAGCAGACCCTCCATGAAACTTAGTTGAGCTTGGACCGAAAAACCACCATTTGAATTTCGTTGAGAAATCAATTAAGTGACGACTGCCCACATCACGGTCTGCTCTCCGTCGGGGGAATCAACGTCATGTTTTGATGGGATTCACTGCTGTGAGGCTTGGTGTGTGTTTTTTTTTCCTGGACACATTTCTACCCAGCAAATATTTTGACATTAGGTCATTTATGTAATTTGCCATCAGCTCAAGCAGTTTAGGAATTTTTTGCCTTGTGAAAATTATGTTTTGCTTTGGTTGACTTTGGACCTGACTGCCTCTTGTGTGCTGCTTTTCGTCATCTGCATGCTGGGTTATGGACTTAATCACAGAAACTTCAATGTTTACATTCACAGTGACCAATGTTATGGTATTGTCTTTTAGAGCTGTTGTTCTGGAGGATGAGGCGGTTGGGATTCGATGATTGAGGGTAAGAGGAAAAGGATGATGGGAGTAGTTTGAGCAGGGAGGTGGTCTGTTGGAGAGGCCTGCTGTTAATCTTCAAACAGCGAGCCAGAGTAGAAATGACGTACGGCAAGAGTCCAGTAATTTAACTACACAGCTTCACTTAGTCATAGCTCTGAGGTTAATATCACTTTCTCCATTTCAGTCTCCTTCCCCTGCTCTATCTTTTTTCTCTTGTCCACCCTCTTACTCTTTTCTCCTCTCTTTCACATAACCTGGTTTTCCATCGTATTTTTTAAATCTAGAAAGGCTGATTGAACACAACAAAATGCAACAAATTCATCAAATGATGACATACCTTTGGAAAAGAAGGCCCCATAAAGAATTTCCATTGTGCATCTATGTGAAATTATTTCTCTAATTAGTAGTAATTTTGTAGTTTCAACAACATGATTTTGGTCACCTCTAAGGGACTAAATGTGCAGAAACATCTCGTCCTTTGTCAATACGTGACTTCCAAGATTCTTCTCATTCCTCTCAAACATTCTCTTGGAACACAAGCGCTGTAAATCACATTTTATGTTTGTAACATTTCACAAATTGGCTTAAAATCAATTTCACAGCCCGTCACCTTCACATACATAGCTTCATTCAAAAGACAACCAGATCTATTAATATCATCATCCGAACCGCCGGCCGTGTCTTGTGCCTCGTCCAATGCAGCTGGAGCGTCACAGTGCCTTTTTTTTTGTTGTTGCAAGAAAGTATGCGCGGGTCACTATCCCATGCCTCATTTGGACCTTTTAAGTTACGAGCAGCAACACTTATGACATAAAACGGTACTGTGCCGGAGATGAAATGCAGCGTGTGATTTATGTCGGAGGGCCTAACATCTGTTTAAATGCGGCATGCAGACAGACAGAGGAGGACTTAAACATGGCCCACAGGCAGCCCCCGGGGCCCCGAAAACACAGCACGCTCCTCGCATCTGTAGGAATCCTATACAGAAGAGAAAATACTTCCTCAAAAGGCCGAGGCAGTCTTCCATGCACAGAGCATTGGATCACATTTTCCCTTTCATATATCGGCCAGGCCCACATGAGTAGCACCCATTGTGCTGCTGGGGACCTGACAGCGCTGCCTGTCACCTTTAGCACAGTTGTAACTTACACTAGCCGCATCAATGAGTACGGCGAGGACAGACAATATCTTTCACACCATGCAATTTCAACGACTTTCACTGGACAACGTACATATTGTCTTGAAAAGCATTTTTTGCAGAAACACGCAGTGTGAGTGATGTAGTTTACCCCATGCACTTAAACAGACGGTGCAGAAAACTACCTACATCTGTCATAACTGTTGATTTGCTGATGCTGGCAGCAGCTAAAGGAAGCATCCTTGAATAAGGTGGAGTTGATGGGCAGCACTAACTGTGCTCTGCCAGACAGACTGAGCTCAGCTGGCCTTTTTGGCTCCCTGGATGCCTGAGCCCTCTTTTGTCAGCAGTCTGCTTGTCTTCCCTGGTATTATATCTACAGACTTGTGTTTCACATAATCACACCCCATGGGCCTCTCTTACACACACACACACACACACACACAGGCCAAAAATCATCCATACACACAACCTAAGCTCAGGTGGCGGTGGTGTTTCTCTCAGTTTTGGCCATGACAGAGTGGTGGAAAGTGAATCTGACTCTGTACCGTTAGTTTCCACAGGAGTCCTCGAACCGTGCTATATCATGTAATTGCAGAATAGCTCAGATAGCAACAGGGCCTCCCGGACAGGGAGAGCAGTGCTTAATACCTGTGATTGATCCAAGTCCCCAAGATTCACCTGAATTACCACAAGAGAACTCATTTGATCCTGTGTGAGGAGAATCATTCATGTTCAGACGGTTCCCAGGAAACTCTTCTTCTAAGCTGAATTTCCTTTTTATCATTGCTGGCTGTGTTTGTGTGTGTGTGTGTGTGTGTGTGTGTGTGTGTGTGTGTGTGTGTGTGTGTGTGTGTGTGTGTGTGTGTGTGTGTGTGTGTTGGTGTGTGTGTGGTTTGTTTTAGAGCCAAAAGCTTGTCCTTAGGATGGCCTCATCGGCACATCTGAGAAACTCTGATTCTTAACAAAATGTCAGTGACTGAGCCTTCAGGCTAGAAGTGATATGGGTTCACTCTCAGTTTCAAACACACACTCTGACACACACACGCACACACACACACAAACACACACACACACACACACACACACACACACATACAAACACACATATACAAGCAAATCTTTCAAATCAAATTGTTAAACTTCACCAATATTCTATTTTTGATTTATTCTTTAAACGTTTGATTTAACACATTTTGTCTTTTTTCTCTCTGCATGAAATTGCTGAACTGCAAAGACCTACTCCAGTCATTATTAGATTAGATAGGATCAACAAACAGTTGCCTGTATGATGAGGTGACAGATGAAGTTTAAGCCGCCTCCTTCTCAGAGAGCATGTAAGAGAATGAGTTATGGCTCTGCAAAGCCAAAGTGTCACATAGTTGATTCTCGTCCTACAAAAACAGAACAGCCATTTTCCCTAATGGAACAAGTCAGCACGGCATGAATTCACCAGAGAATCCTGAAACGATTTACAGATATCAGTATGCTGCAAACATTATTGATAAAAAGATATATCACACAATTTATGATTGACGGGACTAAAATGATGTTTTGGCATTATTGGCTTTCATTTTGAGTGCTTTAGTACATTTTGTATATATCAAGTTAAGGAAAACACATTTACTATATGTGAAATATCAAGTGAAATATTACCACACAGGAACATTTTAACCAAAGTAGATGAGAAATTGCGATAAAGGCAGTGTAATAATGGGAATAATAAACCATTTTCCTCAAGCCCTTATTGAAAGCAGGGAGGCAGACACTTTTGTGCTGCAGGAAGCAGCTTTTCTCCTATTCTACACTCTGTCTGCCTCTCTTTACTCTCCCGCTTCCCTCACCTTTCACTTCTCTCCATTCGGCTCTCTCAGGGACAATCAGACTTCAGCCATTCCCATTCTCCGCCTGCCTCTCTTGTCCCGTCATGTCGGCTAATTAGTGGGAGCTCGGTAATTGGCCTTCTAGCTAATTGGCCTGCTGGCTGCCAGACCCAACAAAGGCCTAGCGGGCTGGGACACAGTGGGGACTGTCCCCCTCCACTGTCTAAAGACTCTCATCAACTCCCTCTCTCCCCCTCTCAGCGCTGACTGCTTTTGTGAAAAGGCTGCTTAAGTAGTCACAGTGCACACACACACACACACACACACACACACACACACACACACACACACACACACACACACACACACACACATACACTTTTTTGCTCTCTATGTAGTTCCCTCTCACTCTTTCACAGCTCACTATTCGCCCATATGTCTGTTCTCTTACTTGCTGACTGTGAACAATTATATAATATTTTTTACAGAAACACCAGAGAAGCAATTTTTCTTCTTATTTTATCCATCTTGGGTCTATTTGTACATGTATTGACACTTTGCAGACTAACTTGGAATTTGCATGCATGGCAGCTTTGAAATAAGAAATTCTTCATTCACTCAGTTGTTTGATTGATTAGCTGGTGCTGGATGTCTGCTGATAAAAGTGTGTATGTGTGTATGCACGTGAGTGTGTGTCACCTTTTCAGTTAAGATGTGTTTAACATAACAGTCCATTAATCTTGACTCGGTGAGCGATCTGGCTGTCGGAGACTCTCAGTCTCCTGTCTCTCTCCCTCAGTCTGTCTCCGTCCCTCCCTGAGGCTGGTGCACATGGCAGGGAGCCGTCCTGAACTGTCCACTTACTCAATAACTTTCCCCTGTAGCCTCTTCCTCCTCTTGTCTCTCATACCGACTCTGGTTAGTCTCTCACTTAAACTTTCATCTGTCATCATTCGCTGCGTGGGGAAACCACATGAGCCTCACAGCCGTCTTTGGGCTCTCACTGTTTCTGACTCTGCAGGCTCTTAAACACTCATCTGTCTTAGTAATGTTGTTAGCGAGAGTCCCGGAATTTACAAAGCAGAGACAAACTATTTTTTTATTTTTGGATTTGTGTCTGCACAACACAGGTCATAGCAGTAATTCTTTTTTATTTTTTATGACAAGAGTTTATTTTTGAACCTATTTAAAATACTTGATATTGATATTGCTTGCTAAAATGCACATATATTAATGATTAAAAAGGTATTTGCACAATATAAATCATTTTTGGACAGAATACTAACAAGCTACAGCACGCTTTTTATGCTGGAAACATTTAAAAAAATTTGTATTGACTTGAATTGATTGTATTGTGGTTACTGAGCTTGTCACTTGACTTTTAGTGTTTTGTAAAAACATTGAAATTACGGGTGGTGCAAAATGTCAAGCTAACTCAAGTAAATTCAACTTCTTTAATTAAGGTCCATTCTAAAATGAAAGTTACTTCCACCATTGTGGACTAGTAACTTGTATGTGCTTGTAAATCATTTTGTGTGTGAGTATGCTTGAATGAGGGTGTGTGTTGGAGTGTGTGTATGTGCACATAGCTGCCCTACCTGGTGGCTGGGTCGCGTGGTTCCCAGTGAACTGCATGGGGATGCAGAGGTCATTATCAATGGGAAACTTGTCACAGGTCAGCATCTCTGGCCAGGGGAAGCCATAGGTCTCCATCACTGGAGCACAGCTGTCCCTCACGGCCTCACACAGCGAGCGGCACGGATAGATGGGCCTGTCCAGGCACACCGGTGCAAACAGCGAGCACAGGAAGACCTGGGTATCAGCATGGCACCGTTTGGCCAGGAGGGGTACCCAGCTACCCGCCTGCTGCTTGACCTCTGGCATGGTTTCGTGGTCCAGGAGGTTGGGCAGCCTCATCTTTTTGTAGCCCACATTGTGGCACAGGCGCAGGTCAGCTGGTATGTCCACACACTGGGGCTGCTTGGTGTAGAAGCGGCCATTGTGGAAGTTGTCCGACTGCCAGCTGTAGTAGTCGTACTCATCTGCGGCTGAGGCGGTGAGGAAGAGGAGGAGGAGGGAGAAGAGCGACAAACCCAGTGCCAAGCTGAAGGAGCCCTGGGTTAATGCCCACCTGGGGCTCTTTTGTCCGTGTGCCATGCCTTTCTGAGCCCGAACCAACAATTCAAGAAGGTTGTATCCAAAGTCTCCAAAGTGGCTCAGTGAAGACAAAACGCAGAGTGAAGAGAGGAACAAGTGGGGCAGGCGTACGAGCTGTAATCCCTTTTTTTTGTCCTGAGTATGGACGCTGTGGATTGAAAACAAAGTGTTTAATTCCCTTCTTCCCTGCAGAGTCAGCCCTCTAAGCCTCCCTGAAACACCTCCCTGTGTGTGTGTGTGTGTGTGTGTGTGTGTGTGTGTGTGTGTGTGTGTGTGTGTGTGTGTGTGTATGTGTGTCTCAGGTAGTGGAGTAGGGAGGCAGCAGTCAAGGAAAGGTGAGCACAGGACTGCTTATTTCTAACTTTCCCTGTTCACAATTTCTCACTCTCCTTCCCTCTCCCTCTCTTAGACCTGTCGCCGGCCCTCCCCTGCTCGCTGTCTATCAGTCTGTAGCTGTAATGAGGAGTACCTTAGGTTTTAAGAGGCATTGGTAGCTGCTCTCAGTGGCTGCCTGCCCCCTAGCAAGCACCCAGACCACTCACCTCTCTACTGGCCTCCCCTGCACTCGCTCACAACAGCCTCAGCCAATCACAACCCTGGGGGAGGCTCCCAGTGGCCTTCAGGAAACTCCTCCCACCCCTTGTCCGTGACAAAACCCCTCCTCTACAACAAGTTAACGTGAGAGAAAAAGAGAGAAAGAAACTGTGGCAAGCTTTTTTAAATATAAATCTCTCTAATATGCATTCTTTGGTCAGAAACACACCCACCAAAACTCATAGCAGACATTGTCACCCTCTTAGTCATGTTGTTTTTCTCATACATTTAGAAACCTTCTACCCCTCTTTTACTAAGAGGCTCAACAGCCCTGAACATTTGTCCACACATAAAAAGTTATGTGATGAAGCCTACTCACTTTATTAGCTCAAAACAGTCTGGTGTAACGGGCTTCTACTGGCATCAGCACTGAGAAAATGTACTCTCTCTGTCACACACACACACACACACACACACACACACACGCTCAAGCATAATTGCAAGTGTGAGAAATCCAAGAAAAGAAAGTGAATGAAGTGGGTGGGAAAGAGCCGCACTAAGGCTACTGAGTGTGGGTTGTGCAGCTACAGGTGGCTAGGTGGTTTACCCGCGCTATGGGAGTTATGCTAATGTGTATGTTGGCTGTGAATAGAGGCACGCTGCCCCTCTGTCTCTTTCTATCAGTGCCACTGACACTGTGAGGACCTTCGCCTTGGCAGCAAATTCTCTAGAAGGGTCGCATTCAGATTCAAAGGGCTGTAGCTGTGTGAGCAGGATGTGGGTTCGGTGGCTCACATGGAGGGTGTTCTCGCATCTGGCATTTGATCTGCGTCACGCATTAATGCTGTTCCTCATGTGAATGGGCTGTAAAAGCAGGTTCATACAAATGATAGTGAAGAGTTTTTTATCGTGATAGAAGGATTGTCAGGACACGATCTGGATCATACTGCTGCTGGATACTGCTGGATACTGCTGACACTGAGATAAAGTAGAAAGACATGGGATTTTGGAGTATTATTATTATCTGTATGTGGCAATACAGACAAGGAGAATAAGAAAGCGTGTGTGTGTGTGTGTGTGTGTGTGTGTGTGTGTGTGTGTGTGTGTGTGTGTGTGTGTGTGTGTGTGTGTGTGTATGTGTGTGTGGGAGAGAGAGTGTGTGAGTGTGTGTGTTGTGCAAACAGTCAGAGGTGCACTTGGATGAGAATCAGGGATACTATTGTTCTTTGCCTGTAGTGTAGAAGGGGAAATTCCAGAAACAGCAGTCAGTCCATAAAATCTAATTCAATAAGATGAAATCAAATAGATGAAAATGTGGATCATTATCAGGCCACCAGGCACAGCAATAAAACCCTGCACATTATCCAAGCACCCATATAGTTTTACAGTGTCTCGACCATACTTATTTCACAAGCCAGGGGATTATGAATACAATTACTGCACCTTCTAATCATCTTTTTTTGTACTTGAGAATGGAGTTGAACATTTTTCAGCCTTATCTTCCCGAACTACAGTTAGAATCCCTGTTGACTTATTGGTGTGTTGCAGACACTGCGGAGTGATTTTTCTGGGAATCGAAAAGCTGCCAGCAGAACAAACAAGCTCAATCTTCTCCTGGAGCAGTTCTCATAACCTGCCATGTAGAAAGATGAGATGGTGGTGAGCTGAAATCACCCCTAAAATGCCGTCATCATTACTAAAAGCATCATTGAGTGGATATAAAGAGCTGCTTTGGTTTGATAAGTTTATAGCCAAAGCTAATTGACTACATTTCCTCACCTCTTCTCTCCCATCACTCTGCTCCTGCTTTCATTGTGTTTTGTTATTCATGGATAGAAACTACTCTGCTAACCTTTGCACCACAGCTAATCAATATTACTCACAGCTAATAATCTGTGGACCTCACTCTTTCATGAAGGGCTTGTGAGATTGTCTTGTGCACACCTCGCTATCTCTGTGACATATCGTGTATTCACGTTAGTTCAGTGTTGACCTATTTTAAGACCGCTAGCGTTTCCTCTTGATACAGGCACAGTGTACTGCCTTCAAGTCGGTAACAAAAGTGTCTTTCATGGTAATCAATCAACAATGGTTGTCTCCTCTTGTTCTCCTTCCCCTAACTGGCCCCTGTGGCCAACAGCCAATCAATTCCACTCTTCAGTTTCCAGCCTTCTGATTGGACAAGGGCTATAAGATTAGGGCAAGCCTGTATTGTTGGGCCTAAAGGTTTAGCATGGTTTGAAAAGAGTGTCTCAGCAATTGTATGAGTGTGTGTGTGTGTGTGTGTGTGTGTGTGTGTGTGTGTGTGTGTGTGTGTCATTGTGATTGTGGCCAGACACCCAGATATGCCCTCCAAGCGGAGTTTGAATTCCAAACCACACAAGAAGATGGAGGCGATGATGTGAACGACAACGGACACATCCACATGATGCATGTCTTTCTCCTGCTGGACAAACAAAGTACAGAAAAAGGGTCTTTTAAGTACTTCATTGTACTGGTATACATATGACATACTGTGTATTCTCAGCAGACAAGTAATGTCAGTAAACTCAGTAATCTATTACTATTTTACTCAAATCAGAACAAATAAAAACGTACTGAAATGTTTATTAAATCCAGTATAGTACAGGTGCATTTTAAATAAACTTTTTCTATCTACTGCAATGAAAAGAATGTAGACAGATTTACAACTCACAGCAGACATATCTATGCAAAGTTATGTATCTACAGTGTACAACAAGAACATGTTGTGGAGGAGGCTTCACTGGTCTGTGAAACACACAGACCAGTGTCTCCCACAAATACTTTTTATTTATTTTCCTTTATATCCGCCTCTCTCTCACACACACACACACACTCTCACACACACACACACACACACACACACACACACACACACCCTTAGACTGTAATCTGTGGTAGAGGCAGATCCGCTGAAGGAGACACTTCATGCCACAAGAGGAATTATGTGGACATTTAAATAAATCTGATCATTTTTCACGATGCAAAAGTAACAGGTTCATAATCTGTCAAGTGCAGTGATTAAGACATAGTTTTTTAAAATCTGCCTTCTTAGTTCACCGGGAAGATTTGACTTGCCATGGTGCTCTATTGGAGATCAATAATTCAGCCTTAATACAAGGTGAGAAACACCTAAAGTAGCTTCCACTGTTTGATTATTTTACTTTTAAGCTATAATCGTTTTATTAAAACTGGCTTTCACCCCTCAAACTGTGCATTAGAAAGAAACGGAAGTACACGGTCAAAACAGTTTGATTTCATTAACAGCTCTAGTTTTTAAAATGAGCTGTATAATCTGTGATCTGAAATGTAGTCTGCAATCCATGAGCAATTAATAGAGTAATCTGGCCCCCTTATCCTTTGCAAACAATGTAAGAAGGGTCAGTCAGTCCACAGACCACACTGGATGAAATCAAATAAATCAGCAGATAGCTTTAGTTCTCCAAGAATGTCACAAAAACTGGCAACTCGGGAGCACCAGGAAATATCAGGTTTATACAGTATGACTGAGTTCTGCTTCAGCTCAGCTTGTTCACTAAGCTTTAGGCCAGGAACGACTTTGTCAGTTGGGACCATTGCACGTAGTTGCTGAAATGTGATGACATTATGTTGGAAGACTTTAGCACCACACAGTCACATAGTCTTACACCCATAGATGCGTGTCACAGCGGGCAGTGGTAGAGATATGCTGACAAGTGTTTTCTCGCTCCTGTCTTTGACCTTCTTGTCTTCACCATCACCTCAAGTATTTTTTTTGTTTGATACTTTGCTCCTTTTCTCTGTCTGTCAGAGTCCATCTTCACTCAACACAACTGCTTCTGTTGTTCTCCTTCCAGCATTAGATGCTTCTCTTTTAGGCGTCGGGGCAAACACAAGGGGTCGGAAGGTACATTCAGTCACACAATCAGACAATGTGACAATTTCTCCTCCCTCTGCCCGCCCCCCACACACACTCAGGCACAGACACAGACACACACACACACACACACACACACACACACACACACACACACGCACACACCTCCCTGGACTGTCAACTTAAACCCTTACCACTGGCTTTAGCTTCCCCCAATCGAAGTCTTTGTAAAGGCGCTTTGACCAGATCACCGTCATGGAGCCCAATGTAAAGAGACAGAGAGGAGAAAGGGATACCCAAACTGGAGTGGAGGTTTTTTTTTCTTCATTGTGTGTGTGTGGCCAACATCTAGTCAGCTTCCAGGAAAAAGCTTTGAGTGATGGGAAACCCTCTCTGAATCTTGTGACACACACGGCTCATAAACATAAGAAGCAGCAAACAGACTGTTATTGTAACGGGGCCAGAGATGATGGCTCTCGTCAGCATTTTGCGTCAAACTTGCTACCACGGTGCTAGAATTCACACAATTGGTGCATGTGTGTAAGCGTGAGCACGCTTGCACACATGCACCAATTATATCTCTACATGGAGAAAAAAATGTGTTTCCTCAAACTGGGGTATGTAAGTGTCAGCTTCAGTCTCGTCAGTCAGCTCATTTCAAGCAGCACATGTTGAATGTTTGATCCTGGGATCTCGATTTCGTCGACGGATGCACGTACTTAAGTGCGGCGTAGTCAGCTAGTATGACAGGAAATGAGAAGGGAGAGGAGAACAGGAGAGAAGGTAAAAAAAGGTTAAAAGAACAATGGCGACTATACATCCCCTGAAGAAAATTATTTTTCACAGATCTCTTGACAACAAAGGACAGTCGTGGCACAGTTAGTCCACTTAAAATGTCAACAAACGGAAACTGTTATTGACTTATTTCACCAACTTCATTACAAGCTGGACGGAGTTGATAGTAATCTTCCCCCTGTGACGTTTTTACTGTTTGATCCGTGTATTTTTAAGTAAATGGGAAGGGATCAGTTTAAGGTAGAGATTTGATTTAGTTTTGAAGATTCAACGCAAGCTCAGCGAGTGCCAGGCAGTGAAACCTCACTGTACTGTAATTGTTTTTTTGGAGGGGAGTTTACCTAAAGTTAATTGCTCAAAGCAACCACAGGTCAGGGTGAGCCCCAGCAATTCCAGCTACATTCACATAATGTAGAATAAATAAATGTGGGGCTTTTTGAAATGCTGATTTATTTAAATAAAGGATGTCGACTGTTTTGAAGCTCTCCAGGTTCCTCTTTGACCCAATCCATTTGACTCGCAACCTGTATGTGAGCTACTGTATAGCTGAGTACTTTAGCGCAGCTCTTAGGCTCTGGTGTTGTTCCAAGTGTTGCTGTTCGTAATATGAACCCAACTGTGAGTGAGTTGTGTGTTTAGGCTGTAACTGCAAGGTCCACTGTAATTTATGAGCCGTGGACTTCATTGTAAAACACTTTCCTGTCACTTGATCTGTTTGCTGTTTGTGTGTATGTGTGTGTTTATCGATCCATCTGCTTGTCTTTCAAAATCCCAAATATGTCTGCGAGGACAGTGAGAACCCATTTTTCCTACTCACGCTATCTCTTCATCTTTGTGTGTGTGTGTGTGTGTGTGTGTGTGTGTGTGTGTGTGTGTGTCCACGTGCCTGTCTCTGTAATAGCCGGGGTCAACAGTTAAGGATCAGACCTCACCTCTGTTGAGAAATAGAGAGATAGGAGTTTCAACAAACAGGGAAGGATTTTCCCATATCTCAGTGAAAGATCGCATGATAACATTTTTGGCTGATGGGAGAAAAGGTCTTCAAACTTTAGCATCACTTAACCAAGTATTTATTGTACTGGATGCCTGTGACAACATCCTCTTGTGTGATACATTGTCCAGGTCAGTGACATTGTGAAACTGCATATTTCTACTTTCCTCCAGTCGCGTTTTATGATAAGTTTCTTATTTGAATTGTCATCTGCAGAGCAGCCCTCACAAGGTTATTTTCACAAACCTTCCACGTTTATCAATGTAAACATCTCTGACACAAAGTTAAAAACAAGAAGGTAAGGGCTCTTTTCATGGTGCCATCACAATATACAATTTAGACGTTCTCCAGTGATCAATTCATGGACACAGTGACAGCACTCAGGGCTATTCTACTTCAGGAGGACAATACAATGAAGCTTCAATTAGATGGAAAATATGAACTAAGTCTTTTTTACCTCAGGCAGACAAAACAGCAACTTAAGGTCGACTGAACCACCTTATTTTAACCCCCTCTTATTTAGCATTCATAAGCAGCAGATAACCATTGAACTACATTGCATTACATTCATTCGGCAGACGCTTGTACAAGGCAGCTTCAAATAATAAGTGTATTCAAACTCAAAAGGAGCAAGAGCTGGATGTCATCATCAACTGGAAATGCTTTGTTTATTGTCTTAACAACTATAACTCCACCTATGAAGCATGATTGAGTGGTGTGTAAACTGTTAAGGCAAGTTTCACAACGCACACACACACACACACACACACACACACACACACACACACACACACACACACTATGATATAGTTGTAGTTATATAGTCATACTGTATGTCTTCAGTATTTGTAAATAGATTAATAAAAGTTTTGATTTGAGCTGTGAATGATTTGTACATGTTTATAAATTCATCAATCTGTTGATATTACAAGTATAAGTACAAGTCTAATGTGTGAATATTAGAATTAACATGCGCATTCTTTAGCCAGTGGGCGACTTAGACTGGGATTAATCCATTACTAATGTTCTTTTATAGCAACGACTGTATATTTTAGCAGTCCTTGAGCAAAGCACATAATTGGAGCTGTTAGAGGCCAGCAGCAGTAGACGAATGAAGCACAAGTGAACTTGGCATGACTGAAAGAATGTGACATATTGCGTAAGACCACGTGTCCCGAAAAAACTCTGCCCAGATAAATGAAGGTAAGAACAAGCTAGTTAATTGTTAAATACAATGGTGCTTTTCAGTAATGTAGTGGGCAGACATGCTACTGTACTGTGTTAATGGAAGAACAGCAGTCTCACATTGGCAGCGAGGCCGCTGTTCCAAACCACTGCATCTGTCCTCTTCCAGTGTGGTTACCATACACCTATGCTGGTTTTGGACAACACAAACTTTGGAATAGGAAAAGCATAATTCTCTCCACCCTCTCTCTCTCACTTACTCACTGTGTCGCTCTCTTTCTCATGCACTTATACCCCACACATACCAATTTGCCCAGATGAAAAATGTCAAGGGCGGACCACCTTGCTCTTCCATGCCTGGTCAGAGGAAAATCTTCCCGTCTTCATCAATGAGACGCAGTGTGCAGCGTGCTCTGTCCCGCTCACATATCTCAGCCATTAGACAGGCATGTGTTGGGCCGGCTCCAGGGCAGTGCCTTCTGCTCCGCTCACTGAAGTCCCATTCAAGGTAATCTACACCAACCCAACCAATTTCACAGGTGCAAAAATGTGTAACAAGGAGAACTTGAAACATTATTGCGCCGTTCAAATGATCTTTGGGTGAATTAAGCAGCGCGGAAAGGTTTATTTTACAAGCACCAAAAGCTGTTGTGTCGAGTATAAAAAATGCAATAAAGTACATCAGGGGTTCTTAAACTTTTTGACATCAGGCTCATTTAAATATACTTCTACATCTGTCATATAGGCACCTACAGGAACTAGTTTTTAACAAAGAAGCCAAATAGAAACAAAAAAAAACGGCATTCATAACATTTGTTATATTACCATCCAAATAATATTTTGTTACATGATTCAAAATCTCATTTTTTTTTGTCATTCTGGTCCTGTAGAATGTCATGAAATGTTTCACCATATAGAGAAGACAAAGAAAAGAAAGCACTGTTGCAACGGTCATTACATTTTTTGAAAGTGATATCGATGGGTGAGCAGAATAACAGATGTTTGATATTTATAAAAACCTTTTAATCAAATAATGAATAAAGTTTAATTGCCATAGTTTTGCTTATTTTAATGACCAAAAGGTTTCAATAGCCATCACCAAATTATCTTAAAAATAACAATTATTGCTAGTTTAAGTTAGCATTTCGGCAACAACAACAATGCCTGAAATGTAAGTATGAACATAATGTGTATGCTCATTGTGTTGAGCCTATACAGTAAATGATCACCTGCATCTTCAGCTCCATGCTTGTTGTTTAGCTGTCCAACCCATAACTTTACTGTTTTGGTTTATTTCAGTACGTTTTATGTCATCTTGATTTTGAGGATGCCCTCCATGTGGCTGATTTGTTTACCAAAAAAAACTAACATTCTTGACATGTTTGCATTCAAACGTTTGTTTATTAATTCTTTTGTGTATGTCGGTAGAAAGGATTTTATACCGTATTGTGACCTGTGACTCATACTGCCCTCTGTCAGGGTATGATTGCCTTTTTTGTGGTCACACACAGATACTCATACAGACAGACACACTAACATTTTCCTTTCCTCTACTCATTTTGATCTACCTAAGTCAGGAAGACAAAGAATAACCACCTAAAATGATAATGAAAACAATTAAGCTTGGCAAGACTGTCTGTGTTTGTTGCCTACATGAAAACATTCCTATGTGCATGTACTATATGTGTGTTGATTTAACATAACCCCACCCTGTATGATAATCTGTCCCTCAGCCTACAGTCATGACAGTCACCATGATGTGTCCATACAGAGTGCGTATCTGTAGAGATAGAGCTGCCGGCTCTAATGCTTGTGAGAGCAGAAGTCGTGGTTGTAAACAGACCTTCCTCAGCGAGGTGAGAAAACAACCTGAGCAGCTGTGGCTTTTCTACAGTAGAAACAGACTCTCTTAAGCGCCAAAGATCATACAAAATAAGATGGTTTTGGATGGAATTACAATGTAGCTTTTATTGTGGCACTGTTGGCATATCCCAGATAAATGTTTAAGAATTTCTCTCTCTCTCTCTCTATGCCGTGTCATTTTAGATTAGCAGGCTAAAGGCTCTGCTTACTGTAATTAATCTAAATCCATCCAGATGGGGAATGGTTTCAGTTTCATCTACAAGGAAGAGCTATTAGACGCTGGTTCCTTTGGGTCCTTTTTCCTCATTCTCTCTTTCTTTTTAGTGACAGTACAAGTGTTCTTCTCGTGACAGCAGATTTAAGGACAGGCTTTGAGTCACAAGACAGCTGCTCTCCTCCCTCCATTAATTCAGGTCCAGTCCGGATGCTGACAGATACTCTCTCTGTCCTTTTCTTTCTGAAGCGCTCTCTCGATCTCGTTCTTCACCTCCATCCCTAACCCCATCCTTCTGTGATTGTCTCTGTCTCCGCGTTTGCTTCCTGGGGCACTGTTCTGATTATTGTTGCAGTCTGGTTACACTTTGTGCCATTTGACAGTTATAATTTCCAGAGAACAAACTCCTCCCTTCCTGTACCAGACTGCTGTCATGCTGTATGTATGACTTTTTATAGCACTAATTGTTTCCTTTGGATATGGTATATTATACATTAGCCATGGTACTGTGGAGCTATGAACATACAATAAGCACTTTGTCCTGTCTTTCATATGTTCAGAACCAAATAAACCCATTAATAAATCAAGGCTAACAGTTCTCTACCTTAAAATGAACCAGAAATACATTTTGTATATGGATTAAGTTCTTTTTCTTGCTTGTTTCACAGTCGCACAAACCCCAAAAGACAATTTGATTCTGACAACTGTCTGGAAAACATAATCGCTTAAATCAATCCTCTATTATAAAAGCTCAGTCTTTCACTTTAAAGTGGAGTCTTGGCAGCAAGTGAACGCCTGCGCAGCTACCAAACCACACTCAATAACCTCTTTTCATATTTTGCAAGATCCCAGACAAATGTATTAAAGTCTCTGTATGTATCCGTGCTTCCACATGAAACGCTTGTTGGCTCCAACAGTCAAACCATCCCACTGTTTATATACATAATCCTGCTCCTCTTGTCCATAAAATGCAAACCATCTTTTCTGACATGTGGACCCTTGACACTCTGCTGCCAAAACATTATAACACAAATCTGTCTCCTCCTCACTGTAGTTCCCTTCCGTTTTACTCTCACTGTGGTCTCACCTCTCTCTCCCTGACTTCACTCCCCTGAACATGTCAAAAAGATTTCTGTTGATGCCTGATGAGTGCCCTAGTTTCTCTATTTCACTGTTTAAGGTGATGGAACATTTGGAGGACAGTTCATGTTCCCTGGAGTCAGAGAACAGGAGAAGGTGTAATTTCCTGAGTCTAAGGTGGTCTCTAAAAATATTCTCATATTTCTCTTACAGTTTGGAAAATGACTGGTTGATTATTAAACATACCTGGGCAAAGAAACTCTGTGATCTGGTCTGGGGCCACTCTGTGTAGCTCGACAAGAAGACCAGAGCACTAAGACGGCCAAGTTTATGGATCTTCATAATGGAGTCAACCCAGAAAGAAAGAGAGGAATAAAGCATACATACATGTCTAGGGTGATCCAGGAATCACAAGGAGTAGGGAATGACAGAAGAAGACATGACATGGTATAACTAGATGTAGAAAGGCTGTGTGGAATTGATGATCATATGTGCAGCTCTACACACACACTCTGCTGTAATTAACAACATTTCTGGGTTTTGGCCCTTCCCTGTCTGACCCGGGGCAGAGCTCAGCACAGGGCAGGAAGGCTGTCTGAGTGTGGAGAGCACAAAGCACTTCAAAGGGACAGAAGACTGGCAAAGACAGCAAGATGACTGGGGAGATAGAGAGAGAGAGAGAGAGAGAGAGAGAGAGAGAGAGAGAGAGAGAGAGAGAGAGAGAGAGAGAGAGAGAGAGAGAGAGAGAGAGAGAGAGAGAGAGAGAGAGGAAGAATATCTCTCTAAATTGCACTCCAGAGAAAGAAAGGAGAGACAGGCAGAAACTGAATGCACTTCATGCTGAAGCTCTTATCGGGTTTCTTTACATTTCTTTAGAGAATTGATATTCATTTGATATTGGGAAGCTTTCTGGTAAATTATTCTTGCAGGTGTAGATGTTTTTTATGATAAGTAAACACTGAAATGAATGTTAATGTAAACGCATGTCTGTCCTTCTGTCTGCCTCTGTCTCTCTCGCTTCAGCTCCTCTGATTAAGCTCAAATAAAGCAGCCAGCAGTTCTGGGAAGCAGTGGGCAGTGCTCTGCTCTGTGTGGCTGCAGCCAAGTATCTGTGATAAAACAAACCCGCTTAGTGTGAGTCATGTGTGCATTATTGTGTGTCTGTACGCGCTGATTCATTAATTTCTTTGTGCTCATGAGTTTGTGAACAAACTAATTCATTTCTTTTTTTGGCCTCACATTCACTTGTGCACTATTTCATTCAAAGCCTGCACGCCGCCGGAAACTGCTGTTATTTTGCGGGTCATCTTTGGTTCATTGTCTCCTCGAATGGTTTCCTTGCGTCTCTCCATGTATGTTTAGTAGAAGAAACTTAGATGCAAGGAAAAGATGCAAGTGAGGGAAATAGGGATGCATTTTAGGAGCCTTGAGCTGTTTTGTTCTCCATCACTTTCCCTGACTGATTTGATAAGAAGTCCCTCAGGGCGGACTAGTGTCTCTATGCTTGTGTTCAACAGAACAAAGGTCATCCCAGGTTTAACAACATTAATGCGCTGACCTGTCAAACAAAGTGTTCAGTATCCTTGGCTGACATGCTCTGCTGAAGCGCTGTTTCCCTCTAATTTTTCAAAATGTATGTTTTGATTTATCATTAAAACATTAATTGTAGCACTGGAACAGAAGATGGTGTTTTATTAAAAACAGACAACAAAAATCCAGTTGGATATATTCAGTTTCTTCTGCATTTTTGCCCAGATGATAGAATAATATGAGCCCTTTTGTTCTTTCCGTTATTTGTCTCAAGTTCTGCTCTTTTTTTGTGTTGCTCATTTCCCAAACGCTGATGCATGGAAAAATAATTACAGATATTGTGTATCAGATAATCAATCACTGATTGAGTTTCTCTTTATCTGAAGATTTTGTTAAACAAACACTCAAACCGACTCTAAATATTATTGTTGCTCAAAGGAAATGGGATAAACTTTAGCATTTATTGTTTCCTCTTGTCCTCCTTTTCCAATGTTTGTCCTTTTTAATTACATTTAAGTGTGGGCCCACTAGAGGGGGCAGTGGACACAGTTGATCTTTGGCCTCTGGCTGACCTGTCCTTGTTGGAGGACCTAAAGTGGATCTAAAGTGCGACTCTTTTGTACAATGAAAGATTCCCTAGATACCTCCTAAATAGTTGAAGGGACTTACTTTAACCTTCCAGAATTTTATTATCATGCCTGGTGCTTTATATTTACGAGGAAGTGAGTGCTGCCGATGTACTGTAGAGTTGGATGACAGGCTTTTTTATCTGCCGTCGGGACTCTTGCCATCTGCTCTGCCATCTGAAGGCAGGAAACTGGCTGGCTTCATCTTACCTTCTACTATAGACTCCACCAGCCTGTTCAGTTCTTCAGCCACAGCAAGAAATAAGCTTCCCAGCAGCCTGAAATTCTGCTCTCACTGTGGGCTACAACAAGGCACACTTGGCTTACATCCCGAACCCTCATGTTCATTTATGATTACAGTCATTTTCATATGGTCAGAGTGAGAGCTGTGTCACACGTCTGATTTAATGTAGAAGACGTGCATTAGTCCTTTTCTCTGGAACCTGATTACCTGCAATTATGAGGCTCATTTAGTGAAAGGAACATTACCATGACAGTAATAGAAAATGTCTTCTGATCTGCCAGCTGTACACCTGGTGTTTCTTGTTGTATGCGCTCAGTCCTCAATCGGAAAGAACTGGATCCTTTCACCCTGTAAACAAACAGCAGCCTCATAACTGACAGGCTGCTTCGCTGGATGTTTGATGGAATAAGTGCATTTTAATCTGTGCAGACACTTGGCTGTGAAAATCAGATCTACAGCCAAACAGCACATCAAAACTTCAAGGGGGGATTTTTTGTTTCTTCTGTCTTTTTCCTCTCTTTCCCCTGACGGGCTCATTTTTCTTCTCTCAGTAGGACGACTGCTGGTGGTGGTATCATTACACGCCACTACATTACAGAGCACTCTATCATGAGACTCAATCCAACAGCTTTCACACTCATTGCTGCAGTATCACTGAAAGGGCTTCACTGTTCAAAGTCCTAGAAGCTCATAAATTCTGTATGTTTAACAAGTCAACCTTTTGTGTCTGGTGTCTCGCTGTGTGTGCTGCCAATATTTTCAGAGCACCATACCAGGACAGAAGCTATAAGCATACAAAATGCTTTCAAGCCACGACTGTAATCAGCCCAGTGAGAACTCTTTTATTTCAGTTTTTGTGTCCTCTGCTCACCCCAGCATCCATTTGAGGTAGACTAGACACGGGACTCTCCAAACTTGTAAAATCACCTATTATGTAAGAAGAACAGAGCCTTCTCTTTTCATCCCCCTCTCTCTGTCCCATCTCTTCTTCCTGGCAGTGAAGACTAATGCAGCGTCATCTGCCTCCTGGCAGGACGACCCTCTATCTTCGTTATTGCAGTAAGGCCCTTTTTCCTGTCATGTTCTCACTTCTCTCTGTGTGTGTGTGTGTGTGTGTGTGTGTGTGTGTGTGTGTGTGTGTGTGTGTGTGTGTGTGTGTGTGTGTGTGTGTGTGTGTGTGTGTGTGTGTGTGTGTGCATAATTGACTCACTTCTTCTCATCATAATCAATACTGAGCATAATCCGCTCAGCTCTATTGAAATTATTCATATGTGTAAAATAATAAATCAGGAGGCAAAGTTTATATTGATACAGTTTGGTTTTCACAAATCTTTCTGCACATCATTTATTTTTATTTTTTTTAAATCTATTTATAATCTCGCGGCACAGAAATTAAAAACGATTCCACCTGACTAATCTCAATAATACAGCTTCTTCAGATTTCACAGTTTCGAAAATAAAAAGCAGATTTGGCCAACATCATGCGTAAAAGAAAAATTATAATTTTTTGCTGAATCCTCAATTAGCATTTACAAGCTTAAGAGACCCCCGACCAAAGCATGAACTCATTGCATGATAGCCATTAATGTGGCTTTCTGTGAGCCCATGGCTGCTGTTTGATCACGGTAACTTTGATGCTTGGCTCTGAGGGACGTCGGTGCAGCGTATGATCAAACAGCGCTACACCAGCAAAGACAGCGCAGACACAAAGCATATATTTTATTTGGCTCAAATCAACCGGTGCTGAAAATATTGTAACACCATATACAACAAGACAAAAACACTGTAAAATCCCAGAGCAACAGTGAATGTTCTAACAAATTTAATTATTGATTATTTACTAATATATTTCCACTGCAGATTTTTTTTAAAGGAAAAATCCCCTCATGCCTCAGCAATAACTTTTATTTTTAGGACCTTTCTTGTTTTACAAGACACAGTAGCAGGCGTTAAGGTGAGTGAAACCATAGCAACAAACCAGACAAACGTATGTAAGCTGTGAGTTCCACTAGCTCAGGGGGAAGCTATGTGAGCAGACTGGGATGTTTTCTCTGCTATAAAAGCCCCTCCATATGTGTCCATCTCAAACCTATAGGAGCTGATGGACCTCATTTTAAAGAGCTGTTTTCTGAACACAGCCGCAAAAGAAAATTGAAGTCTTATCATCTCTGCAGCTGCAGCGAGCTCATCATTTAATTGGTACCTATAGTGAGAGAGCAAGCCCTGTGGATTTGGAGTTTCACTCTACTGTAAGCATGTTTACAGATCTAGCTTCATGGTCTTTTACGGAGCTCCAGATTAATGGTAGATAAACGTAGGCGCTGAATAATGAAGAGCCAAGACTCGCATGTTAACATTGTGACAGTGTTTCGGTAGGGAGGGGCAGCTATTCTCTTTGTGTGTTTCTTTAAACAAAACAGAATGTGTCTTTATATGGCAGTGCAGCCGTGTGCATATGAACCATCTCTGTTGGCTCATCTCGTTTCTCTCGTCCCTTTTCTTCTGGTAAACTGAAGGACCACAGTTGTCACCACAGCATACAGTGAGAACATGATTATTCAGTAAGACAGTGAACCATCACTTTAATGTGAAGAATACAATGGGTGGCATTTTCTCAGTCTCTATCAAAATATAGTCATAACCCTGCTTGTTATTTTTCATTATTAAAGGGACAATGCCAAGCTTATAAGTCGTACCTTCATGGTGCAATGTGCAACACGCGCTACAGTAATATGTATATATTTGAATGCTTAGAACTGAGGTCAGTTCATGACAAAAGCATTTAGGTCATTTTCATTCCTAATTTACTTTGTGTATTCTGACAAAATTTGCATAATGTCTGTTCCTTTTGGAGTCGCAAACCGCCTCAAACAGACGAGGGAATTTCATTTGTTTTACACTGTTATTCTCCTCACCGCTAAATGAACAATATTGTTGCTCACAAGGGATTACGTGCACACGAATCACATCCTCTCTGTCTTTCCTTATTTCTGCTTTTATCTCTCTTCTCCCCTCCCCGCCCTTTTAAATCCTTTGCAACCAATGTCTGTGATAGCTCAGAGGAACTAAACCCTGCTGATGTCTCTCCCTTGATCTAATATGTATTAGAGGAAGATCTGTTTTGCCTCTGGGGCGTAACTCTGTCATTCCAGCTGTCCTATTCAATAGCATTGTAGTACTTTTTAGTCTGCTTGGAATTAATACATATTTCTATACTGCTGGATTAGTGCAGTAGTTCAGGATTGTCCAATTCTTTCAGGTGAGTGCCTGATTTTTTTAAAAAATTTTTTTGGAGAGCAGTTTTAAAATCATGTGTGAATTATTACAAAGAGGACGATTTTTCATCCCTTCTAATGTGTCTTGGCCCATGTAAGACATAACAAGGAATGTACAGAGATGTTCATCTGTCTGCATTAGCTTGGCTGCAGCCAACTCTTTCCTGTTATTCCTCAAACTAGCACGCAAATACTTCACTTGTATGTACAGTCCACAAACAGACCCAAAATAATCCTGGCTACGTTCATGAAAGATGCAGGATGTGTGGCAGACCGATCCAAAATACAGACCCACTGATGACTCGTGGAGTTCTATTTAGTTCGACTTTGGTATCCAAAGTGTTGGAAGGCATTTGAGGAGAGGTTTATTTGCTTTTAAAGATTTCTAGTTCATATATTTTTTTGGTTGGAGAGTTCTCATTTCCTGTCATGTTGGAAGAGAACAAGATCTCTTTCAATGTGCTCCTCTGACAGTATCTGTGTATTTGTGTGTGAGAGAGATTCTCAACTTGTGGTTAAGTCAATAGGAGAAGGGTGTTTGCTGTGGCACAGTGCCCAGACAACTTGGAGATAGAAAACACAGTACGCATGAACACAAATCTCATGCATCACCCCTTCATACAGGTAGCATGTGCATGCAAAAGAAGAAGCTGATGACACTGTAAGACACATACCAGCTGCACTACATAAACAAAACTTGCTTAAATCTTGCCAGCAGAGGATCATTAAGACGGTCTACAAACCTCCCAGGAAATACAATCTGCTCCAAACTTTTTCAGTTCGGATTTCAATTGTCAAGAAGAGAGACAGGTCAACATTCCAGCACGGCACAGTCACACACAAGAGTTTCATTACGACAACCAAACACACAAACAAACACATTGGTGTTATTGTGGGGAATGTCAAGGATCACATTTATTTCTGAACATCTAATGCAAACACACAAACAGATACATTATGAGACGCGCAGACACATTCACATGTACATATCGTAGAAGCAGGGTCCTTCAAACTGTCCCAACAAATGAGTATATATTTTACTATTAGTCTTTAATTAAAAGCTAAGAAAAATTCAAGCAGTTATCAATAGCACCTTAGAAGTTATGATTTTATTTTTATTCCCATCCAAAAATACCTGAAGATGGAAGCAAGAATAAAGTAAAACAAAATGTTTTACGAAATGTAAGAACACGGCACATGATGATTTGATTAACCTGACAAGTCAAAACCCCGTTAACCCAGAAACTCTGACTTAAGGCGACCTAAAACACTAAAGGTTTAAGGACATGACAGAAGAGAAACTGCAGTTACAGTTAGTGTTTTCTTTAGTTATTTTTTTCTTTTCTTTGCACGGTCAGTATCACGTCTTCAACATTTCACAGCACAAGCTTCAAATAAAACTTGGCAGTTTTTGGAGTGAAGTGGAAACCAAGAATGTTTTGCTGAAATAAATATTTCATGAAGTATGAAATGCGAAAAAGGCAATATTTGTGTGCCGAGTGTGTGTGCGTGAGAGTGTACAGTGCTATGGGTCATTATGATAATTTCAGGCTGCGGCAAAGTTATTATTTTCTGCTGAATTGCAGATTCAGACACACCGGAAGACCAGAATGAGATGTAATATGAAGGCATCTTCTTTCATTACATTCTCAATATGAATAGGAATGCACATGTTCAGCCATGATGGAAGTTTGAATGTAAAAACCCAGTAATTTTCTTCAGTCTGTCTGCATCCACAGGAAACCCCAAATGTAATCAACCCAAAACAAAGATCCAATGGCTTTTCTATTTCTATTTATATAACACTAACATTTCTGTGTCAATCTTGTGACCAAATATAGATATCTCTGACAATTGTAAACACACACACACACACACACACACACACACACACACACACACACACACACACACACACACACACACACACACACACATATACAGACTGACTAGCAGAATCTACAGCTTTACCTCAGAATCCAGCTGCTTCTTTTCATAATGAAATATCTGAATGGAACTTTTGGATCGATTGTATGAAATGTGATTCAGACCTTCGTGGTCCCCAGTGGTAAAATCCTAATGTCTTTGGTGACTTCAGTTGATGACAGGGTACTAATTAAACTGAGAATTCTTGTCGGATTCAGATGCTTTGAGATTCTACTAAAATAGCACACGGTCTTCCTGTAAATATGATGACATGCTCACACAAAGTTAAAAGTTGTGTAAGTCCTACAGAGCTGATCGAATGATGTAAAATTGACACTTTTTGCTGAGACTGCCCTCCCAAAAAAAAAGCATCAGAATTGGTGTTCAAATGCACAAAATGACCTTCTGTACATTTAGATTTACCTGACAAGGACCTGTTGTGGCCATGTGAATTATTAGTTTTTCTGATGTGAGCAACAGCAGATGTAGCATGATATCACACTGCTGTAAAACTTTGGAAGGAGGCGGTCGGGGATAGATGGGTCAACAGAGTGTGTGGCTTTGACATGTGACTCCACACATCCGGTTTCCTACCAACAGACAACAAGAGTTTCCAGCACCAACTCATTCCCAGGGCGTCAAATATCAAACTTTTTTAACAACCTTCTCTGATATAGAGATATGAGACGCACCAGGCTTTCAAGTAACTCCGATGTAAAACCCATCTGCGGCAATATTAGACGCTCCGAGCAACTGCATCCAGAAGTCAGTTGTAGTAAAGAGCGATAAAGTCTGCATGCGGAGGATGTCGGGGTGGATGGGTGGTTTAAACAAACACAGGACTTTCCCCCAGTAAACCACTGTTTGTGTATCGTGTCAAACCAAACGTATACTTTAACTTATTTACATTATGTAAGTACATTATGTAAAGTACTTAATTTACAGCATATAACTGAAGTTACATTACAAAAGTATCTCACCGTAACCATGATCTTTTAGCTTTAGCAAGTAGATTTGTTGTCTAAACCTTTAAGTGACGCCAAGAGGCTCCCAGTGTGTTGAAAAGTGCAGAAAAAGGTCCTGACCTAGCGTCTGTATTTGACGAGTTGGTGGTTTATTTTTTCCAAAACCAACTCAAGTAGATCATCTTTGACAACCATGATGACGAAGTGGTGACAGATCAGTAAATGCTCATATTCAAATTTAAGTTACTGGTCAAAGATGTCGTCGGGTTGATATGATCAGAAATCATTCATATTGGTCTTTTTGGAAGGAAATGACAAACATCTTTTGGTATTTTGTTCTGAAGACTTGTAGCCCTACGAGTGGTACAAATCTATGGTTACTGTTTAATAGCAATCCAGTTTAGTTTTCTTCTATTTAATGAGCATTACCGCCTCATATGATCGCTAGATATTTTTAGTTCCTCTTCCTACACATTATGCACATATAATGAACACTGATAATGAGCTCTATCTGCTGAATCTGTTCCCTAAGCTTAGGTTTATGTGATGTGAGTGTGTGCTCTGTATATGTGTGTATGACTGAAAGCCTTGAGGAAAAAATTCACAGGAGAATGCAGAATGAGGAATACACACACACTCACACACACATGCATACAAAAACACGTAAATGTGAGTATAAATACACACACCCCAAAGGAATCTCTGCCAACGTGTGATTAGATACGCATCTTTTCATGCAATCTGGAGCAAGCAGCAGGATCCTGGCAAATAATATTAGTTCTGCATAATTCTCATTTTGTTAAAGCTCTTCCATCTTATTTTGGATTCTGTTTCCATTCATACGAGTTGGACGCTTCCGTGTCGTTGTGGATATATTTGTGTGTGCATTTGAGCGTCTCTGCCAGAAATGTGATCTACGCATACCTCGGGGGATATGTATTGTAGTGACAGAGAAAGTGGCTAATTTGAGCACATGTCATGACTCATGATGTCAAACAAGTAAAAGAAAATAAGAGTTTTACCCCAAAAATAGCCTCATCAAAGTGATTTCACTCACAGTCTGTTCTCCCAAGTCCTTTTTATCTAAAACGTTCGTAGGAGCGTCAAGAGCACAAAAACGTGAGCTTTTATCTTGGCTGCCACATTCTTTTTAGTCATATTTGTAAATTTTAAGTCAACCCTGTAAAACATTCAAACCAAGTAAGACCTTGAACTGCTCGTGAACTGGAAGAATTTGTTATTCTTCAAAGGGAAACGTGGCGATATAGAACACCCAAGTGACCTCTGATGAATGTTTAATATGAGCACTTTCTAATGGTGCATTAAACATATGGGCTACCGGATGAGTCACCGCAGCATGACCACTTTGCACCATAACCAAAGGGTGTTTGCTGCAGTGAACTAATGGATGCCTGCACAGCATTGATCAAATAGGCTCAATTTGAATAAATTGAGCCTATTTTTAAATAAATGTAATCTTCACTGCATGCTGACAGTAACAAGTGATTATTGCTTAAACGTAAATTAACTGCAATATTTCCTTGGGACTCAAATTGTCACTTTATCTCATGGAAATTAGTATAGCACTTCTGTATTATTCTTATAGAGCTGTAATAGCAACATAGAGCTTTTGATTCTACTCTAACAAAAGATAGAATATAGTATATATGTAGTATAATAAAGCTCTATGGACGTTACATTCATCTCTTGCCTTTGAGTGATTAACCGTCAGTTCTTGTTGTTGTTTTTGTGCTTGGACTGGTTGCAAATAGAAATGGAAACCAAGGCACTTTATTTGAATTATTGATATTCAATGAAATTATTGATAGCCCACAGAAAGAAACACTAACCGAAATAAACTGCGAACACTTGGAAAATCACTAATTTGCGTTCTGAAAGCCTGACCTCAGAGGACTGAATCTCGGAGCAAATTATTTTCGGTTTGTGCATTAATAATAAATCTTATGTAATTAGCATACCCCCCCTCTTCTCCATCCCGCGATAACACTCGCAGGCTGCGCGCCCAGTCACGCACATGTACCGCGCGCTCGTGCCTCCAGTCTTGCTGCCAAAGCCCATAGTCGCGTTGTCCCACACAGCGCGAGCAAACGGTTGTCGTTTTCAGCACGGGACTGATCCTGCACCCTCTTACTGCAATATGGCGACAGAGGTACGAAAACAAGCTCTTCCGCTGCCTTTTTCTTTTAGACATTTATAAACAAAGCCGACAAAATGATTCTGTACCTCCGTTTGTTCTTTTTTTTCTTCTTCTAAATGCAGGTTGAGAAACGCAGTCTTGTAAACTGAATATCTTGCTTGTTGTGCCTCCAATTTATGTGTTTTATTGTGATGAATGTTGAATCTTAATTCAATCAAATCGGCCGACTGGACCTGGCTTATTGCGAATTTGAAGTTGTATAGCAGAGTGCTGTCACGTTATCTTCACGCGTGGAAATATTTGTCTTACTTTCATCTCACTTTATGAGCTCTGTAATTACAGGCAGATATCCTCAGTTTTTTCCTTTTTTTAATTTTGTACCATACCAAGTGCTTTTTAATGCATTTTCTAGTAAGAAACAAAAACAATGTCATTAATGTGGAGAATATCCAGTATAGGCTCAAAGCCTTGAAGCCTGATGAGAGTGATGATGATGGTGGTGATGATGATGATGATGATGATGATGATGGAGCAGTCAGCACCATGGACAGGGAAAGTCTCTCCCTCTGTCTTTCCCTTTGTCATACTTTTAAATTAGCTTGACAAGGCTTTGTCCTTGCGTTTTAAATGAGCCACATAGTGAATCCGCTCTCAATACTCAGCTCTCTTCATGCCTGTATTACATGCAATCAACATGATTGGCAACTTACAGCATAAGCAGAAGATGCATCAGAAGAGAATTCCATGATTGGAGTGGTATTGTTTAGGCAATGTCACATATAAAACTAGTTACTCCAAACAGCACCAGGAGTGTTTGCTGGTGTATTTTTAGCCTCAGTAATGCCTGGTAGCTCTCAGGCCAGCACTTTTCCTCCCCCTCTTTGTGTCCTTGGTGATGTCACCATAATGCTGGAGACATAGCTGCCTTAGTTATCATAATTTTAATCTCACTAGAGGAGACAGCCATTTCTTTGCAAGTTGGAGCCAGTTTACACTCGTGCAAGCAATATGTGCAGGCAATAGTGTAAGTTTGTGTGTTCATGTGTATTTGGATACATCTGAAAGCATCCAATCTATAAGAGGGGGTGAAGCTGAAGTTCAAGCATAATGCTGCTGCAGGTAAAGGTGCAGAGGACAGTAAGCTGGGCATGATTTATGATTATGTTGTTTTTTTTTCTGAGCCTGCAAGACATCGACAGAGTGACCCTGATCTCCTTTGGTGGTATGCCAGCATCCCTGTCCAAGCTCCATCAATTACACACATACACGTGCACAAAAATGCATGTGTGTGCAGCCAGGACAGGTTTTATGTCCATGGTCCATCAATTATCGATGGCATAGTAACTGCAAAGAGGCTGCTGCAGTTTGTAACCGTCAGTGATTGGAGTTTGAGATGAGCAGCACAGTTTACTTCCTCTTCTTGATTTATCCACCTGCCTCTCTCTCTCTTTCTCTGTCTCATATTATATTAGAACGATGACATTTATTGTATTCCAAGTCTGAAAATGAATACGCTAAGCGACTGAGTAACACTCAGCTCATACCGCAGACTGTTTGTGCTGCATGGACGGTCTCTGGATCCATTAAGTCCACTACTGCCAGATCCTCCTCTCAGTCTGTATGCTAGCCCTGGCTCCAGTGTTGCACTGTTGACGAATAATGTGTCGAAGCACAGCAATCATGTCAGAAGCTGGAACAGGCTCAGCTCTCCACTGGAACAATGCTCCACCTTTATCCAAAAGAGATTTCCTCTTCCAGCTTTGGCCTCACAGACACTGATCCTCCACGTAGATGTCATGGAAATTTGACTGTTTTGTCAACACTGTCTAAACTTCAATGATTTATAGACCTCTGGCCAGCCCAGCTTGGCAACGAACATGAAACATGTTACTCCCAATGGCAGAAAACTAGTTATGAAGAGATGAAAAGAGAGGGCTGAAAGTAAGAAAAATGCTGAAAGGGCTTTGAAGCTCTGAGTGTATTTACTGCGCATGCTGTAATTGTGTGTGTGCCCGTTGCACTATCTGCCCATTGGCAGCACTCACCCATGCTGGCGCTATGTGTTCCTTGAGTCGGAGTGACTAGACTCAAGAAACATGTCATGGCAATGAGAGAAACACAGACCCACAGATCCAAGCTGGAGGAAATGCGTAATGGGAGGATATCAGAGTAGGAATGACACCGAAAATATAAAAAAATGGAAATCTATTTTTATTTTGGTCATGAGGGGTCATTGATACATCATGTGTCATGTTTTACTTCTGGTATTAATTGAAGTACAGTAGTTTGGTTATTCACTTCTTATTTGTCTGGTCAGCCAGTGACTATTCCGACTCATAAAATATGAAATGCATAATTTTCTGTACTTTACTTGTGTACTGTTCTGTACTGTTTTGTTCATTTGTTGTTTGCTTAATGTAATATGTTTTAATACGCCTCTTAACTGGTGATAACTTTCCCTCTCTAACTCATTTTCACTGTGTTCTTCAATGTGCAAACAAAAATTTAACATAAAGTAAACCGTGTGAGAGTGGAAGCAGAAGTCAGACAGTGCCACATGAGGCAGAGCTTCTTAATAGCGTCTTGTGTGATCAGTATGACATTTCAACATTGCCGTCTGCTTGTGTACTATATTTAGACACAGTAATAGACTGGATTTGAACCCCGATCACCCACGCAGGAAAGTAAACAGCGCTCTGCCAGCAGAAAACATTTATCTTTATCTTTATTAAGGCGAAAATGGACACAGACAAGACCGCTCTCCCACTAACATCAACACCACGTGACAAATTAAATATTTGATGAAGTCCTCTGTCATCAAAGCAGAAAGAGCACTTTGGGAGTTGTAAATAACTTGTAAGAGGGCACAAGCTCAGTCTGAAAGACGTATCAGTTTTGACCTTTAACCACAACGTCCCTATTTGATCAATCAGTTTAAACTCTGGACCAAAAGTCCACTAAAATCAGGGGAGTGGATGTCCTCAGGAATCGCATGTTTGGACAAATAACTGGACTCAGTGTTTGGCTGCCACAGAGACACATGACTCCTGCTTGCTTTGCTCAGCTGTGAGCGACATGTAGCACAGAGATGTAAGACAGAGGTCAGTAGGCCAACAACAAGCCAAAACACACCGTGATGTCCCACTGGCCTGAATGCAGAGCATGTGACACTCTGAAGCCTCTGAACTGGACTCCTAGCAACAAAAACACCGGCATCCTTTCTTCTTTCTTCCTCTATTTCCTTTATTGTTGTTGTTCTCTTTCATTATCTCGTTCTTCTATTACTTTTACCTTTCCTCTACCTTTCATTGCATTGTCCTTATTTATGTCCTTATCATACTTATTACCTCTTCCCTTCATTGGTTACTTCCATATGTCCTCATTTCTTTCTTCCAATGCTTTTAATCTCCTTTTCTTTCCATCCTACTTGACTTATTTCCGTCTCTCTTTCCTCCCCTCCATTTTCCCTAATTTTTTTTTAACCAACCTGAAAGCATGTAAATCCACAAAATTTGACATATGAGGTTTAAACTCAATTCTTAATTCAGATACTTGAGTATTTTTTACTGCTAATATCTGTTAGAAGTAAATACGTTGAACCTACTCAAGTACAGTTTGAATGCAGGCCTCTACTTTTAAAAGAATATTGTTCCCTGTTGTATTGCTTACACATATACTTCCATGTATATAATGTATACACATATACATACAGTCACCTACACACATTTTTACAGTGACGAACAAAGAACATTTCTAATCTTGATGAATCTAACTCTCGGCCAACTGACTCTCGGATAAATGTTTCTCGATCGTGATAATTGCTTCTATTAATAGAGTGACTTGTTGTTCATCATGATGGCACGAAGATAGCCGGGGAGGGGCAGTGTTAAAGAGACGGAGAAGGCAAAAAGAAGGATATTAAAAGCTCTGGCAGGCAGAACGATCTAGTGGCTGTGAGGTGATTTTGGCTTTTGGCTGACAGAAATAGCAGCTTGGATGCTATTCTTGGTTGTGAGTGATATTCCCTGTATAGAGATGAAAGGCTGCCACTGTACTCTGCCTTCTTACTTGGAAATGACTCTCTCGGGCTCATACATGCAGAGACTCTGCTTGCTTTCAATTAGAACTCTGCAGAAGCTAGCCAAACTATCCATGAAATTATGTTTAGTGAATAAAATAAGGGTGAACACGGGAAATATGTCGTTTTCATTTCATATTTAAAGGCTCTCAAATGATAACGTGCCTCTCTTTCTGTTTCTCACTATATTTTCTCTCCCCCTCCCTCTCTCCCTCACTTTACACTCCTACTGTATCTCTAATTGCCATCCTCTTGAGGGGAGTAATTTAGATCAGCAGGGGGCAAGTTACACTGGCCCACTTGCATGCTGCTGTATTCTTCTCAGGGGAATAACTGTTTGGGTGTAAACCACACCACTCACAAAAACACCAAAGTGCTGTGAAGGGGTGTCTTTCAAAGTGTTCATTATTACTGGGATTATTGATGCTGGAGGGATGCAGTGAGAGTGCTAACTACTCCTGCGCTGCTGTTGATTCTCTAACATTCTCTCACCGTGTAGCCCTGTTGCACCTGTGTTGTCAGTTAAAAATACAACTCAGATCGAGCATTCAGTATAGTAAAATGGTTTCGGGTCTTTTGTATCTCTCTGTTGTATCTGTTGTGTAGCACTAGATCTACGAAACACTAAATCAAAGAGACCTGCTACGCTATGAAGTCATGAATATGAATGCATGTTGGACCACATATTTAACGTGAGCTTTTCCTCTGTTGTGTACCTGCTCAGTTTCATAACCTTCAGGAGCTGAGGCACAGTGCATCGCTGGTCACAAAGGTGTTTGTACAGAGAGACTACAGCGAAGGAACCATCTGCCGCTTCCAGACCAAGTTCCCCTCAGACCTGGACAACAGGGTGAGCACAAATACAAACACACACACTCACATATACACAGCCAGGCAAATATGTTGACAAAATCCCAACTCGCCTGACACAACACCAACACTCTCCAACACAGGACGAGTGATGGCTCAATATAGGTAATACGATTACTACAATGGTGCACCGGATGAAAGAACACCTGTGAATGATGGATGTGGACTTGTAGGTAAATGCACTCTGTCTTTCCTCTCCATCCACAAATGGATACAAACTTGTGTGGCATGACCTCTCACATCCTGCAGTTCTATCGCAAAAGAATAAATTAGCATTATAACTTTATTAAAAGTCTTCTGTTAGTGCTCAGAAGCAATAAATAATGAGCCCTAAAGCTTTTATTTCCTCTCTCCTACTTTGGGAACTGCGAGAGAATTCGTTGTTTATTTGCTCTTTTTACCTTTCTGTATTAGCATCTGCAAATTATGTTATATAGGGATGTCATTGCAGATGTGTCTAGCAATTAGCATTTGAAGCAGGCAGTCCCCACACCAGAGCCAGAAAGAAACATGAACACAGAGAGGAACACAGAGGACCATTAATACACATTTTGAATATAAATATTCTCTGTCAGATGCTCAAACCACTACCCATTGCTGTCACACGTATGAGTAATTTTCCATTTTAGCCTCAAGTTTCTTCTTAGTCTTCAAGTGAGGTGTGTTAATAAATGGTTTGACAAAGTAGGAGTACTTTGGGTTGAGCAGAATGCAGCTGGTATGTTTGGCGGGCTGTTTTATAGCTGAACAGCTTGCTCCCACAGTTATGCCAGAACACTTCTCACTCTCGCGGTCCTTATGTGTGTGCGCATGCCTCCATATCTCTACCTGGATCTTTGTCTGTGTTTGTAAGTAGATTGAGCGAACCTTGCTCGAGGAGACGGTGAAGACGCTGAACTCTTACTATGTGGAGGCCGAAAAAATTGGAGGTCAGTCGTATCTGGAAGGATGCTTGGCTTGTGCAACAGCTTATATCGTCTTCCTCTGCATGGAGACGCGCTATGAGAAGGTAAACAACAAAATGGTGAATTATTTGTTTTTTTGTTTTTTTTGTATGGTTACTCAGTGTTTTCTTCTTTACGACGGATAGAAGAAACGCTCGCAGGCTTTGGGAGAACACAGAAACTCCCCACAGAAAGGCCCTAGTGTGCTGCCATGACAAATATTTAAATCATTTTAATATTCAAATATTAAAGATATCAAATTAATTGAATGGATCTGGATCCTCTTAGTGTGTGTAGTTGTAGGAATATTTCAGCTCAATCATAATATTCATGAACTGTACAGCTGGTTGTTATAAACTCCACTGCCCATCCTCAAGACTTATTTACTGTCCATTTTTATGGAAGCCTGCTCTCTCTAGAACCCATAAACATTCAATTGTGTGTTTTAATGCACTATGGCTCTCTGAGGTCAGAACACACAGTTATTTACACCCACTGACACAAGCAGCACAGCCAAAAAAACATGAGATACGATCTGATTCTCTCTTGCGCAATTTTCGACTCAGCTGTCCGTCCACTAGCTTTTGCAACCAGATCTTAAGCCCACACCTCCGTGTCGGTGGGCAAGGCATAGCACGCTAACTGTAACATGGATTTACCTTCCGCAAAACCAAGGTGTCCATCTTGAGAAAGGACAGGTGATTAAACCTCTGTGTGGCTGTGTTGCAGCTTGTCACTACCTGAGAGCTTGTCATACCGTGAGTTTGATTAATCCTCTTGTGACTGTGTGGGTACCTGCCAGAGTTTTTAGATGAAACTAGTGTAGCGTGAAGTCCCAGCATGCCTCTATGTTCTGATCTCTGTCACCCACAGCATTCATCTCCCTAGTCTTGTTGCGTTTTGTTTATCAAAGCGGTACAGGGGTACTGCCAGGGAGCTTGACCGAGAAGTCACAAAAGGACTTGTTGCTGTGTTGAAGCCATGCACAAACGGCCCGGCCTGAGGCTCCTTTCATCTCCCTGTCAGCTGGGTGCCGCTCCATTGAGTCGCTCAGATGCTATCAACCCCACAGGAGAGATGTTTATTTACTTGTTTAACTTGATCATCTTGGCTGGATGATGACTGACGATGATCAAATGTACCCACCCAAGTTGATGCTGTTTGTGTAGGTATGTGTGTGTGTGTGTGTGTGTGTGTGTGTGTGTGTGTGCTGATAAAGAGGCCACACACCAGTAAGCCTGGATCAGTGTGCAGATTCACTGGAGCTCCCAATGCTTACATCTCACCCTATCAAAGGACACTGATTGCGCCCAGCAAGTCAGAACAGATACATGAGCGCACAAGCATTTATAAAACTTCCCTCACGCATACTATATGCCCTCCATCTCCTATTTTTTGTTCTTCTATTATTCACAAGAATGTGCCTGCGCATATGGGACTCACTCAGACATATGTATACACACATAATTCCCTTTATATTGCACTTGGTGACATAAACAACTTTCATTCTAGCAGAGGAATAAACACTGGTTGGCATGTGTGTGAAACAGACTGTGACACCTTTGCTTCTTAGGCGATATACACACACTCACAAAGCCTTTTCCTGAAGGGCTGTCACAGACATGCCAGTACAGCAGCGGCACAGCTTGTATACTTGACTGTCATATTGTTGCACTGAAGAGGATTGAGCTGCCCTGAGAGCTTGCTCGCAGTGAAAGGATTGGCCTTTTCCCTGGACCACAATAACCCCATTAGTCAGGCCTCTGTGTGTCTCTTATTCTTCTCTTTGATGGCGTTTATAACGAAAGACACCGTTTGTATTGTGTTTGTGGAGATACAGTCATTGTTCCTCAACGAATATTGATTGCTTTCTGCTTAGGTACACTTGACATAGATCTGACTGATATAAAGCAGCTCAATGGAGCGAACCACCGGCCTTTTGATTGCTCCTTATGGCTTTTCACTAAGGGATCATTAAGGTCTTGTTTGCTCCCCGATTGTAACAGCATCCAGACGTTTTATTGGAAAAGGCTCTTCTCTTTCCTCTTCTTCCAGTGGGAGAAAGAAGTATTCGTCTGTGGTTTAGTCTCCACTAGCAGGGGTCACTATATTAGCAGCTGTGCCTGCAGCTGTAACAGGCCTTTGACATCCCAGAGGAGCGCTGCTCAGTGTGTTGCTCAGTCTCTATTGTTTTAATCTCTCAGGGCTGAGTGCTGCGCTGACCTTTAGTTAACTTACAAAAGGGGAAGTGAATCTGTCATGTTTAATAAATCAGATGCAAAGGTGTTACATCTCAATACAGCAAACTTCAAAGAATAATTGTAGTTTGAAACTTGGATCTTATTTTTGTAGTTATAACAATTAACTGATAAAAAGAAGTCAGTCAGGTTTAAAAAAACAAAACAACTAAATTATCCAGATTCTCAGGTGTAGCTATGGGTAAATGTTTGCTTTGTTTCTAGCTCAACTGGACTCGCCATGCTGCCATACCTCAACAATTAACGAATGTGCTAAAGCTACAAAAATAAGAGCAACATTGTCCCCCCACCCCTTTTAATATACAGTAGAATATACAGTATGTAATGCTGTGATTCTTTTTTTTTTGTTCTTTAAGTGATACAAATGTGTGTTGTTTTAGTACAGACAGACTAAAGATTGCGCCTCCTTTTTAAGAGTGGTGACAGCTCTCTCTGTGTACATGAGGCCCAGTGAAGCGTGCTTTAGCTGATTGACATGGTTAGGCAGAGGCATGGCACATCAGCATTGTAGATGTCCACAGAAGCATAGCTGAGGCTGAATAAGCTGCTCAAATGATGACACTTTAGCTAATATCTATCCATTTAGCATCACCGGGCATCAGTCAGCATTCATTTGGTTGCTATCAGCAGCACCATGGGACGACATCACGGTGCTTGAACACTCTTCTAGTTTTCAGGGCAAACTGGAGCGCATTTGTAATGCGTGGGAGAATGAATACAGGCATGCTTGTTTGAATTTGTGTGCCAAGGCATTGCCTGAACTCAGTGCTCAGCTTCACTCCATTGCTGCTTTGTGGTTTTTAGCACATTTGATGCAATACTCACTTGCAAAACTGAGAAATGACTCCAGTGCCAATGCAATCCAAATAAACTGTGCACCTCAAATTTTAGATTGTTTCCAAATTGCTCCGACAGTTAACCAAGGCATGACATTTAGCCTGAGAGAGCCATCTTTGGAATTAGAAACTAAAGCTTCCAAATGGAAAACTTCAGAAAGAGAAAAGCTCATGCTCGTCAATTTTAGTAATTCAATTCATACAGCCTTGCTTGACATGTGGATGTATAAAAATAACTGTCGTACTTAGAGCATAATGGAATTACTTTGAGTTTAGAATATAATGTTCTGGAAAAATAAAGATGGGCAATGACTCGAAAAAGTCAGTATCGAATGCCGTATATGCTTACTATGCGCAGAAGTATTTCAAACTTATTTCTTCCATTTTTCATTTTTTCCACCCAAGACAACAGACGAGGAGGTTAAAGTTGCTGCAGCCCTGCCCTTGTTTAGCCTCCTTTAGGTTATTACATGTAACACTTTGTAAAGCAATATGAAGTTAATAGATCCCCAGTTGGAATGTCTTTTCAGATTATTTTCTGCTAGATCACACGTTCTGCTTGTGTTTTTAGGTTTTCATTATGCCTCCAATGTTTTTTATCAAATCTGGATTTTCTCCAAATGTACCTCTGTCCTCTTCTAACCCCTCCCGGCCCCCCTGTTTCACTCCAGGTGCTGAAGAAGATATCAGGCTACATCCAGGAGCAGAATGAGAAGATCTACACTCCTAGAGGTCTGCTGCTCACAGACCCCATAGAGAGAGGAATGAGGGTTGTATCCTTAACTCATCTGCTGCTGTAAGTGTGTAACAAATAGATAAAGGATAAAGGGCAGTTAGGCATATAAAATACTGAGAGGAGGTGGTCGTAGTTTAGAGGCTACAGAAACCAGGCTTCATGAGTGGAAGGTCACCAGTCAGAATCACTGGAACTTTTAGATACATCTGGCTGGATAAACGACTACAACCTCTTCCTCATGTATTACCATCAAGATACCCTTGAATCAGGCACTTAAACTCGAGCTGCTGCAGAGGAGCTATTCAATGGCCAACTGTCGTTCCCAGGAGGAATTCTTAAGCAGGGCAAGGCCGGAAAATGCATGCATGATCCGTAAAAAGGAAACAGGGTGATGTAATATATCAGCAGATGAAGGTGTATATGCATTTGTTTGCTAAGGCCTTGTTCTGTTTTTTTTCATTCCAAAATAAGGTGCTCTATCACAATCTTTTCAAATGTTTCTAACCTGAAGAGGCCAGATATGTGTCTCTCCTTGTCAGTTGAAGTGATCCCAGCACAGCTCCTCATGTAGTTAAAAGGCAGAGAGAGACAGAGAGAATGTGTCCTGTAGACCATCACACAGATCTGGCGCAAAGAACAAGCTCCAAGCAAAAAGAAGATTCAATTGTATTCGGAGCACCTTGGAGACAAGACTGAGACAGGGCATGAGCGGAAACCTGTGACGCAGAGGGAGGAAACAGCAGCGGCAGCAGACACAGTGACTTCTTGTGTGTTTTTGTTTTATTTTGCTCATTCACTGTCACTGATCTCTCCAAGTAGGAAAATCTCATGAGTACATCTCATCTGAGATCAGTTGTTTAGGCTGCGCACCCTCAGATTAACATGACAACACCCTGGGATGAAAAATGAAGTGTGAGCAGTACAGAAACTGGTTGGTTTGAAAGTCTTGTAGTCTGCTGTAGCTTTAAGCTTGTAAGTGAGCAGAGGATTTGGATATGACAGGATCCAGACTTGTCAAGGATTGTGGAATTGTATCTGCCAGCACTTTCTTAACCCTGTATTTTAATACTCTCTCTGTCATGATGATCCTTGACATTCTCCGTGTCCTCAGCTAGAGATCAGCGTGTTTGAAGACCGGGGCTCAGGCAGCTCCAGTCCCAGCAGCAGCATGTCGTCGGCAGGCAGCGGCGCTCGGTGACTGGAGGGGCAGCGCCAGGCTTACGGGTACCACCACAGGGGCAGCGGGACGCTTACCAACATCCGCATGCTGAAACATGAGAGCACCAGGTTCTAAGACAAGTGGATAGCAAAAAGGCGAGGAGGTGATCCACAGCATTCACACTCTCCCTGCTGGGGCTTACGACGTACCACCTCGAGAACAGGAGCTGGCTTACACAAACACACTGGATAACTGAATATACAACAGAACCCACACATAGACAGCAGTCACATGTACAAGCCTGTGAGGGAATATATTTCACTCTCCAACAGCTATCCGAACCAAAGTAATCACGATTTCTTTTGTTCCAATTTTTCTGTTCACCTTTTCCTCTCATTCCATCAAGTCTGTTGTTTCCATGAGTCACAGCATTTCCGTCCTATGGCTGACTCAGCAGGCTTAGCTTTGATCAGACTGGATATTTATGCTTGATAGTTTTCAGGACAGTCACTGTCACTGTATCTATCTGCTGACGCATTGGCAGGGAAGTCTTGAAGGAGGAAAACACCCAGCCTCCTGGGAGACCCAATGTTCTCAGGTCTTGCTGAATGATTGCATTAATGTCAGGTGGTTGGGGTAAAGCCGCTTTGAATGCTGGCAAATTGGGCCCGCTGTGGGACCACTCAGTTCTATGCTCTGTTCACATGCATTTGGCTTCAATATCAAACAGCTAACAGAGAGCACCTTGGATGATTTATCCTTCTCATTCACAGCAGTGGATACTAGTGATCCACATCACAGCTGTAGGTCACACTCCCACACACACACACACCCACACAAATGTACAGAACCAAATGTCTGCCAGGTATACAGACATTCATACATACAGACACTAGCAACATGCACACACATGCATATATATACACACACCAGTGGCTAGTGGCCATGTATTCCTGCACACAGATTCTGGCAGACATGGAGTTGGAGTCGACCTAGCCAAACAATATTCTCTGTGGTCTCAGCTCATTGGGAACGCAAGCAAACCCAAGCAAACATGTACATGTATCCAGTGTGTTGTGTATGTGTCTGTGCCATCAATCCCTGTCTTTCCTAGTGTGAGATGAGAGCTTGCTAATCATTAGGGAGATGTCAAAAAGCATTTATCAGTGTCCCAAATGAGAACCGAACATACTGACACATTTGGTTTCGGGGAAAGAAAATCGTGTGTGCTGTTACTCTTCAGCTGTTTACTGAATGTTACCAGTATGACTGTTAAAAACTGGTGTGTGTAGGAGAATCAGCACACTCAGAGATCAGTACCTCAATCAAAAAATAGACATCTAGAACATAGTCTTTATTTGACATGCACACGATAGGATTGAGAAATGCAGGAAGATGTTGCAGAAGAAGATTTTATTTTTGAAATTTCTCTATCATCAAAGTCTCTCGGTCCATTGATGCCATCTGTCATTTGTCAGGTTTGTATCATCAAAAATTTAAGGGGCGACTTCTTATGACATTTTGTGAGTGAAACACAGTTGTAGCTCCCTCTAGGGTCAGACTGAGAAAGTTCTGAAAGTAAAATCACTAGAAATGCTGAACGTAAAAACAAAGATATTAGATTAATATCATTTCTAGCTCCTTAGTGAAACCTTATATTCATCTAAAACTACTTATTCACACTATCGCACTGCCCTGTAGGTTCCTTTCTAGTATGACAATGCAGCCTGAGGAGCATAAGTTCTGTCTCTCTTCGTATTAAAAATAGTGCATCCTGTCTGGCTTCTGTGTGTGTGGAGGCAGAGGACACAAAAGATGATCGTTATGTTGGAGAAATGTTGAAGCCAGTCGACAGCACTCACACACACCTACACACACCTACACACACACACACACACACACACACACACACACACACACACAATGTCTAACCAAAGACCAGAACTGAAAAGCTATATCCCTGTTTTAGTGTCTGCATTTTTTCTTCTGTTTCCACAGTTTCTGTCTCCTTCTTTATTTTTCCAATTTCAGTTTTGTTTTCTTTCAACTCGTGTCATAACATGATCTATAAATCAACTCTGGGAGTGTAGCCCTTTGCTTCTTGTTTAGCCACAGTTAGCTTTGCGCAAAACCCTCAGCAGAGCCTCTGCCTTGCAACCAGCCAAAGTGTAATTTCAACTCGACTTTTTACTTCCTGGATGTTAGAGAGGAACTGACAAAGACCACAGCAGTTGAGTTTAGTTGTGCTTGTGTTCAGCCTCCTGTTCTTTTTGATGCCTTCATGTTTCATCCCAGTGGAAATGGATACCCAACCTGGAGCTGATGGACTGACCAATTATAAACTGACTCAACACTGCCAATTAGCGGATAAAGGAGCTCATTGGACAATGTATTAAGAAAAAGAAACAATGAGTGTGTACGGGTGAAGAACTGCACTGTACATGCTTGTCAATGATTACTCATGCTGAGTTTGTGAAGTGTAAAGAAGAGGATGGAAATGCCATAATGCTATTCAATTTCAAATCGTCACTGTTGCCCAATTTTATTCCCTAAATACATTTTTAACATTTTGATATTCTCTATATTTTGGGCATCATGTGACAGAGCAGCTAAAGCATATCGTCTGTACAGCTGTGAGTTGCTGTTTATCTTCTGTAAAATGAAGATTACGTTTAATTCTGTCCTAAATAATGGTGATAATGTAGCTTATGATATTGTTAGTAATCAGAACAATGTCAGTTATTATTATGGAGGTAAACAGAGGGGTGATGATGATGATGATGATGATGCTGCTCAGGGGAAAAGTCTGAAATGTGCCAAATCCAAAGACTAAAGGTCTTAAGGGATATGTTCACATTTTTAGCCAAGCTAACGGTTCAAAGTTTGGCACAGTTGGTCTGACCTCCAGCCATATATACATTGAAAGAGCAGGTACAATTACAGAAGCAATGTTTACAACAAAAAAGAACTCTTTCAATGGCTTTTTAAATGAATATATGGGTGTGTGAGTAGTTTACTGTAGATGAACTAAAATCAAATCTGAATCTATCCTTTAAGGCCAAGGTGAAAAAGAAGCACTGTGTGACAAGTTATCAGGCGGTATGTAGCTCGTTCTTTCAAGAACGACTTTGATTAATGATGACAACCAAGGGAGTGAAGATTAAGATTTAAAATGTATTCTTGTAAAAAAGATGTGCATTGAGATATATGTATACTATCACAGAGAAGATTAAACGTTGGGTCCTTGAGCCTCTATCATGCTGACTATTAAGATAACCTCTGTGCCAACAGTTTAGAGGAGAGGCGGACATATACAACTTGTTGGCCAACTGATGATGTATAGTCCATTTCTGTATGTAAATTCCCACATTTCCTATATTTATCTTGTACTGTATTTGAGAGTGCAGCAAGTTTGTTCAGACTCGTGGAGTCATCAGTACTGTATGTATTTTATGCTGTTACAAGTGAGAGATCATTCATAGTGCAATATGATGTCTTCCTAAAAATGTAAATGAGATGTGTAGCGTCTGTGAGTTGCTTTAAGTCGTTGGGGAGACAAAACCTGCATTGATGTTAAATGCTGCATGATGTGTGTGTGTGTGTGTGTGTGTGTAAACAAAGCGAGTGCCAGATGACAAGAAGCAAAATCCCTAATCAACAAAGTCCCTCAGTTGTGCTGCTAAGAGAGAGGAATTTATATCTTATCTTGATGCTATTTATGTGTTTACATCAGATAATTCACATATTATTGAATTTTCTCAAAGCTGATTATTATTCAGAGCCTGTGGAGAGGAGTTTCACCTGCCTCCAAGAGATGAATAAAGTGTGATGAAGTTGGTGGAAAGAGAATTATTGTGACTGCCAGCTGTTGGTATCTAACAATGTTCATCTCATAGTGTTTAGAAACTCATTCAATGCTGTGTCTCTGGTCTGAGTTCATGTGAGGCGACACTACCTCTCTCTCTCTCATACACTTCTCTGGATGTCCACAGAAGGAAACTTCACAATGAGGCCAAGTCGTATCACCTGAAGGCGGGATGTCCAGGTGGTCAGGACTGGAAGGTAAACTCGTGGGCCTCAATGTTGATGTTATTGTACTTCACATGAGTGTGTCCATTTGTTGCTACTATCTGCAGTATTTTGTACATTTATTTGACAACATTAGTTACTTTCCAGATTCAGATTATAAATACCAAAGATACATCAACTAATGAATTATGAAGTTGTATTATTATGGATTAAGCTACCAGCAGTATATATAGAATATAACAGATAGCCCCACCTATACCACTGCCAACATTAGTGATGTACACATTAACACATAACTAATTATGATCCAGTGATTTGATGTTTATGATTAGTCTGTATGATGGTCTGCATAATAATTACTTTAACTTTTGGTACTTTATTACTACTATATTTAGATGCTAATACTTATGTACCTAATTTTTTGTAAAGCAAGATGAACGGCTTAGTGAAGTATGTTGAGTCTAAAAACAGAGTTTTCAATGTCACGAAGATGGCCATTACCCCCTGGCTTTTAACTATGGCTGGATCGCCATGATAACGCGTCACACCTAACTTGCTCAATAGCAGGTTGTGTTCAGAGTTTCTGATTTAAATTGTTTATTAAAAGCATCTTTCACGAATCAACTCCTTTGGAAACAGCGTGTGGATCTAGGTGCCAGAATTATAAGATGTTTTCATTGGAGGAAGAGAGTGTTTAGAGACCAAATAGATTCATTGATATTCTCTACGAATAATAGATTCTCAGCCGGGGGAATACGTTATGCAAATGTTTGAACCGTATGTTATTAATGCCTCCAAACAAAGCCATGCAATTACAGTAGTGCAAACTGTATGCATCGCCACAGGAACCTACATGTATACAGTTGGTGATGCAGAAAATCTGAACAAGAATATAGTTTGACGCAAATTATTTATTTTTGCTGCCGCTAATATTAACACTTTATATTTTTCACAGCATATCATACACTAAAAGAATGATGAAGGCACAACAACTGTATCCTTCCACTTCGGATCATGTTTTCATGCTTGGTCCTGATTTGCTGAGGTCCATTTTACACCTCTGGTACTGCAGCTGGTACAGCAGACAGATTAGAAAATGGATAATATTCAATCAATAAAGTTTCATTTAGCCAAAAAACTATAGTGATTTCTATAAGTACTTCATTGTGGTGACAGTATCAGCCCTAAATCTAATTCTTGAGTTGGAGTTTCAGGTTTTGTCAAGGCCAGCCAAAGCAAGGAATGCCCAGCTATGTTGACCTTGCTCTTTACGCCCCCCTGAGGGGCGTAAAGAAACACAGCTCTAAGTAAATAGTAATGCTGTTCCATGTTTGCTAGGTGTGTAATTGCAAATAACACTACGGCCCTATCAACTTTATAAGGTGATGATATGTTAATGTCACTGGCCGCAAGTGGCCAACAAATTATTTAATGTAGGTTGAGGTTAGACCGACTTGTTTCATTGAACATTTTTTTGCAGCGCCAACCGTCCAAACTGCTCTTTGTACACGTGTGTATGTGTGAGCATGTGTGTATAAGAGGTGTACAGTAGATCCATCATAGCCTGCTCATAAGGCCAAACATTAGCGATAACATTCTGGCAGATATTGAGGCTTAGTGTTGATCACAGGAGTGGAGAGAGTGAACTGATATTTTCTCAAAGACAGCAGAGGAGTGAAGAAACATCTCAACACCTGTGGGGAAAGGTCACTCTCACGCTAACAAGCTACTCTCTCCCTCTACACAGACCTCTTTTGTTGCTGAAAACCTTTTTTTCCCCCACCTTCTGCTGCAAGTTGTTGCTACAATTGTTTTGAGTTTCCAAGTTTTAAAATTCCTCGTTTTTTGGCTGCACCACACTTTCTCTGTCTGTTCTGCTTCCTCTACTGCCTCCCTGCTCTTTCATTCCTTGTTCTCTAAACAGGAAAAAAGTGGCCTGCTTTACCTTTTCCACAATTTCTTTTCAGTCTGAGTCACAGACGCCCAGTAGGGAAAAAAGTCACTTTCTGGTATTGATTGATTAAAATGTTTATTCCTGCAAATGACAGAAAATCAGTATCCCACCGCTGCCTCTGTGTTCCAGAAATATTTTGACTGGCAGCGGTGCCTGGCAAACGTAGAGCAGTCATTATAATGACGTTTGCAATTGTGTGCTTGCATGTAATGCATTAAACAGGAAGCTCCTCAGGAGAAGCAGTTGGCATCAGAGAAAAGTCAGGCCTGTAGTGACATTAGAGGAGGATGTTTACTCGTATATTCTGCTCTTGACACTCACCTGTGACTGGAATCACTCTCAAATACGCATTTGGTTCACCTCCCTCAACAAAAACTAACAAAACAACAGGAATTCAGTCACATAGAGTGATTTGTTAACGCTACCGCAGAGTCTCATGAGGCATCAGAACTGACTGTGCTCACTCAGGCCCAACAAACATTTATCCACATCTGCCCAAATTCAAGATCACGTTGAGTTATGATTGTGCATTAAACCACTGTGATGCAACAAACAGAGAGATTCAGTGCTACTGCTCCCTTCCAAACACAGACAGTCTGTACACAAAACCCAATCCACACACAGACCGTTTAAACATACAGACAGATTTTCAATATTTGTTTTGAAATTGTGCCGTGAAAACCACCATGCTGAGTTGCTCTTTTAAGAGACAAAAAGGTAACACATTGTGGAAACTGCATGATTTGTCTCTCATGTTTTGACCACACTTGATTTATTGTGCTAAGCTGGGTTTGGAGACTCCTTTAAACCATTTTTTTCCCCCTGCTTTACTGCTGCCCTGCCTATTGGCTTTGGCATGAATATCCGCTCATTGCATTCAACCTCTGTGTGATTGATAGCCCTTGTGTTTGCCACTGGACCTACCCAGTGCAGCCCAGAAATCCGCTACATTAAAACACAATGTTAAGCGTCCAGGGCTGGGAATGTGTGGTTCCAGTTAAAATGTCACTTCTGATCACCATGGTAATTGTGTGTCCTTCGTCTTAGATCTGTTGCTGAAGGCAAATAAATGGTGCTGTGTCAGTCACTGCTGCCTCCCATCTGACTGACCCATGTGCTCCAGCTTGAGCAGAGTTTGCATATTCGTGGCCTTGTCAATCAGGTGCATTGGAGACTTCTTATTTTGTAGTTAAAGAAAGTAATAATCAGAAATAATAACATTATAGTCACCAAGTGCATTGCTGCGATCTGGAAACACAGCAACATCTCTAAAAAGAAGTCCAAACGGGGCCAGATTGATGAGAGGTCAGACAACTATACAGGTTTAAAACAATGACTTCCTGGCTTGACTTTGACCTGCTATATTTGCCACATTTGTGCTTGCTCACAGCTTTACTTTGCAATGAGTGAGTGTTACCAACATTTTGGATGGTTTAGATAAATGGCCAAACTGTTGGTGGCCAGGCTCCCAGGTTTCAGCAGCTACTTTCTTGAGTACAATGCTGTTATAAGGGATAGAAATGATAGCTAGCGACACAAATAAGTTACAAAAACCATACTAAGATTTGCTCCAGCTTCTTGTGACTCTGTAGGTAAAGAAAATTAATAAATGGCAATGCATTAATAATGTACTTGTAAAAATGGCTTGAAATTAGCAGCAATTACAAGAACCTACTTACCAGCCAACTGTTGTGTGTGATGCCTTTCATGCTTAATCTGTAATGTCATTGATTTGTTTTAGTTCTCATTTGAAATTAGTCAAATAAATTGAAATCATATTACTTAAGATGTGCTCAGGCAATTATAGGAAGGGGTGATGAAGCGTTAATTTGATCGCCGGCTACAACAAACCCCAATGCATCACCAGAACTAGGCCTGCACTGACCTGAAGACAAAGGAGACGAGAGTTTGCACACTGCACCACTCCACTCAGGAAGCTCAGAAAAACCTGCTCGATGGTTTGCATCAGGGACAAGCTCGGCTTTTTTTACAAAACTAAAGAGAAAGTAAACATACATACTCTTTGGCTGCAGCAAAAATAAATGGCCACTACAATGTATACATCCACATTTATACAGCTTTTTCTTCTCGTCTCCTTCCGCTCCTTTTTTTCTGGTAATTTCCGTACAGTACACATATCATCTTAACATGTATATCTGATCTTCTGTCATTTTCTGTGAATGCTTTGTGGCGTGTGTACATTGTGCAATTGCTGCTTGTGGGACATTTTGTAATTAGTGGTCTGAAGATGGCAAGAAAAAAAAGGGCATTTGAGTTATTTTTCCACATGGAGCTCATACACACATACAAACAGACTGCGGACACACACACACACACACACACACACACACACACACACACACACACACTGGTCCAAACCCCCCTGATACACACACATTGAGCATTGTGTTCCAGGTTTCATTTTTTACACAGGGACATCTCCACTTGAATTCATTGATTCATTTCAGCAGAAAGAAACACAGCTGGAGCCTCTGGGACGCAAACATTGCCGTGGCAGTGACTATGACGCGTGCGCGCACACACACACACACACACACACACACACACACACACACACACACACACAGATCATCCATCCTGCAGGTCATTGGGCATAATTCAGAAAGAGTGAAAAGCTTACCTTGCTCTTAGTGACGTCTATTCTGTTATTGTAGTTTCTAATAAACATGTTGTTTTTCTACCTTTCTGTAGTCACGTACTTCCACTCTATCCCCAAAACATGCAACTCTACTTCTTGGCATGTCTAAAGTGGTTGAGCAAAATAATCCATCACTGTGAATACTGTGTTTTCATTTATTTTCTTCAGCGTTGCTTCATATTTTGAATAAATTCCAGTTTCACTGGACACAGAAAAGCTTTATATTTTGAATTGTATAATGACCTGTGATTTCAGAGACCCCACGTTTGAATGGCCACACAGTAAATACTGTAAACAGTATGTTTGGTTGCATATGGCATGGACATGTAGTTAAGAGTTGTCAAATATAGTGAGCAATCTTCAGTAGTATCCTTTCTCTGCTGTACAAACTTCAAAATAGCTGAATTGCCTCAACCCATTTCAACACATGTATAGGAAAAGATACAAACTGGATTCATACAACCATGTCTTTGACAGATGACTGCATTGTTATTTGGTTTGTGGAGATTAAGCAGGTGAATGTAAGCAATAGGGTCGAAAACACAGCTATGTGCTTTTAAAGCGTGCAATTTTGATAAATACTTGTGGATCTTACTGTTCATGCAAACTTGGAGCTTACATATAATAAGTTCAAGTCTGACCCAAGAGTGTGATTCAAACTACAAAAAAGGTTCCCGCTCTGTCCTTACAATAACATCTTTACAGCCACCTCAGTTCAACCTCTTTGACATTTTTGTTAGTGAACAATTCTGCGTAAACATTTAAATATTTGACAAATATTGGACGTGATCTTGGTATCTCTCTCACTCCTCCAGAGTCTTTGGCTGACGCAGAGAGCATGACAACATCGGCGACGTGCATCCGTGAGATCCGTGGTGAGTCATTTTAATTGCTGTAACACGTCCATCATTGTTTGTTTAATAGTTTTTCATGCTCTGTTGCTTCTTGGTTTTCATTAAAAACATCTCAGAGAGAAATAAGTTCAGTCTCTAAATCTCGACTGAAGTGTTTGATATTTACAGGTGGCATCTGTGGTTTCGGTCCAGCTCATTAGCAGACCCGGGGACTGATGTCAGTCTGGTGCTGTTTCCTAAATGGAATGTGTGAGGTTTTTGGCCAAATATTTAAAAAATATATAACACATGCCTCAGCGAGTGAATAATCCATAAATCATCACACACAGTCAGTGCTCAGCCAACACTCGATGAATCTATCCTCTGCTATGACGGTGGTTGCAGTCTAACTCTGGATGGGATGAGGAGAGGAAAGGGTCGTCATGTTGTCATTAGCATTAAATATTCTTAGTTAATGTTCACTTAATATTTACACTTCATGGGATAAATCTGGTGATATTTTAAATAAAATCTGCAATGAACTGACCCTATTGCTCTGTGCCACAGACCTCTGTTGTTGTTCAAATATTATAAAAACACAGTGAGCCATGCTGTTGCACTGAGTGACACGTTCCTTCATTACAATGAATTTGGGTAATGTAGTTTATTTTATTATTTTCTGTACACTATCCTGCTATAACAATAAAAACACAATTTACTCCTTTTTGAGTAACATTTGCTAAAAACTATAGTGCCCAGTTTAAGGAAATCATTTATAAGAAATTAAGGAGACTGACAATAACATAATATGGAATATCACCAGCCTTATCCTTTAAAGTCTGATATTATATTGGAAAAAACTATATTTCAGAAAAAATCATGGTCCTTCAAAATCCACATCTTAGAGAAATAAGCAACATACATTTGGGATTCATATTTGCAGTAAAAATATTGGAAGCTGATGCTCATTTAAAATGTACAGTTCTAAAATGTGTGCCAAATTATTTAAAAATTGCTAAATAAATTATGTTTCAAGTGCACCTTCCAGCTACTGTACTTAAAATAAATAGAATTGTACCTGCCTATTCTTGTGCTCACACACATACATGTGTGTTTATATTCTTCAGTGTGCTGACTTATTATTAATAGGTAATAAAGCGTTACCTACCATCGGAGACAGATGGTCTGGCATATGTTCCTCTACCCGACTGCCTCTTTGGGCACAGTACACTCACACTCACACACAGAATGTAAAGACCTGGTCTTCCTCAGCATCCCAAAAGCCCATAATAAGAATGAGAGGGACATTGTAAGGATTAACATAGTGACATTGTGGACATACAGATGGGGTCTCAGCATGTCTCTAATGAATGTGGTCTGTGGAGCCAGTAGATCTGTCTGCTGTACTGTATGTGCAGAGGTTTATACGCTCCAGCTCCACTTATTGACTTGGCCTCAGTTCAGGTCCTACTAAGATAAGTGCCAGGTGATGACATGAGGGCTCTGCGGGTGTGACACAGATAGTTCTGAACCCCATAGCTCCCAGCGAGCATGCTCCTTATGTATTTCTTTATAGTCCAGAGGGGGCCGGGAGCCAAGAGGTGACAAATAGCAGCGGTGAGGAGGAGGCAAGGCCGTAAATAACTGATGGAAAACGATAGCAGAGATCCACAAAGGAGAAGAAGGAGTAGATGTGGAAGTGAAAAGTTTGCTCCGAGAGTTTTTGTACATCCCCATTTAGCAGTGGAGAGAGTTGGGAAGGGGAGGAGAGAGTAACGGCTACAGTAGTCCAGTCTGGGTAGAGACGAGTGGTAGCACAGAGACGGGGAGCATCCAGAAAGAAAGGCCTGAACGCTTGCGTTCCCCAGAGGACCGCGTCCCCCCAAAGTAAGCCACCTGGGCTGCAGAGAAAGAGGCAAAACAGAGGGCAGGGAAAAGTTAGCCAGCATCTGCGTTTTTGTGGCTGAAAGAGAGCTCATTCACATGGGGGAGTTAGTCATGCAAGACAGCGGGGTGCAGAGAGGGGACACGGTCAGAGGAATGCTAGCACCTCTAAGCCTTTACTCAAAACCAGAGTAATTAAGGCAGCTTAAGGCATCTCATTCTCTGGCAGTGCTTGCTTTGTTCTCCTGATCTTTGTAATCCAGCTAAGTCTATGCCAACTCTGCCAGGACCACTCACCCACACAGGCTGACCCATCGTCGTTGGGCTCAAAGCCCTGGTTGCATCTCCTCTTGGCGCGGCACTTATAGCTGCCATAGGTGTTGGTGCAGACAGGGCGGTCAGAGGGGCACACAGTAGGAAACTGGGTACACTCATCTTCATCTGAGGGAGGGGGAGGGGAGGGAGGGAGGGAAAGACGCTCTTTGTCTTGATTCAAAACAAGGACACAAGCATAGAGTGGTCAACAGAAACATCTTTGTGTCTTACCTGTGCAACGGCCATTCTCATTCAGTGCAAACCCATGACCACACTGTAAGACACAATCAGTCTAATTAGATTAAAAGAATCCATAAAACTCGATATATATATACGTTTGTTTAATGTGATTATACAGACGGGTGACAAATAAATGGAAAAGCTGATAAAATGAGTGGAGAAACATAACTAATGCAGATGCTTTCATTCAGATTGGGGGGGGGGGGGCTTGTGCTGGCATTGTTGGATCCACTTATGCCATTAGAGAGGAGGGTTATTGCTGATCAACACAAAGTTATTATGAGGGATCAACTTAATCCTACAATGAAATATTTCTGTGGTGAGGGGAGTGCTCTCTTCCAACATGACAAGAGAGGTCCCAGAATGGTTTGATGAGTATGGAAATTGTGTGACTCATAAAGTATGCCATGGCCTTCAGTCACCAGATCCCAACCATACTGAACACCTATATGAGATTTTGGCGTGACATCATCATCAAAACATCAAATGTGGAAACATTATTTGAAACAATGCAGTTTATTCATCTAGTCGACGTCCTGAGACTTAGAGAATCAAATCCAGTGAACATGGAAGCTGCACTGGAGGCTTCTAGAGAACCCAACACCTTACATAGACATTTTATGTTTTTTCTTTACTTGTCACCCAACCGTAGCATATTTAAGTTATCGTGATGGCTTTTGTTTTTTGAGTGGTAGAAACATCAGATAATCTAAGTGATTATCTGTGAGGTCTCATCATGACCAGGCTAACTGGGGGCAAAAATGAACCGCTGATCCTCATTAACCTCGCAATCTTCACACTTTGTGTGCAATGTGTTCACTCTCTCTATGCTAGAATAATACCTGGCCTAAACATTAGCTGTGTTGGGATTTGACTTAACACAATTTAATTGGGAAAAAACTTAAATAATCAGGGTATTGAAACTAGACTTTGACTCTGGTATTCTCTTCAACACAAGATTAGTAAATGAAGCAGATGATGCACTTACCATGTCAGTTGATGTTGTGATTCAGTGGCGCTCCTGTTCTCACAGACATTTTCAATTTGATTGGAACAAACCAGGTAATGCACTGTAAGCCAGGAGTTTATGAGTTCTTTTGAGCCCCCTCATCTCAGTGCAACACTTAAATGACCATTGGGAGCGCCAAAGAAGCACATTCTCCGATTTTGCACGTGGCTAAGCCTACAAAACGATCTTTGAGATGATGAGAATGTAGTACCATGAATCACCGCTGTACCTCTATTTCTACAGTAGGAGTGACTTCTTCCTCATCTCTTGGATAGTGGATCTCCAGCACCGTATTGATGTCTGAAGGCTCCAGGGGTCGCGCAGCTGAACGACCGTCTGGCCAGTACACCTCGACATTGGTGGCAACATCCTTACCTGGTCAGACAAACAGAACAGAACAGACACAACACACACAGAGGAACATTCCTGTAGTCATTCTCAAGGGCTCATAAAGCTTCCTCTCTTTTTCACTGACACAAACACAGTGAGAGACAGAGTGGCACTCTTCTCTCTCCATTAACTACTTTAATCAGGCATAGAGACAGCCCCTCTCCAGAGGGCCTCTGCAGCCCTTAATTAAAGTGGCATTTCTAATTTAAACAGATCTTGAGTTACCTTGCCAGACAGGGATCTACACAGCAGGTGTTCTGCCTGAGAGCCAAAGAATATTTCGCCTGTTCTGCACCCGTGGGACACCCTCTCATTTAGTGGTGAGGAGTCTATCTACCAGGAGTGTTGTTTTTTTGCAAATGTGGAGTTCTTTCCTGATGCCGTGAGGTGTAGAAAGTTTGCTCATTTAGTGTGTTGTGAGGAATCATCAAGCATTCAAATTGAGGGGCCTCCAATTGGACAGTCCTGATACAGAACAGGGACAGGAGGCAGCAGTGGCTGAGCTGCCAGGCCTGGTTGACCATCAGCTGACAGTCTTATGAGGGCAGAAGGAGACAGGGACCTAGTTTCTCTCAAACCAGGACAGCTTCCAGCTGCAGCACCTGTCCACCATCTCTTTTGTCCTCCGAGCTCCCTCCCACAGACAACTTAGTCTCCCATGGGTGTCCAGTCAGGCTGGAGGTATTAAAACAATGCTTTCCACAAGGAGCTTTCCTTTTCCTTCTGACTACTACTCTCTGTTCATTCTGTCTATTTCCCTTTTCTATCCATCCCTTACCCAGCTAAAGCAAAGAGCATTGCTGGAATGGTAAGTTAATTAATCGATTAATCAATCAACAGCGACTTAGTCAACAACATGAAGTCTGTTATGCAAAAAATGGCAAACAGTTGCTGGTTTCAACGACTCAAATTCAATTTGCTGCTTTTCCCAAATGTATATGATTGTAAAGTGAATATCATTGGGTTTTAGGCTGTGCATTAAAAAAAACAATCTGAAGATGTCATTGATAGGCTACAGGTTCAGGACAATTTTGTGTGAAATTAAAACTTACCAAGGCCAAAGTGGGCGACAGGCTCCATCTCACACAGGTACCCTGAGCCGCCGTCGATGATCCGTGTGTGTGGGCCGCTCTTTTTAGTGTACAACACCACTTTAGCTCCTCTGGCAAAAGCACCAAACTTGGTCTTGGGAATCACTCGCAGCCACGCGTTTGTAGTCCCCTAAAACACAGACAGAATGAGAAAAGGGAGGATTATGGTTAAGATTACACTACGCTGAGTGCCACGCTGATTTTGAGGCTTTTAATATGTCTCACAAACACTCACCTGGTTGACTCTGTAGACAGAGAGCGGCTGTGCTGCACTTTCACCGTGAGAAATCAGCAGTTCCAGACGGCCATCACCGTCAAAGTCTGTGGCTACAGCCCCTGTAACGATGCAACTAAACACTTCAGCAAACATACCTACATAACATGTATTATCCTCATGCAGGGGAGTATAATGTTTCAACAGTCATAGAACTAACTATGTGGAACAAGTCTTTTTTTTCTTTCTATGAAGCGCATGAGGAAGCCCTAGTGGAGCTCTGGTGCCATCTAATGGTGAGATGTTGGAATAGCAAGTATGAGGTTGTTGTAAGACGGCTGTCTGTTCTGCCACTCACCGGTTCCTCGTCCTTCAGGTTCTGATGCGTCCCCAATATTCAACTCTTCTATTTGGGGGTCTCCATGCTCTCTCCTGCTCACCCTATCAAATCAATATCACAGCAATTACTCATCAAAACAGTGTAAAACATCAATACTAATGCAGTGTTCAACAGTTATAAGCAGTGTTGGAAATAACCTAAGTTAATTTATTCAAGTTCTGTTAAATTTTTAGGTAGGCCTACTACATTTACTTGACAACTACAGTTAGTAGTTACTCTACAGATTGAGATTGTAAAAACAAAACATATGATTACGTTTATAAAATGTAATAAACTGTTACAAAGTAAACTACCTAAGAATACCTAAAGTAGGTCAAATGAGTTCCCCTCAACGAGTTGCAACATTAAATTGTTGCTTTCATGTTTATGCATCAGTGCTAATACTCCATTAATGTAATTTATAATAATATTATACCTACATTTTGCTGACAATACTTTCATACTTTCATTCCTCTTCACATCAGAAATACATTCATTTTTTTGTCCCTTTTGTATTTAATACAAGAGGGAAGCACTTCTTATATGATTATTAGTATGTGTTGAGACATACTTAATAAAATATGCTACCTTAAATAATTAAGCATTGACTTTGATGTATTTATTTTTTACTCATTTATTTTTCAATAATATTGTTTGTGGTTTTATTGGATTGTAATTGTCATCTTCCTAAAAAACATTTGGTGAAAAGTTTTTGTTTTTAATTACGCCCTTGATTTAAGTTCCTTCAGATAGACATGAGTTGGAAGAATTCATGCACATTGACTTTAGTGCCTTTACCTTTAGTGACAAAGCATTTCTATATCCAAGTTTCCTCAAGTTATAATTTAATTTCACAGTGCAATAATGTGCTGATCCTGCCTGTTAAACCCTTCAGCCCAGCTAAATATTGATTAGTTGTATTGTAGCTTGGGCACAATAATTTGAGCTTTTCAGTGCCAAGGAGCAGAGTTATATTAGCTGATTCATCTTCACACTATAGAGCCACAGGCTGCGGAGCAGTGACCCCTGTCGGACATCATCGTAGACAAATTCTCCACCAGTGACCTGATCCAGGAAACCTCTGGGGCTTACACTGATTATTGATATTCAGTATGAATCATGGCAACTTTCATCATTGCTTCCGTATCTTGTTCAGAAAAATATGCCAGATCAGATTTTTATTCAGACAGGATGGGTTTATAATACTATTAAGACCTTACAATTCATATCTCATATACTGTATTGCATTTTGAAGGCTGAGTTCATTAATATTATCTAGAGAGGAAGCCAAACCGTGATCCAAAAAGAGACCTAAAACTGTCTTAATGAAAGATTCATTCATGTGTGGAGGAGGAGGCGGGATGCCAGACTAGATAAATATCCTTGGCTGGGAATTTTAAATTCTTCTCAGCTTCCAAGACATGTTTTAGAATATGAAATAAAGACACAAGAGTAGTCCATTTACCTCATGAGCAACAAGCTACTAAACCTAAGTATCATACTTGTATAACGTGTGTATCTATATATGTATGTGTATTGTGTTATTTCTGTGTGAGAACCTAAAGAGCCTGTTGGCGGAGGGACCCCTGTAGGCGATGTTATTGAAGAAGACCTCCATCTCGTTGTCATTGTCGAAGTCAGCAGCCATGACGGTGCGAACCGGGGACGGCATAGAAAACTTCTGGGATGCAATGTCCTGAGAAAGAAAGAAAACGCATGGTACATCAGTGAAACACACACACACACACACACACACACACACACACACACACACACACACACACACACACACACACACACACATGCATTTACAGAAGCCAAACACATGCATTTAGTTTTTTTATTAATTCTTGAAATGCCTTTTCAACAACCAAATTGTAATCAGACTTGACCTGTCCTGCAGATGTATGAATCATCAAAATGTTTCTTCATTGCAATGCTCTTCACATATTTGTGCATAAGGACATTTACTTCACACCTAAACCTATTGGTTTCTCTCATATTATTCAGTTGGTTTCTCTGGGTTTTTTTCCCCTTTTTGAATGAATGTTGTCGTAAATTAAATATTTATTATTATCGCTTTGGGGTTAGAGAAAGGTTTAGGGTTATTTCGTAATAATCCAACGCTTTAATAAAGATACAGTAAATGTCCTTTTTCTTAGTCTATATGCTGATGACAGCATATTCTAAAATTATATTTTAGTATTTATTTCTTTGCTGGGGAAAATGAGGTTTATAGACAAAGTGCAACGCAGGGTATAAGTGTGATTTATGCTTGCTGCATCCACGAGTGTCACAAGTGTCCACAAGGCCAAAGTGACGTCACTCCTACAGACCCTTTGCGTCCCTTCGCGAGGGTTCTTTGTAGTCTGTTTTCGGTCGTCTTTGCACATCTAACGTTTTCAAACTATGGAGATGTTTGCCGTGAGGAGAAACCTACACAGAGTTTAAAAGATCCCAAAATTTCCTATCACGGTTCCACGTCAGCACGAAGCTTCAGACCATCACAGAGACTCTCACGTATCAGAGGATTATCACTGGAACCTGTTGTTATTACAGCTTGCATCCTATATGTGATGCTAGCTGAGTGTTGTGTCCACACTATGAGCAACAAAAGCAACAAAATCCGCCTAGCGTGGCCAGCTACATTGTTGCAAGTTACTGTTGAAATGTTGATCAAGCACTTGTTGATGTAGTTATGTTGCACTGGGAACAAGCTAAAGCCATTGCTTTAGATGGAATGGAACTGGGTAAAACAAAATCATATGATTGGTTGACGCTTCACTGCGTCATTGGAGCGCTAAAGAAAAGTTGAGATCAGCTCAACTTTATTTTGTAGCACGTCGCGCCCGTCACGTGTCGGGTGTCAGCTTGCAGCTTCATGTCACCGGCTTCCATTGAAAATGACTTGTCGCCCGTAGTGTGAGCACAGCATTGGTGACTAGAGAGACTGTTCCATAACAGGAAGGTCACAAGTTCAATCTCCACAACATGTCCATCAATAATCAGGGTCCAGTCCTTGAGTTAGACGTCGATCTGTCATCTGCTCACTCACTCACCGTAAGTTACACTGGCTGATAAAGTCTAAAGATAAAAACAAAGGACTTTTTTTTTTTTTTTTTTTACATCCTTTGGCATCAGAAAGACTGCTGCTCCGAAAAAGTCTCCTCAGCAGAGTAGTTTTTGAACAAGAAAGTAACGGATATCTCTCCGCTTCAGTGACACGGTGATAAGTCGGGGAAGAGTTATAGAGCAGCCCTTCACTCCCTCCAGTATTTACTCCCTGTTTTAATTATAAGGCTCATAAAGCCGGGGCTAGGGAGGGCTCACAGTGACCTTCTGCTTCTCAGGTGAAGGAGAGGGGATGGCCAACTGAGGGCCACAAGGGAGGGCCAGTTCTACATTTACTTTATTACAGGGTGGATGAATAGATGTTCCATAAGGAAAGAGAAAGGGACTCTCACCAAACAAATATGAAGCACAGACACCTAAGATTTAAAGAATTTAAAGAGGCGAGATGGTTTCAGAAAAAAAATAAAATTTCTTCCAATAATATTTTCTTTAATATTAAATTAATAAATTATATTTTAAATGTGTTTATTTGAAAGCATGCACATATAATACAGTACTTTATTACTGTTTGATAATTTGGAAAAATCTCTTTAAATACTTACTATTTACTGTATGTGTGAGTGTGCATTTTTATGTGTGTTAAACCTACTGCAAGGAAAACCTCGGCAATAGATTTTAATTAAAGCACAAACAGGCCTAATCTGCACGTTCTACTGCCCAGGCAAGCTGCTGTTTCAGCCCAATTTAATTAGCGGTTTACTGGAGTGATACAACAGCTTCATTATACATGCCAAAGGTCAACACGGCTGGTAGGAGTGTCAGCTTGTGTGGGGGGAAGGGGTCTTAAATGTGTTGTGGATTTGTGATTTAACAATCTTGGTTTAAAAAAAAAGAAAACATCGGCTAGATAATTCAATTTGTCTTTTGTGTGTTTGTGTGTATATTAGAGTGCATTGTCTTTGTGTGTGTGTGTGTGTGTGTGTGTGTGTGTGTGTGTGTGTGTGTGTGTGTGTGTGTGTGTGTCACACTGATGGAATTGTCTCTGGGCTAAGCATCACACATTAACCCCTTATTTGACCCCTATAAAGATGTCTCGTGTGGCGTTTATCTCTTTGGGAAAAGATGCAGTCGCAGCTGCTGACAGATAAATCACTGAGCACAAAACCTCCGCAGATTTACACGCAGCAGAGACGCTATTAACCGTACTACACAAACACATGCACGCTGCTGGCTGTCTCACAGGAGTTGTCTATAGTTTAGTTTATTGAGTAAATCACCGTCCATCCCTCTTTAAATCCCACTCAATCCCAAAGTGAGCCAGCACCGACTCATGCTAATTCACAAGCCGTCCGTTAGCATTGATAACTCTCGTGATTCTTAGAGTTAATAGGTGAGGCTTGCCGTCTTTGTGCTGCTTGTTGATTAGACATTGATTCTGGACAGAGAAGAAGAGAGAGAACCACAACCTCACTCTGAAATGCCTCTGCCTGATATCCTGAGAGGGGAATCACTCGATACAAAGACTGTAGACTCTAAATGAGTGCTGGTTACTCTTGATTATCCACAGACCGACCTGTGAACAGTTTTCAGGTTTGTGACAACATGTACATTTGGTCATTTGGGTCAACTGGTAATAAAGGCCTCAATATGCTTCAAACAACGTGCTTGTCAGTTTGTCTGGTGATGTCTGAATCTAGGGTGGGGGGGGGGGGGGGGGGGGGGTGCATCTGAAGAATTTTAAACTTTTCAAAAACCAACAGTCAGACAATCATGCCCAATCTACGCAGCTACTGCCCTGGTGTGAAGGTGTGAGAGTTATTACAGTTTCAACTTTTCTCTAAAGCCCCTCTTGTTCACAATTCATATAACTACTTCTGTCACTGTTTTGTGTGTGTAACTGAAATTGTCTGACCTTATCCCTTTTCATTGTTGTTTTGCCGGCAGCCTTATCACCTTACCTTTTATGTGAACATTTGGAACAGATATATACAACCAGCCGTGTTTGTTGAAAGCATACTGAGACCTTAAAGCCTATTGATTTAAGACGTTTTTGTTAAACTATTGGCGTTTTGTGCATTAGCAGTTGTTAAATACCCAGGATTGACTGTACCCACCTTGAACTTCTGTTTGCGGTTATTCAGCTGCATATACAGGCGATGAGGTCCATTCCAGTTCCCATAGACGATATCTGTCTTGCCGTCACGGTTGAAGTCTGCCAGAGCAACCCCTCTGCCATGCTGCATTGGATCCTCCACGCCTACAGGTATATGGTAATACACTCTATCAAACAATAAAGCCTACCTTGTGTTCTGTTTTTGCAGGATGTGTCTGTGATTAACTGTTCAAAGGCTATGATCTGTTAAACTGTACATGTTCCTCTTACCAGCCAGCTGCGCCACATCAGTGAAAGTTCCATCTCCGTTGTTCCTGAACAGGAAGTTGGGACCGTACTCGTTGTCGCAAAACACATCGGACAGGGTTTGACTGACAATGGGCCCCACCACGACACCTCGCCCTCCTGCACAAACGGAACAGAGAGACAAGGCTCAACAGTAAGAGAAAATGAGTCAGTTAAAAAGAGTGTGAATGGACTGTTTTAGTAAAATTGAGGTAGGATTGGTGAAACAACGGAGTGAACAGAGGGAGAGAGACCAGCGCCACGACAAAAGTGAACAGCGAGAGATCATTACTGTCTTTCCAGACCATTTCCTCTAAGCATGGCAGGTCTCTGCTGACACAGACACTGACTCTGATAGGCTGCACACACACACACACACACACACACACACACACACACACACACACACACAGATAAACACATCTAGGCTCAGGCGCAAACAAATAAAAATAATGCAAAGACGCAACACATGCTGAGAATCTTTTGTGTTAACCAAAAGCTAACAGCAATTTTCTTATGAAAAGATCTTTGTGACTGTTCTACACTCTCAATATCGCTCCAGGATTTTCCAATGACATTCTATAAAGTGAAGTGTCTCCCTAAAGTGTCTCATCTGAGACCAGTGGAGTCTAATTATGGAGTTGAAAGGGCTTTGATTGCCCTTCCAGTATGCAGAGTCAGTGCTGTGAGTGAGGACTCGCTACTGATTTACTGGCCCGCTCCATCAGCCCAGACAAATATCACTTGCCCCCTATGGCCATAAACCACTAATGTCCCTCCAGAGATATGTAACCATTAGATATGCAACTTCGCTGCCTGTCCCTTTGCTCTGATTAACGGCGGTTTGATGACAAAGCCATCCACCGTACATCATTCACAGCAATTCTGGGCCGTCTCACCCTGCCCCTCTGGTGGCTTAGATGACATCTTGAATGTAAAAAGATCCATTGATGAAGAAGATTGATTCTGTTATGCTCAAATACAAAGTCGTCTCCCATTTCCAAAATTTACTTGGACATCAGCGTCAAGGACTTTTCAGTGGTCACAATAAAGTATCACGGCGGCAGCGCTATTATCAAAGACACAAATCACAGTGAAATCATTCATTTTGGCATTTATTGTTCTCCTCTTCGATACCAAAACAGGTATCCATCACAGGGTTAAGTGAAATGTTGATCCAACTGAGCAGAGGTGCGGTGATGAATTTCAGTGCTACTTGTGAAGTAAAAACAATCTATTTCAAGGTCATCAATTCAGCTTCAAAACCATTAAATGGCAATTCAGATTTTTTATTTTCTCACAAAAACAAGAGCTTTTGCAGCTTAAACAACAGCTTAAGTTTAGTGACAATGCAAACAATAAAAATACAACAAATGGTCGATATAAAATAAAAGATGCTAGGTTTCGGTGGGTGTGAGAGGCAGTTTATGGTATGTGTGCAAATGGAATAAATTAAACTGTTACATTTCATTTTTAGACACCTGTATCTTCCTTAAAGAGAGGATTATGTGAACTTGCTAAAATGGATTTGGCTTTTTGGGTGAATTGTCAACTAGAAATGTCCGACAGGGAAGGATGTTTCTCACCAGTGATTTTACTGGCGACTCAAACCAATCAGTAGGAGGGTCAGGAGGGATTCTTTGACCAATCTTTTAAACAACAATCAGCCACTTCCTGTCAACATTAAAAACCTTTAACCTCTGCAGAAACACTTTCAAACTGACTGAGCTGTGTTGTAGTGAAGTACGTAGTTGTATCCACACCTTTAAAAGTCTGGGGTAACCACAGCAGACTGTGATGGATGCCATCTCTGGGCCGTTGAGCTGGGCTGATGTATGTGTGTGTCGCCCTTCGCCTTCGCTTCTGTGTGACTTTGGCTGGAGTAAACAGCTGACAGGGCCAAAAGAGCCCACTAACACTTTTCTCTTTTTCTCTCTCTCTTTCTTTTCTCACGCTTACAGTCATCTTGTTCTCTTTCATCTCTTGCTTCTTTCTTTTTTTCCTCACCTGGCACCCCTCCAGCACCCTCACTGTACTGAAGTCCTATATTTCAGACTCCATGGGTACAGCAAGCACATGCTCTTAGAATCCACTACAGATGTCTGTGTAAATCAGACTGACAGTCCAGTAGTGCTGGATGAAGGTCTACGTCACACACACACACACACACACACACACACACACACACACACACACACACACACACACACAGTAATTTCAGCATACCTACCAGTGAACTTATTGACTCCAGCCTGCTCTGCCACATTGGAGAGGGCAATGACGCCCTGTGAAAGATCACTGGCTGCCTCATCCATTTCAATAAGAGCATGAGGACCCACGTTGCCACTGGCATAGTTGGCTATGTAGATGGCATACCGGCCTGTACCCTGGAGGAAAAAAACAAAAGGGTTTACATTTAGATTTGAAAAATTCCAGAATTTGAACATACCTGCAGCTCTCCGTTCTGAACACATCTGCACATGCTTCCATAGCGTGTGCTATGTGCACACGCCATATGCACACGCCATACAGTAACCTGTATAAGTGCTAGTCATTCATTTCAAACATCATCCCAATCTTTTTGTGACCCCCCCCTTCCCTTCCACTTCCTTTTCTGTGGCTCTCAAGATGTTGGTTCCTGAATATGTAAATCTGGCCATGAAGATATTCTTTCATTCAAAACTGCAATAATAATTTGTTGCACTTCTTTCAAATCGTTGTTTGATAAAATGGAAAATTCAATTATAGCCAAATACAAAATTGAGCACAGTAGCTCTAAGTAAACTAAAACATGATTACATATGTTATTCGAACATCTATTTTTTTGGGGCTATTTTTGTGAATATTATGCACAGTTTCACCTTCTCTCAATCAACCCTTTTCTTTCCCCTTTATCTCCCTTTACCATGTTTCCTACCTTTTACACCCTCTCTCTCAGTCTCTCTCTCTACTCCCTACTTCCTCTGCCTCCCTTTGGAGATTAATTTCACACTCCATTATCAGTCAGAGTCCCTGCAGACACAAACTCACAGACGGAACCACACTAATAGACTACACACTGGATTCCAATGAGCTTTCCCACCAGGCCTAACATATTTCAATCAATACAAACACATGCACATATGCAAACACACACATATATACACACCATTTCACTGATAGCTGTACTGTATTTTTACAAGACAAGAAAAGTAAATGAGTCTAGTTGATGTAAATGTCATGAAGCGTCACATTATGGCCTGCTGAGGTGGGAGCACACACACACACACACATGAGAATGAACTACAACAAAAGACCCGAAGGCCACTGGCAGTTACTTAACAAACTTAAAAGTCAACGATTTTTCAATAAGTCTTCACCCAAGGCTAATTTCTGTCACCGGAATTGGCATTGTGAATAGTGTGACATGCATGCCTGCAAAGTGCATGCAGGGGCAGGGATATGAGACTGCGTGCCCTTTACATAAGTCTTTACAGCTATCGCTGAGAAGCCTGAATGAGCTATTACCTCTAATATAGCATTTCCATTTTTTGTTTTGAAAGGTGCTTCTTATCGAGCTCATTTCAATTAATCTGGCTTTTTAAAATCCACTTATTATCCGAATCTCGCTCTTGCCTGCCAGCGCAAAGTGAACTGATCAATCAGTTCAAAGTGAGTCCCCTCAAAATGTCACATTCATCACTTTGTATAAGACTTATGCTGGGACGTCACTTTCAAGGAGACTGGGAGGGATGAAACAGTTGGATGACCAATTATCCCTCTTTTTTCTGAACGATAACACATTATTTATGAGTAAGCAAGAGCAAACACATTAGCTACCTAGCCTATTATACAACATGCTCCGGTTTTGGCCTATGCAACCCTCTGTCGTCGTTCCAAATCTGTTGTAATAATACTTGCTCAGCAATAGGAACATGTATTCTCTCTTCCGTTAGTCTGCATGGAAGAACACACATCAGGGGTTTGGCTTCCTCTAAAAGCGTTATGCCATTAAAAGCAAATATCTTTCCAATCAGTCTGGCAGCTGCACAACCTATTCATGTTCAGTGAGATGGGACTCTGGTTAAAAAAAAAAGATCTATTGTAATCCCTACTGTCCTCTTCCCACTATCACTTTCTTTATCCAATCCCCTGATTGGAAGTGAGAACTGTATGCGCGTGTGTGAGATAAGAGACAAAGACTGAGTGTGTCAGTCAGAGAGAGTAAAAAGGGAGTAAAAGAGGGAAGAAAACAACAGAAAAGAGACTGAGAGAAAATGCTACGGGCAGAAAGCAGTAGTGTGCAGTCATCACTCCACCCCTCGTACGATGTTCTATAAAACAAACGAGCCCTGGCTTCTGTAATTACACTGGTGCGATGGACAGAAGAGAGAAAATGGCACACCATTCCCCCAAATGAACTGTCATAGCACATGCAGAGAAGGGCGGCGTAGGCAGGGCATGAGTTATCACTGGTAAACAAACAGAAGCAACCATGCATGTACGCAGAAGACACTCTGGGGAGTTTGTGTGTGTGTGTGTGTGTGTGGTGTGGATCTGCATGCACTCTACTTTTCTTGTGTGTTTGTTTGTGTGTGTGTGTATGTGTGTGTGTAATACCTTTCTGTCCACACAGGCCACTGAGCGCCCAGCCATTCGGTTGGCCACATCTCTGTGTTCGTTAATGTCATCGTTCAGCAGATCTTCAAAGCGTCCATTACGGAACTTAAACAGCTTGTCAGAGTATGTTGCCCGACCTTGATGCAGAGAGACGCATAGTTCAGGAGAGGCAAAGATTGTTGAGAGAGTAAAGAGGTGTTATCTAATACAAGAACCTTGGGTGATTGGAAACACAAGAGGTTGTTGGGGCTGAAAGTGACCTCTATCATTTTTAGGTGAGGTGTTGTAGTTTTGACAGTGTGCACTCTGTAGCTCTCCGATTGATTAATAGCAGCACAAAGCGTATCTGTTATCTGATGAAGATAAGCTTAATATCTGCATACTGATTCTCCTGCTTTGTCACCGTACAAGAAAAGAGGCACGACACTTGTGAGAGTGTGGGCACACATGCATTACTTTTGTGAAAACGTCCCAGTGTGTGTGAAAGCATGGACTGTACCAGAGAAGGCGTTGTTGGTGTTAAGGACATAAATCTCCTCCCGACCGTCTCCGTCGATGTCACACGCTGTCACTCCGATGGCGTTGCCTTGGCGGTCTCTCAGGGCGTAGAACGGGGAGCTTCGGTTGTCAACAGCGATGTTGACAAGCCTTTTCTGCTGCTTGTTGTATTTCAGCACCAGGTTTGGGCCGTTGTAGCTGTCAACAGGCACCAATAGCACAGCTGTCACATTTGCATTACATAAGAGGAATTTTGAAAACTAAATCATGGAGTGGAATTTTGATCTACAAATCACTAGTAGTGACTAATGTTGCCTAAAAATCATGAAAACAATGTTTATGTTTTTTTAAATTTGTAGATGAAGATCCGTAGCCTGATGGCCTCTGGCTTGAGGCTACACTAGCCACTACTAACAATCGCCAAACAAACTGTCAGCATGTAATGTAACTCAGTAGAGTTGCATTATGGGAACTATAATTGACAGCAAGTCTCAAACAACAATTTAAATTGTCCCAAAGTCACTGTGAACCATCAAAACTCTAAATGTTATCCTTTTACTTGGTTATAATTCAGATGATTAGGATAGAAATTATTGTATTTTATTTAATGAAATTCTTGGAATTAATAGTTTTACTTATAAATTATAAGCTGCTTAGAGCTAGTGTTACAAAGGTCAACAGATCATAACTCCCTCTGTAATATCTATTTTATGTTGCAGTGAAAAAATAACCTTCAAACAAGTGTATTTATTCAAGTTTCTTGCTAAATACTCAATTTTACAAGATTACATTTGAACACATCATGGTAGTGTTATAATTTACCTTCACCAAATACTCATACTTATTTTGGACAAATTGCGGGCTTTTTTCGCTGACTTTCACACTGAATGTTTCGTCTGTGTATTTGTGTGTGTGTTGCTGACATTACGGTCTGCGCCGGTGTGTGTCAACGTAAACACCGAGCGATCGGTACATCTCTAGTAGGAGTGCAACGCCACTCTTTGAAGTAGTTTGCTATTACTAAAATTCAAAACATTCTGTATCAAATTACATTTTTATAATTGGCATAGCTAATTTTCTTTAGGGTACCAATTAAATCAATCATCCTTCGACTGCACCAGGGTCATTGTGATGCAAGGGGAAGCCTTTTGCATAGTATCTTGATGCAAAAGGTTCCCACATGGTTAATGTTGTATCATGTGGTAAAGGTTGTAAAACTGTCACAGTTAGATTTAGGCGACAAAACTACTTGATTAAGGTTTGAAAAAAGAACATGGTTAGGGTTGAAAATAAATGCAACTTAATGCGAGTCAGTGAAATAGCATCATGTCACATAACATCGTCAGTAAAAATGACTAATTACTATTCATTTCAAACGGGACACGAACGCCGATCCCCTGGATGAAAGTGTTTGAGGCTAGACTGCCAAGGATGTATGTTTGACATAATCTGTTTGACAATAAGAGTGACAATAAAAGAGGCCACAATGAACAAAAATCGGATCTATCAACACTTTAAACACTCTTCTCTGTTCTGAGTGAATAGTCAAACAAAAGTGGGACCACAGTGACTTCACGTGGCTTGTCCCTCCTTCATCTGTATAATAAAGAGTGTAAGATTAACATAAACTGAAACACTCTACCCTATGATTCTTCTAACCCCAATGAAATGACATCCTCTATGAGGTTTAGTGATGCCCTCCTGTCCAGGATAGCTGCTGAATAGGGTGTCTGAGCTGAATGACATTTATTAAACAGGGTCATTTTGGTCCATCTATATTCTGTTAAGCATTGGGAAATTCATTGCCGCTTCACTGGATAGAGGCAGGCTTGCCAAACTGTTCCCATCAATGGCGCTCTATCCAATCACATCAATTTTCATCAGCTGAGTGAGCCTCGGGCACACTACCATCTCTTGTCTTTTAGTCTTTTGCCTTTGTCTTCAACCTTTAGCTCGGAAAATGACAATGCACTTTTGTTTCAGCCTCTGATTTAGAGTTAGATATCAATCATCACTTAATTAATTGCTCTAATTGCGTGTAAGAAAAAAAGTATTGTGCTTGTGATATCAGGGATTTAGGATTCACTAAGCTTCAATGAAGAATATTAAAAGGCTGCTTTGCACAACCTGCTTCCCCCTTTCTCACCCAGCTACAAACATCTCCAGGTCTCCGTCCCCGTCCACATCGGTGACGGCCACGCCGTAGTTGAGCTGGGTGGGGTTGTTGTCATAGTCGGGAGGAAGGACGGTCTTGGTTATAGCTGAGAACATGGGCTCTGATCGCTGAGCCGAGGAGATGGCAGGCAGGAACATAACCAGCCACAACAACATCCTCACCTTAAGGAAAAAACACACTGTTTTTAACAGATGAATTTGAGGAGGGCTACTGCCCTTTGTCTATTTTGCTGCTTCAAAAACCTCTCAAATGCATTTTCCAAAGAGCAAAAGTGCAGCAATAATAGGTCTGAATTAAAAAATTAGAACAATGCTGCTGCTGTTCATCTGTAGAAAACACACACACACACACACACACACACACACACACACACACGTAAAATCATCACAATTCCCATTACACACATTACTCTTCGACTGAACTACAGCACACTGTTATTCTGGCTGTCGAGGCAAATGAGAATCTGAGAAGCTGTAAGTCATACACTTGCAAACTGCAACACATGCTCTTGTTGCTAATTCTCCAAATCCATCGTGAGGCAAACATCAGCGGATAGTTGGCACAGCATCCTCCAATACTCAGACATAAAGATGAAGATATACCACCACAATCAGCAGCGTTCTGCAGACTTAGATCTGAACAACCCATCACAGGCAGACGGCTGAAAAATTACAGGACAGAAAATCCATACATGGAGCAGGGCATTAGCCAGAGGCCAAGTGAACACAGAGGAAACCAATGATGGGATATAACAGAACTGAGATGCTGTTTCCTCAGAGACGGGGACCAAGTCTAAACTGGGCAGGCTTTTTTTGGATGAAAGGAGTGTGTGATGTATAAGTGTCCTTTTAGTGGCCAGTAGATAAAAGGTGGACATGGAGGAATTGATCCAATCGACTTGTGAAGTGCAGGCAGGTAGAGGTGAGCTTTCTGATGCTTAAACTGAAAAGAGAGAAGAGAAAAAGGGGATAAAGGAAAGAGAAAGGTCACCTCATTAAGGCTAAAATAAAACACTCATCACCAACAGCGCTGCAAAACTTCACACACACGCACACACACACACACACACACACACACACTTAATGGCATTTACAAGCTGACTACTTGATTTGCTCTGCCAGTGGATTTATGTGCGCAGCCCTCGTCATAGTGCTCGTTCCATCTGTAATGCCATTGAGCCGTTCCCATTTCTGCTGCTGCAAATTTCCCATTTTCTTCTATGTGTCCAGGTGATGTATGGCTCTTTAACATCTCCCTCAACAATTCAATTTAAGATAAAACCGCATTGCCGTTTGAGTAATACTCTCAAAAGCACGTCGGCCGGGAGAGGAAGCACCTCCGCTGACACCTGCAGAAATATGGTCCGGGCTAATGCTAGCTCTGCTGGCAGGCGGCGCAGTGATAACGCTGGCTGGAGAGCTGGTAGCGATGTGTAGACTGTGGCTGTTAGCAACAAGGGTTAATTAACAACACTGGGAGCTCAGGATGAGGCAGTTTCTCCCCATTAGAGCAGGATGTAATGACAAATGGGCTGGGCAGTTCCCAACTATAGAATGCAGCTTTACAGACTGTCTCCTATACTCCATGTTAGATAGGGCCTGCAGGCTATAAATTAAAAGAGAAGGAAAAGGAAACTTGAAAAGTAAAAAGAAAAAGTGTGGTGGAAAAGGGTTCGCTCTTTATTTGTTGGTTGACAATCCTTTTAAGATGAATAATTAGATGAGCAAACAACTACTCTATAGTCACATGTGGGCAGCTGAAATTTAATGTCCATACTAATAAGGATAAAGTATGCCAGGGCTTTATTCCCATGGTTGGTAGGTAGATAGATCCTGATGCATCAGTCTGTGTGTAGTTTTTGAACCCCCAGTACAGCATATGTACCCTCCACTTATAGGCTTCTGTTTAAAATTCCAACTGATACAGGCACAAAGGAGCTCTTAAAATGATTCAATTTGCAGCACTGAGCTCTGTATTGTCAGACGGTAGCTGCTCACACTGAGAGTACAGAATTATAATGTGATTATGATATTTTTTACCAATGATTTTCATCACAGTCTAAACCAAATGTGATAACTTTGATTTTAAGGATACATGAAGAATCCAGAACAATGGAGTTATTCCACTTGATAAGACAAAAACATACAACTCCATATGGACACAATCTATTCTGTGGAGCAGTCAAGAACATATCCAGTTAACATGAATATTCCGGTTTAAAGTGCTATCCACATGGTCACTAAGATACGTATAGGACTGAACTTGTGTAATTGGCTGGTTTTGTATAACCACTGGACTGTGATCATCAACTTCAACTGTAGCATATTTCAGTTCAACACCTGTCTGAAAGAGAAAAAGTTAAATATTCCTAATAGTTCAGCCATAAGAAGTAATAACTGGAGAGAAGAGGGATGTAGAAAAAGGACAGATTGGAGCAATTGGGGACCGGCCAGATAAAATGGTGGGGTACTACATCATCCATTCAAGGACATATAGTCGCTTTGCCCCACGTTCACTGCAGTAAGGTAAGGACACCCCACTTGAGTTGCCAAGTAAAGTTGCAATGTGACTTTTCAACAGTTGATGCACTAGGATGTTACATCTGCTGGATCAACAACAGTTCCACTATAAGAACAGGAAGCATCAAATAAAGTAATTTGTAGTAAAACAGCCATGAAATAGCCTTGAGAAAAAAAAATCATTGTTTGAAGCAGAGAAATGTTTGCGATTTGGTTATTTATGTTGGCATTAAGAGGCCATTACCACAGCGTGCAACATCAGCATGTGCTTTCTGGAGCGTTCAAGCCCAGCTCTGATCCTGATAACACTGCGACAAAGAGCCTGCAACATCTTCAATTTCAAACACACGCTTCCAAAGGCTCTTCTCTGTGAAGGACACCCTCACTGCAGGACACACACACACACACACACACACACACACACACACACACACACACACACACACACACATACAAAGTGCTGCACCAGTCCCAGTGAATTACACTTAGCAGTCACACTGAGCATTAATGTTAAGCTCCAATTCATCCATCATTTACCAAAGTGGATATCACACAATAAAACACCTCATTCCAGCAAAGACGTGCAGCAACTCACTATAGAGCCTCAACTGCTTCACAACCAAACACTGATCACATCTTTTAAAACATTTGATGGACAAATGATTATTCAGTTGCGATTGTTGCAGGAGTTTTAAAAAAAAGTTACACACTTGAATTTCTGACCAATGTGATAGGTGACACTGTATAACTTTTGAATGTACGATGTGTAATAGGATGCATAATAATAATAATAATAATAATAATAACAATAATAATAATTAATATTACTATTATTACATCTAGCTATATATAATTTTTTGTATTTTTCAAAGATTAAATGGATTCAATTCACAATTCTAAATGAATAAAAGTAAGAAAGCAAAAAGCAACTAATTGAAAATAAGAAACTCTTGGGGAAAAAAAATCCACTGTGTGTGAAGCAGTGATTCATCCGTGCAGGTGATAATATAATAGTAGGCTATTACGCGCTATCTGAATGAAAACGGACAATCAAGCATCGTAATCTGTTCAATTAGTATTCGCTCTGTGCAGAAAGTTGCTGGCAAATCCGGACGGCGATCAACTTTCTATCGGCTCTCTCTCTGCAGCAGATCCCTGCGGAGCGCGACAGTCATCCTGAACCAAGAGGAAGGCAGCAGCTTCAGCAGCAAACTCAGGTACTCACAGATGCAGAGACGCTCGGAAACTCCGACAAATCCTCCAGCGATTGACAGCAGCCAGGAGAGAGAGAGGGGGGGAGAGGGAGACTATGTTATAGTCAGTTCATTGTGCGGTGGATGCCGCAGTTATCTCAAGGGTTTTCCCCACTTATTCCCTTTACACAACTTCCAAAAGATTTGCTTTATGAAATTACTTGTGTGATATTTCAGCCAACCGCCGGACAGCTTGTGCAATATTTAAACACACAGCCAATAACAGCGCTGGATAGCAGCAGGTGGGCGTGTCCCCAGGTGCTCATTATAATGCTGTCAGCGGGGCGCAGCTGGGAAGAGGATACATTCAGTACCGTCTTTATTTTTGTATTTAAGTATTCATTTACATGTGGACCAGCTACCGTAGATCGATTAGCTAATGATTGTATTATATTATATAAATGAATATAGATATATGAATATATATTCATAATCAAATGATGCCCACAATGACGCTCTCGCTCTCTCTCTCTCTCTCTCTCTCTCTCTCTCTCTCTCTCTCTCTCTCTCTTGCTCTCTCTCTCTCTCTCTCTCTCTCTCTCTCTCTCTCTCTTGCTCTCTTTCTCTCTCTCTCTTTCATCTTTTTATTTTTACAAAAAAGTAATAGTTTGTGGGCGTATCACTATAACTTCAGGTAAAAAAAACAAAGTTTTTCAACTTCTTGATGCATTATGCAGTTGTGTGGTGTTAACTTGGTTTAGGGGGTCCTTACTCTATATGCAATTATATCTGGTCCCACCCTACAAACACTGTAGTTTGTAAACAAAGCATTAAACAGAATACTTTGTTCAATAATAATCAAAATGTTTATTTTCATTCTCAGAAAGTCTAATCTTCTTTACATTTGAATATTCTTATTTAGATTGATAAAAATAACTTATTTGCACTTAAATGTTTTAGTTTGATGTATTAATAACCTGACTGAAGTAATTAATGTTATTAAAGGAAACACTTCCATATACACCTATCCAAGAAGAACCAGAGATCTGTTTCAACTTATTTTAAGGAGGTAAAGGAATAAAACAGCATCACATTTGCATAGAGCAGAGCTACAAGCACCAACAGTAATATCCTCAAAATAATAAATAGTTCTTTGTTGAAGTTAAGATCCAAAAAGTTAGTGTGTTCTGTCTCATAATGTGTCACGTGTGCGTGAGTGAGTGTGTGAGTATGAGAGAGAGAGAGAGAGAGAGAGAGTTTGCAGGTTTAATGCTGCCAGATCCTTATGTCATGCTCCACTGAGTCCAGCCTCCCAGAGACCCCCAATGAAATGAGTTGTGTGTGTGAGAGAGAGAGAGAGAGAGAGAGAGAGTGTGTGTGTGTGTGTGTGTGTGTGTGTGTGTGTGTGTGTGTGTGTGTGTGTGTGTGTGTGTGTGTGTGTGTGTGTGTGTGTGTGTGTGTGTGTGTGTGGTTGTGCACAGCCTGGTGAAATGAGATGTTCACATCCCAAGGACGTCTCCCACCATAATTTAAACTCACCGGTGCTGGAAGACTTCAAACTGAAAGTGCTGAAGTCATAAACCAGCGCACTTCTGTCTTTACTGTTATTGTCTGTGATCTACTGGTGTAAATCCACAGGCAGGTGGCTGTGACTCAAACAATGCAAATACTACAACAGACATGTTAAGCGTCTCTATGCTGTGATTACTACAAATTTCCTCCTGGCTGTACAATTAAGTTAATGACCCAAAGTGAACACTACTTTTACTTGTTTCCATTGCTCTTGTGTTACAGTTTATCACCGTGATTTACAGGTTGCAGGTTGTTCTCTGACACGGTCGCAAAATGTGAAGGGTTAGAGAAAAAGAAAATACTCCAGGCTTGACGTACTGCAGCGCATGATACCTTCAGCTATTTACACCCTGATCTACAGTCTCTCACAGCAGAGACCAGAGTGTTTTTATTTATGAGGGGACAAAGAGACATCTATCAGCACTCAGCTGAAGCCAGTGACAGTGTATAGTGTGACTTTGAGGCGGAGAGTGAATTGTATTCCTTCCCCTGGGGCACACTGGGACAAATCCCAGACAAGATGTTGTGGTTTGTGACTCGACACACACTCATCCAGTGCTTCTCAACACCTTATTTCACCCTCACCCGTCGCCAAGGTCACGCCACCCCTCCCTCCTTAGACGTGATGATCTTAAAATAGAGCGTCTTTGAGTGAAGATGAGGAATGTAGAAAGCTCAAGGGAAGAATGGATAAGGGAGTTTTTTTTTTTACTACAGCAGGAAAAAATCTCCCCTTTCCTTGAAAGATGTATAGCGCTACAGCATCATGATGAATCCCCTCCGTGGTGGATAGGAGAACACTTTTCATATCATTAAGCTTTAGTAATGGTCCCAGTGCCGTGTCCCCTCTGGCAGGGTTGCCCGACATTCACTCCTCTGGCTAACAGCCTGCTGGCTACCGACAGTACAGAGACCACAGAGTCTGCTTCCTGAAGCAGTGGTTAGTGAAGCTGCTCAATCCAGAATGTATTCTCCACAATTTTATTTTATATGTGAAACTTACATTTTTTAGTTTTTCAGTTTTAGGTCTTTTAAGAATGCACAACATTTATGTTTTACTATTTATGAAAAGTAGAGCAAGCACACACACACACACACAGACAGAAAGTGAGTCCCATTTTGTATTGTATTAAATCTCTAAGTCAACTTTCTCTCAAAAGCAGCCAAGATGGATGGATTTCATTTGTGTTGATGGTTACATAATTATGTGTTATTAGTAATGTAGGAGTTTTGTTGTGGACACAAATGTCTGATATCTGGTTATGTAAAGTTATGTAATTGATATGTTTACATTGACAACCCCATTGCTGAACTTTTCTGTATCTGATTTGTTATTATTTTGTTCAATAATGTGTCATGCATATTTGACACAACTGCATGACACGATGATGATACATATAACTTAAACTTTTTATTATTTTTCCAGAAAACATTTTTGTTTGTTGAACAGTTCATCTCTTGTTTTTCACCCTCCCAGTCTTTTTTTTTCATTTCATGCCCAGAATACATTTGAAAACATTTGATTTTCTGTGTGGATGATTTCCATCTCTGATCTTTGAACCTGTGCACAGAGACTACTCTACTATACTCACCCTCCAGGGTGTGAGCGCATGTGTTACAGCTGCTGTTATGCACTTTCTATAGCACACACACACACACACACACACACACACACACACACACACACACACACACACACACACACACACACACACACACACACACACACACGTACCCTCATGCTGGGATATAGGTTTAGCCAACAGGGTCCTTCATAGATCAGCCTCCCCTGACAGCTCTCTTAAATGTCCTTGGCAGCCCCCCAACCCCCAGCTCTCGTCCCCTCTCTGTTCCTGCACCTTTTCCTCTCTGGTCGAGCCTCTGATGGATGCTGCCATGTTTCTCTGCCTCTCTCCTCGGGAATGCTCCTATAACCACTGGGCCATGTAATGCATGACACAATCTGTATATATCCCATTAAGTGTCACTATGTGAATGAACCTGTTTCTCCACATGCAGTTCGCCTTGTAGAATGACATGCAGAGGATAGAGGCTGAGCCTGACCAGCTCCTCTAAAGTCAAAATAGATGTCTCTCAAACCCCGAGTTAGCCGTTTAGATATTCCTACAGCTAATGTTTTTATTGGGAAAAAGTTCAGCAGCACTGAGTTCATATTTGAGTTTATACGCTGATAATTATTTACATGATCTGCTTCTGTAGCTACATTTTTACCAAGTGTCAGTTTTCTTTTATCCAAAAACAACAACTCATCTCCTGAAACTCGACGTCCTCACAAGACTGTGAAGAATTACACTTGAAAAACTGTTTGTTTTCTCTTCGCCCTCCGCACTGCCCAACTAATATCTGTTTTTTTTTACATCATGAGGTTTTGTACACACTCTCTGCGTTGCTATCAATCACATTTTTAATTTAATGTATGAATATGTGATTTATGTTGCTCAGGCAGAAGATATAAATCTATTTTGTGGAGAGAGGGGGAGGTTGGGGGTAAGAGCGCTGATGTTCCCTTATTGATTGGCTGGCTTAATAGTGTTTGTTCTTTATAGCTGATCTCAGGAAATAAAGCAAATAAATAGTTGAGAATCAGTTCAGTCACTGTGATGCTCACGAGGATGGGAGAGAGACGGAGTGAGGAGGAAAGAACAGGAATAGAATAGTAAGAGAATGAAACAGCAGCATGTCCTCATACAATATAAAAGATAAATACTGTTGATTCATATGCATATTGTCAAATTACAGACGCTTAATTCAATTCATCCACACAGTAAGAATTCAAGAATGACCTTTTCTCTTTTGTATCCTCCAAGTCCAACTAAAACCAGGGCACACGTCACATTTTGTTTCCATCACTTGTAGATGAAGCTGGTGCATTGAGCTATAATACACGTTGCTTGCAGGTATATTCCTTTGTGTGTTATTGACATCTTGCCGCAACGTCATAAGTGACAGGACATGATGTTTCTCTGTAAACCCAGAAGCCACATGGTTAGATGTCAGTCTTGAGTCACATCTTTTCTGCTAATGAAGAGTGTCAGGCCATTATTTGCTCTAAGACTGCTTTACAATTCTCAAAGGATTTGTCAAATTGATGTGAAAACAGAACTGTGGTTATTGCCCAGCACTAGGCTCCTTGGGGGAGTGATGGATAGAATTTGTCTTGACATTAGTTAAGTTAGGGAAAAAGAAAGAAATTAGTTTAGGTTCAGTATACTTGATTTTATGTTACGTATTAAAGTCATAACTGCATGGATTTAAGATCAGATTTCACGTGTTATCGTAGGAACAAATCATAATTTTAGTATTTCTCTGGATCATACACGTCGTCTGTCTCCAAACCTTAACCATAACCCATGGAAGAAAACTCTGAAAAGACCTCAGATCAGTGACTTTTTCCAACTTGGTCAACACTGAGAGGAGGAGAGGACAGCATAAATCCAGCCCATTAGCCCTGAGGTCTGTTGATGACAGTTCCCGCCCCATGGCTGATGTAAACCAAACTTCCTGTTCGGAGATGAAGAAGCCTGTCAAGCAGCTGCACCCACCTCGACCCCTGTCACCCTCCCTCTGTGCTGCTCTGGCATTAATAGCAAATCAATTCTCAATGAGGGACGAGGGAAACGAGGGAGAAAAAAAAGGATGCGTCCATCTCCGGTGGAGGGATGTGCAAAGGCGAAGATGTTGGAAGGCAGGCTGGTTGAAGAGAGCTACACAAGTTATTTTAAAAGCATGAAAACACTTCTCCTGACATCCCTGTCTTCTCTCTCCCTAGCTCTATGTCAGCTGCTAAGGATAAATAGCAAGTTGACAAGACAGATCGCTAAGTGAAAGTGAGTACAGAGGCATTCCCCGAAACAAAGAGAGCTGCAGGTTTCATACTGTGCTTGTTGCTTTCTAAAAAGGTTGCAGCTGTCAAGTGACTTGGCTGTAAAACTGACCCTGACATAACTCCACAGAATACAGGATGCACATCTTTACTGCACTTTTCTAACAAACCTGCTCTCTTTTCTATAACACTCTTCCTCATATTGTTTTATATTTCTCACATTTTTTTGTGTGTTTTTCATCACTAGAGGTTTTCTCATTTGATCAAAGTCTCCCAGTCTGCAGGCTTCTCCAAATGACCTGGTGATTGGAGTAGAGAGTTCTTTTTCATCTCATCATGCCTATTAGTGTATTGATCTTAGCCTGGAAGAAATGACATCATGTCCTTAGTTGGCCTGTTTCATCATGAACAACCCGGATGCGTTACATTTCAGACATTTAGTGCTAAATACTGTGCAAAGCCTCTTAACCTTTTGACGCTATATATGATCTTTAGTTTAAAATTGGTGTTGGGAGGCTTGGTTAAACAAAGTTTCAACATATATGCCCTGTGTTCTGTAGTGAAAAAAGAAAAGCTTTAAAACTGTCCTGCCAGCCGCAGTCGAGCACTGTTCCTCCTCCTGTGTTTCTGTCGCTGTCTCCTCAGTGGGATAATCAGCCATTCTCCTGCAAGGTAATTCCTGCTCAGGAGTGCATGTGGCCGACACTGCGGAAATTCATTTTTTGGTTTAATTTCAGGCCTATTGATCGTGGAGCGCTTTACGGCTGCATGACATCCATAATCACAACAATGGTGTGACAGGGGAGATAAATAATGTGGCAAAGGCACAGAGAGAAGGAGGGATGTAGGGATGAAAGGGAAGCAAATTGAAAAACAAGGAAGAGCCAGGTTCCATCTCTTACTGCGTTCTGTATTAATTACTGAACCCCACCCTATTACACCCTCCCAGCCCCAACCCCTTCACCTGATTGATCTCCCCTCAGAGGCCATAGATTAGTTTTCTTCCCAAACTTGTCTGAAATCTGTTTGTTTAAGCACCCATTAAAAGATAGGAGCCAGTGCTCTACAGTAATTACCAAGGATACTGTTATATCTATAATTATTATGATTAGTGAAGCAGAATTAAGTCACTGCTGTAGAAACCACAAGGGGCCAAAGCCACAGCATGATTATGAGGTTTTGCATATACTAATGCTGCACTTGAGTGTAAGCTGGAGCGATGTTGCTGAAATGAATACAAGTTGATCCAGGCAACAGTGGATGCATACTGAAAAGCAAAAATTATCAGACCAAACACTTAAATTGTAGGAGCATGAAATGAATTTGTCCTGGTGGAGCATGTTGACCAATATACAACATGGCACTGGCTCTTGGGTTTAAAATGAGATACTTTCACATTATTTAACTTTTTATAAGATATTCGTGGAAATATGCACACATTCCTGGCACGCTATTGAGTCATTTTCTCCTCAGTAAGCATAAACGCCTTACCAGTGTGGTCAGTGTTTGTGTGGGCAGAAACTTTAAGAGCCCAAAGAGCTGGTTTAGTCCAGCAGCAGAGGCCACAGTAGGTCTCCTGATTCAACATAGCCTGTTTATGTATAACTTCACCAACATTGCTCAGTTGTACCTGCCCCCAGCTCAGGAACAGCTTTAGAGCTACATTATAAATATATCATGTAATGAGATGTGATAAACTGGAGTCCAAAATGTGACCTTTGGTAGTGTACGTGCATTTAAATGATAGTGGTGTCTAGTAAACAGTGGTGCCGGTGATGAGGCAGTGCATAAAGCATGCCTCTTCTTGTTGCTGTAGTCTGAGGGGGCTGAAGGATCCCGCTCATAAAATGTCTCAAGTCAGAAAGGCGATAAGGATGCAGAGTTAATGCGACTTGGCACACAGTTTTATTTGTGCAGAGGCGGAGAAGTCCCGCTTCTGGAGAGGCATAGAGCTGAGTGGATACTGTTGCAGGACGGGAAGCAGTGGGGCGATGGAGGATGCTTAGCTGACACAGAACAAGTAGGCAGGAGAAAGAGGAACTGACCATTTGTGTTACGGTCTGATGAGAAGTACTACACAGGACTGAATCGATGTGGGACTAAGAGCTGGTCAAAATAACAATATTATATTATCACCTTTTACAAAAGAGATTCTCATTAAAAACAAAAAAAAATCAGTTACTGAAGTTTTAGTGTTATGTTTGATACTTTTTATCTGACGTATTGCAGAACTGTAAAAAAAAAAAAACAACAGTTGAAATATTTTAGAAGATTTTGCATATTTTTGCCGTATAAAATTTTTTGTTGAATCTGAGAAAATAATTCTGATGACGTCGTAGCGATCTGTGGCTTGGGCTTGGAAGTTTTAAAAGTAATTCTATTTAACAAACATACCAGCAGGTGAATTGAAGGTGCCGTCGAGTAGCAATGTGGGACATGTAGCATCCAATGTTTTTGAAACCAACAGTAAGGATATCTTAGCCTCTGCAGAAGAGATTTGGATATTTTTATTTCTATTTTTATTTGATTATATTTTTTAATAAAAATCCCCAAATTCTATAGAATCCACATCTAAACCACAGGAGTACATTGTGAAAATTGATTTAAAAAATGTTGCCCAACTCTGATGAAACTGGTCATACCAATGCTGCATGTACACATGACAGAGCTTTTATTGGTGTAATGCAACAAAAAGCAGTGAGATTATTGTTGATTTACAGTCATGAAGTCACTGTAAAAAACTTCATCGCTTGTTTTCTTTTCGCTGAGCTGCAGGAATTTCCGGCTGCTATACATGCATAAATAATGAGACATGGCTTGATAGCTAAACCGTTTCTTGTTGGCGTTAGGGATGAGCACCACTGGGAGTGAATTGTACAACAAGTCTCTACACCACTGATCAGCTATAGCTATTTGTATGTGAGTCAACACCCAGCCTGCTGTCTTTTTAGGGAGGGCCAGTGACCCTATCATGGACACGACCTGTTAAGAGAAGCAGCCGTTTCTTATCTGCATGCCCTTGGAGTACGCGCCCATTGATATGCCACCTTGACTCTATCTTCATGCCAAGATGCTTCCAATTATGCGAGCCGCTGGAGTGAGGCAGAGCATGGGGTTTCTGTACGATGAAAACTGGTCCATGGGTAATGTGATCCCGCTTCTTTTCCCCCCACAGGGATGGTTGCTGCTCATGGATGGGGGGGGGACAGAAAAAAACAGCCAATTCTCAACTCAACACTTCCCAGTTCACCACTTTTCCCAGAATCTCATGATCCCGTTAGGTAGACTGATCTATTTAATAAATGGTTCATCATCGGGGCCAGAGCTCTGCAACAACCTGCGTCTATTATATAAAGCAGTTCAATACATCATATGTGGGGATTTTTCGCTGTGACATCAGTTCATGTGTTATCAATCTTTCTTTAGATGCTTCTTTTTTTTTTCAGGCAGCCTGATGTCACTGACAGCCGGTCAGAGATGAACGCGCACTCTGGGAAGCCCCGAGACTGACAGCAGGCTGAAGTGACAAGCTCAGTGTTGGACAGCCACTGGGAAAGTGAGAGATGGATGCAGAAGAGGTATGGAGACTTTTTATAGCCTGTGAAAGCTTCTTCACCTACCAGGATGTTTGTGTCAGACATTATTCTCTTCTTTCATATCTATTTTCTTTTCAGGCTTCTGCTAATCTTTCTCTGTTCGCTCTCTTATCTCAGTTTTTACTGTGGACATGAAAAGGATCTGCATTTATTTAAATATTGACACTTTTAGTGAGAAACGTCTCCTCTTGTCACATTCTTTTTCTATTTCAAATTCTTATTCATATTCCATTCAATTCCCTCACTTCCAGAAGAGGGCAGCACTTCTTTACCAAATGTAATAGTAACCTCTGCCGTACGCGGTATTCTGGCATGTGAAGCTCTCCTGTGTAATTTATTGAGGAGAAGTATGCAGACAGAGGTCATCATCATCAAAGTCGAGAAGATGCTGCTCATTCCCTGCATGCTTCTCATCACTTTAATCTCATCTCTCCCACTTCACAATTTTGAAAAGGAAGCTATGCAGACTAAACTGTAGTGTGTCATATACACTGTGATTTATGAAAAGTGCACAATGCAATTTACAGCAGACTTCAGTCACTTCCACTTGTATTGCCTGTCGCCCTTCTTCTCTCACTCTCTCTCCTTTACTCTCCCAACTCGCCTAACTTTTTTGTTTCCCCCCTCTCCCTCTTTGCTTTTACTCCACCCTATAATCACGCCGGTTCATGGCTCTCATTTGGAGCGGTATATATAGCAGTAATTGTCAGGGTGCAGTACAGAGACTGGGCAGGTTATGTGTACTCTCTCACAGGGCTGTTTTGCAATAAATCTCATAGTAAAGAGGAGAGGATAGGAGTGATGGGGGGTAAGTAAGTGCACAAGCACGTGCGTGCACACAAAGACATGTTCACTATACTCAGGCAATGTACAGTAAGCAGAGAAGTAGATAACATTTTACAAGCACCTGAGGAAAGGCATTGTGCTAATTTGCAAGTGTTCTCTCAACGACTATTCATTTACTCTCTCAATGGGCCTGACATGGAAAGTGAACGTGTCTCATAATGTGTTCTTCACTCAACAGGGTGGGATAATTATGCTAATTAATTAATCATTCATGAAAGCATCTCCCTATATTAACAATCCCAGGTGATGAGTTAGGGCCTGTACGTCAGGTGGTCCGCTTATGATCCATGATACACTCACATACTGTACACATGCAAAATGATAATTCACTAAAAGTGTAAGAAAACACTAATGAGCATTCATCAGTTCTTAGACTTATACAGCAGCAGCTCATCACCCCTAACGTGATAAAAAGCACATCATAATGAAGGCAGCACAAAACCAGAAATATCCAACGGTTTTCTTTATCAAAGCAGCCATGTGGCTTTCAGCAAAGACATTCCTACTAAATAATCTAAAGTTTGATCGCAAAAATCCCTCGCCATGTCTGTCTGCCTTATAAAACATGGAACACTGCTCCCAAAAGAGATGACGGCAATGACCCAACCTGTTATGCACTCCAGTGTGTGTGTGTGTGTGTGTGTGTGTGTGTGTGTGTGTGTGGGACGGGGTGGGGGGGGTTGGTTTCTTGTAGCTTGTATGGACAGGTCTGTCATTCAGAAAGTGCACACAGTCTCCATTGTGGAGCTGTCTGTGGTCCCCATCGGGTCAGGGTGGGGTGGCAAAGGGGGCCTCCCAAATAAAAACACATGCGGCAAACAGGAAGTGGGCCTGTAAGGATAAAACGAGAACTGCGTGAGCGAGCGTTTATGAATGGAGGTTGGTCATATGTCCTCAAATGTTTCACCTCAAATTGCTTTCTTTCTCCTATTCTGATTCCTCTTGATAGATTGATTCGGTTTGTTTGGGTTTCACTTTAGATGGTCCACAGATGTCCGAGTTGCGCTGGAGATGTTATCAAGTTCTGACTTACAAAATCACATTCTCTTCCTTGAAACTAGTATATAGTGTTTGCCAGTGTGATGAGATCATTTGAACTCTTTCCAGGGAAGTGGCATGTTTCTAAGGAACAAGTGAAACTGCACAAAAAGCAAGTGGATTCATCTTAAACCTGCATTTTCTCCAGTTAAAATGTTCAACAGAAGAAAAAAAAAAATTCAAGACCTAATATTATCCGTGAAATCCAAACTTGCTCACAGTATGTGTGCCCTTGCATGTGTGTTTATAGGAATAGGTTGTGCTGAAAGTGCATGAAAGGATGCTGAATGTGTGTGAGTACACTCTGTGAACTCAGGTGCTCTGCCTTCAAATATTCCTTTCCTGTTTGCCCAGCATCTGTTTCATCCCAGCGAGTGACCACTTCACAGCTCCACTGTTTTCTTTCTGGGTGGACTTGTCAGCTGTGATCAAATCAGACTTTTGTTAAGAGTAAATTTCCTTTCCAGACATAGCTGATTACTCCACCCACTTTGATATGCTTGAAGTTGCTCGTTAATTCATGGACACTTTTGTGTATTTTTGTCTTATATTTTCTCATTTCCCATCAGGGGCAGTGTTTGCAAAAGATTAAGTCACAGAAAAGCTAACAGCTTGAAAGGGTTGTCTTTGGGCAGCTTCATCATTTTAGGGTAAACCTTGTAAAATAACTCACATGTATCAGAGCAGGTAGAAGGAAAATGCTACATATAATAAAGCACCTTCTATCTTCTTGACGCAGTGGAAACACACAATTCAAGCCACTTTATCATCAACAAATATTCTGCAGCACCATGTTTTAGCAGCAAGTAGGAGGCAGGAAGCAGCGGACAGCTTAGTATGTGATACTTTTTTTATTGATTCACAGTAATGATGAATGGATTGATGATTTGGTCTTTAACTGAAATTTGCCTCTGACTCAGCCAGTGACTAGCCACAGTTATCCTCACGTTCCTCCATACACAGGCACAGATTACTTTTTGTAGGAGTGTATGCATCACAGCTAAAAGCAACCTAAATCACATCACATGAGATATTATTTGTTTTCTCTTTAGATGAGGTTAAAGTCCCTGAGAGCACAGCTTTCTATGAATATGATTGTAGATAAGCACCGTGTAGCTCACACTCTCAGCTTTAAAGACAAAATAAAAGCATAACTGGCCATGGAAACAATGTCCCAGTGCTATGCCTATAGCGTGGGTACAATACAGTAATATGATGAGAGTGGTTAGTATGAACCAACTTAAGATATGGAATGGCATATAATTTTAAATAACACACAGAACAGACCGTAATATGTCAAGAGCAACTGTACACAAGCAGAAAAAACAGAAAAGCATCTCAACAAACACTCATTTTAGACTTTCAGATCCTTCTTCTTACATTAGGGTGTCCAACAGTTTTGAGTAATAGGGCTGAATGTGTTTGTGCATGCACCTATTGTTTCTAAGCCTTCTTCATGGAGTCATGAAGGCCCAGTGAGGAGGAAGACAATGTGCTAAAGTAATTTAGTCTGCAGTTGTCTTTATGAATTTGTGACTTGTCCTTTCCACAACGTGTCCTGGAAACTGGCCATTAGAAAACCATCTTAACAGGTTTGACCACTGAGACATTAAGCCAAACACATCAAACACATTAATGGGGTAAAACAACATGATTAACACAAGTTCCATGTTGTAAAGACAATGGAGTTGCATCATTGTTTGGTATGGAGTCAACGCGTTAGCATAGAAAGTGTGGAGGGATGCAGTACATTATAGCAGCCCCAGCTTTAGTACAAATAAGGCCCCTGTTTACTGTGTTGAATCGTGAATTTAGGAGTTTATTTTTTTCTCCCAGACCAACATGTTGTTCTCGTTGGGGAGCTGAAAATGTCGGCTTGTGGTCTCAGTATGGCTGCCTACAAAAAGGCAGCTCTGGTAGTAAAAAGTGTCTGTCTGCATAATTCTTTCTCCAAACTTCATCCCTTTGTCTCTTTCTGTCTTACTTTCTCAATCTTTCTTTTAATCACTGTCTCCCTCACTAAATCTCTCAGAATATAAATCTCTCAAACTTGTAGTTTTTGTAAAGATGGAAATCCAAATTCTCGCTCTTTTTATTATTCCTTAAGTAACAATTCCATAGTGTTTCTTTATGAAGCACATACTATAGTCCTAACTTTAACCGTAACCTTATGTCTAACCCAAACAGACGCAATCAAAAGGTTTTTTATATGTTCTCAAAACCTGCGGCCTGCCCGCCACAATACTGTGGTTTTTTCAGGCCGTTTTTTCCTCCATCAGCGAGGCTGGAAGAGAAAAACTGAACAGTTACAGCTGTTTTAATAACTAAAATAAATCAACAATTATTCATATGATTCATGGGAACGTTCTAATACTATGTCCTGTATGAAATAATTTTCCCTCTCTGGTTAGTAACGTCAGAAAAACAAAAAAATATTCAGTATTGTTAATTAAGCGCTAGCTAAGAAACTCTTTACTGAGCATGCTGTGTATGTGTGAAACCATGAATAAATAATGTTGCAGCATAAATAGTACATTGAATATAAAAACAAAAAAAAATTGTATTTCACTTTCTGAAATGTAAAACATGATGAAGAGTTTTTAGATAAACACCCTAAGAATGCAACTTGGTGGCTAATTAAAAAAGGAGTATGGGGGCAAAACTAGAATACTGATGTTTAAAAGATAAAGTGCTCTGTTTAAAAAAATAATTTGACCTGTTCTTACCTAATCTAGATGAGAAGCAAAACATTGTAGCATAACTACACTATTATAAAACAATGATTTTGTTAAAACCAAAGCAATGATAAAATATCTAATTAACTGTGAAAGAAAACTACTCAAAATGCATTGTACAACACTGTTCACCTGAAACGTAGTGAGGTTAATATAACGACATACACTATTGTTAAAGAGCACCAATATTGAAGTAATGTAAAAGCGCAACAGTTACAAAATTCAACAATTTAGGTAAAATAATGCCAACAGAGCAAATTATTATTTGCTACATTTACATTAAATCCGTCTTTTGCAACTGAAATTACGCAAACTCACAATATAATCTTTTTTTTCTCTGATTTTCATATCTTCTAGATTGGGAATAACATTTCCCAACAGCACCGTCTTCCCCGTTGTCTTTGTGACAGATTACTTGTAGCGACATTAAGGTTGTTCATGCGTAAACATTTTGAATAACTAACTGAAGTTACTTGTCGTCCACATTCACAAAAATCTGTATAGTATGAATCAATATCCAAAATCTTCTTTCTTAACTAGAGCAAAAAACATGTTGAGCCATCTGGCAACTGTTCCACTCTTGTTGTCAATGGAGTGTCTGCAATGCTCACTGCTGTGATATGATGTGCTGATGAATATTTTATCCACATATGCCAAGAAGATGATCAGGCGCCATTTTGTATGTTGTCTGTTATTGTGGGTCCTCTGGTCCCAAGGGCCTGGGGCCATCGACCTCAGCCCATCCTGAGTAGTCTCTGGGCCCCATTGGAAGGCCTTTGCACTGGGCCCTCGGATGGGCTACACAAAGTTGTTGGTGATTTGCCTCTGGTGCTCAAACAGGTCCTCAATCTCTGCACTGTATGCATCACCTATAATGGAGAAAAGAACATGATCAGTGACAGAGGAGGGAAGAAGTAAAGATGAAGTGAGGAAGAGGAAAGGATGTTTCTGTCCTCACCTGCATGACATCCATACATGTAAGCTCTGTGGCCATCGTATTTGCACCGACATCTCATGACATTGTTCATAAAGTCAGACTCAGCCATGTCCATCGAGGGGTTGACTTCCACCTGCAAGACGACAGGATGCCATTGATTTAATGTCACAGTGTTTCTGACCTCATGAGTTGCAGCTGCATACTTAATCAAGCAAACATTCATTAGGAAATGGGAGAATTTATCACGTTGTTGTCCTCACTTTCATCTAATACTGTATCTCCAGCAGGCACATGGTCAAACAAGGACTAAGTCTCCCCTCACTGCACACTGAGAAAGCCATTTGAAATAAAGAGCAGTTGGATGTAAAATTGTTAGAGGGCCTGTTATTAAACAGCACCCGTGGCTGGTATTGTTTTTATAGTCAATCCCTTTCTCATCTATAAAAAGCTGGATGACTTTTCCATACAGTATTTCTATTTGAAAAGATAAATACGCTGACTGATGTTCACTTGGTTGCCTACAGCTAAGCATATGGACTGAATAACATGTGGCGGTAAAACACTTGCTTTTCCCATGCAAAGCACGAAACATGCTGGTAGATCTTTAAGGAAAGCTTCATCGTAAAATACTTTATAACTTGTATGAAAACATGTAACAAAGACACTTCTGTCCACACAAAACACGACAACTGGCTGCATAAGAGGTTATGCAACTTTACAGCTGAAGTTCATGGAATGTGGTTGCTCCTCACACCAACATAGGTATGCGATAATAATTGACTGAATTGGACTGAAATTGGTGTCTGTTGCAATAGAGTAGTTATGCATAAGCATGTTTGTATGTCTGAGTGCTGCCCTACACCATACTAATAGTCTGTCATTTGCAGAGCAGCTACACAACTGCTGATACAACCATTCTGTTAATCTGGTCTGGTGATAATACTGAGGAGCCATTTTCTCTAATAGCTGCTCTGTAAACTGCTACACCCAATTTAAGTACATGTTACAAACAGCTACAGGAGAACGAAGGCAAACTACACAAAAAAGGCAGACAACTAAAAAAAAACAAAGTGAAAGTGAATGCACAAAAGCTGTCTCTTAATTTTTCAGGGTAAATTACAGTGTTGGACCAGAGAGGAGAAGAGGACCAGTTCAGTGGTAGAATGTGTTGCTCACTGAGAAAGTGGCAATAAAAATAAAAACAGGGCAGGAGGAATTCCTTGGTGGCAAATTAGCCGTTGCTAATGGAAGGGGGGACTCGCTGCTGTTTGACTAAAGGGAGGCAATAGTTCATTTGGGTAATTGGTGTGTTTCATTAGCAGTGGGTGGTTCAAGGGTAGGTCTGCTGAATCCTTCTATAAAGTTCAGGATCAGAGGAGTCAGGCATCATCTGCACTTTACTAGATAAATGAAAGAACCCAGTTGAGAGAAGGACAGCTGTTGCAAAAGATGTTTGTATTTTTCCAATTCTGCAGCCTTGTTGAATAACTCCCTGCTTGGCTTTCCTGTTTCTTGTTCTTCTCAGTTAAATTTGGTTTTGTACACTTAGTGCTTTTTCTCCTCAAATGACCCTGACCTTTTCACCTTCAGTAGTTCTTCCAATTTCGTTCTCCCACTCTGTGCTCTATCATTCATTCCTTCTTTCCGCCTCAACATTGTGCTGTAGCAATGCACGACTTTATAATTATACCCCACTCAACATGCTTAAAATACATATAGTCAACACATGAATTTATGCGTATATATGTGTATCACGTCTTGTTACGAGTAAATTAAATAAATCCATCTTCAATAGAGAGTAGAGAAGTGTAATTACAAAGACTGAGAATGACCTCTCAGACAAACAGGGTGACAGCAGTAATTATCAGACACCCAGTTACACTGTAACCAATCTGCCACAGCTAGGACGTAATTGGCAGCATAAGATCTGAGAACTGCTGTGTACATGGTGGGATAAGTAGTCTGAACTGGAAATGGATGATAATGGGAGATGGAGTCCTTGATGTGTTTTAGTGTAGCAGCCACAATGACTCGACTGAATGACCTGGGTCAAAGTAATGACAGACAGAGGCATGGTTGAGGTGATGACTGTGATGATGGAGGTCTAGAGGTTTAACTGAAATAGACGGAAGTCCACCTTAAGATCCTGTGAACCTCTTTCTCATTAACTAAATCTTTGGCTTTAAAGCTAGGGCTGGGAATCTTTCATTGCAAATGTAGTGATTGGACGGGATTACAGTCTTGCAACAGGTACCAGATTTTTTTCTTATTTTTGTCTGAACATTAGATCTATTGATTGCTTTCGGGTATAATGATGATTTCAACAAAAATGTCTTTTAAGTTGATTACCAACACAAGCTTTATATGAAAAGTTAAACATTTTGGGAAATATGTCATATATGAATCGTATATTCGATTTCCTGAGCGTTAGATGAGAAGATTGATACCACTTTCATACCTGTACTCTAAATATGAAGCTACAGCCAGCAGCCAGTTAGCTTAGCTTAGCACTAAACTGGAAACAGGAGGAAACAGCTAGCCTCGCTCTGTCCAAAGGTAACAAAATCCACCGACAAGCACCTTTTAAACTCACTAATTATCATATTATATATTGTTTGTTTAATGCGTACGAAAACATAAGGGTAAAGACTTCACATCAACGTTTGACGAGGGGTTATGTGTCGGACTATTTCATGGCTTGGTGCAGTTGGAGTCTTATCATCCCCATAAAGTATCAAGGTAACTAGTGGAAACTCTAAAGGACAAGACAGGACACCAGACTCCTCACTGCACCTAAGCTGCTTGGAAGTTGAAGTTTGCACATTTCCCAAAATGTTGAACTATTACTTTAAAGACAAAGTTAATGGTGATCGATTTACGTGACATGAAAAAAAAAAAAAAATAGTTTGGAATGTACCCAAACTACAAAAAGGGAGCGAGGGGAAATATAAAATGACTTGTGACCTGGAAGATGTAGTCTCCTGGCCGTACATCCGTGACGTCGACCCACTGACAGTCGATATCGTGGCGATACGTATCCCAGCATCCCACAGAGATACCCTGATCACCCATATTATAGCAGGAGAACCGCTTCTGGAGTCCTAACACACAGACACACACACACCAACAGCATTATCAATCACAACATCAAAGCTCATTTAATGCCTAGCACTCCCTGTTATTTCTAAGAGCCTTTAGCTTTCTGAATTGCGTCAGACTACATATGAACTCTGTTTTTTTCATATGCGCTATTTCATCCATGATATAACAAATAAATGGAGAGTGAACAAACAACAACAGCAGTGATGTAAAACATTAACCACAAAGTAAAAATCTTAACAGCAGTAGTTGAAATATTGATATTAATTTCCTGTCACTAATGGCAAAGACTGGGACTCATGAATAGTGGTGAACATTACCGTCAGGGCAATACGTGTCCTCCAGACAGAAACTGGCCTTGTGTCCCTCTGCAACCCTCGTGCCATTCAGAGTCAGCAGGTCGTAATGTGTGAACACCTCGATACTGTGGTAGTGCCTGGGATGACAGAAGGGAAAGTCCAGGTGAGAGTGTGTGTATGTGTGCACGTCTATGAGTGTGTGCATTTACGCTAACTGAACACTGGCTCCCTATGGCTCGTATCCTAGTGACCTCACTGCTTGAACATAAGCGTGGGTGTCACCGTAAAACCTCTCACAGAAGCTTGTTTTAGCCCCAGCCTGGTTGAGCTGTTTACTCGTTGTGAGTGAATAGAGGGCTTTGAAACACACATCTCTAGCTCTGATGTGTTGTTGTAACAAACTGAAATGGACCTGATTGTACATGGGCTACCCTGTCCTTTGTATTACATGTGACTGTGGTACCTGTGGTAACTGGATTGGTTCAGCCGTCATTTCCACAGTTATATGCTGCAGGGTGGCTAATGAATCTGGAGAGATGACATCACTGTCTCAGGCCACCCATAACTTACTGAGACACATGTCACACAGCCAATACTGTGGGCTTCAAATGGTTCCTTCTTCTCTCATGATGACAGACCTCAAAGTGCTCTCGTCATCTGACAAGAAACTAACTTACTGAGAGGAACAAGGGGATGTAGAGTGGAATTTGTGAAGAGTAGATCTGAGGACAAAGTTTAGTCTATTTACAACTAACGGACAAAACAGCCTGAGTCCTGGCAACGAACAAAGGCTCCTGTGTTTTTAATGTCTGTGCTGCATACTACCTGCAGCCCCCTCACCTAACCCTGTGTGCACTGACATAGAGATCACACTTCAGCTTGTTTTCTTTTCTGGTAGCAATTGAATGCAATTAAATTAAATATAACTCAAATTACTCAACATGGAGGGAGTCATGTCATTATTGCACATTAAAGCAATTTTGAACAAGGATCAGGTGTTTGTCACTATATTTTTGACAGCCTCTAAAAACCACAGCTCACCTGTATCCAGGACACTCGAAACCAGTTTTCCCAAAAAACACTTTTTACCACAAGGGCAACCACAACATCCCACTTATAGTAAGTACATAAACAGTTATTTCCATTGCAACATCCAATGCAACACCTCCATGAACTCCTGTGGGATGCTCTACCTGTGACACTGGTGCCATGTCCAGCTCTCTCTTGTTGCTTTGGGTCTGAAATCGGAGCGACCCAGGTTCATAATGCGGGAGGAGAAGCGCAGCAGGCGTCGGTGGCCATAAGGCCAGTTCATCCTGGCAGCAGACGAGGACAGACAGTTCTCCTCATTGGCACAGCTCAGCAGGTGGAGGGGTCTGTCCTCCAGGTAGGCTGTCTCCTGGACCAGCTGGGCGTCCAGAACGAGGTCAGGTGCCGCTGAAGCAGGTCAGATGTGATGGGGTTATGTTAGGATTCAACCAGAGGAGAATACGGGGAGCCTCAAGAAGATGGCTCGACTTACTGTCTGAACAGCTGACCCCAGCGGCCTTAGTTCCACCTCCTCGAGGACAATGGACGTGGTTGTTGCGCCGACACTGTTGAATAGAAAGCTCTGTGCCCACACAGTGAGATCCACTGAGAATCACTTCAGCTGCATTTGGCTCACCGGGCCAGTACCAGGTCTCCTGTCAGAGGAAGGGCGTGGGGGTGGAGTCAAAGGACATAAACAGCTTGTCAGGTTTTCTATCATTGAGCAGATTCATAGCTCATTGTCCACCAGAGTGAATACAGGGGATGTGACTATGGATTTGCCTCCATGTGTTTATCTGTGTGTTTCATCAATACCTCAGACACTGCTGATGGGATTTTGACAAATTTTGGAGGAATGATACCTCTGAACACTCTAGTCCGACATTTTCAAAATTACACTAATTAGTTTAGAGATGGGAGTGTTACATTGTTTGTTCATTCAGGACATCATTCCCATCCATTTAGATACTGATTATCAGACTTTGATAGAAAGTTATTGAAAATGACCCCGATTAAGGAGTGGCACTACAGTCAGAGATCAAAATGACATGCTTGCTGCCACCTTGTCAGTTATGAATGTAGTGGTTGTCAGGGAGGTTGTTACCTGATGAGCACTGGCAGCGAAGCCCAGGCCGAGCTGTCTGCATAACACCATGGCCTCGTTGATGCCCCAGTTCTCACTGCAGACAGAGCCCCAACGCTTACGACCCCCAACATCCATCAACACCTCCACACGGCCTTCTGATGGGACCCTACCGCCAACAAGTCGCGCCTGGAAAGGATTTAAACGGGTGATGCTTTATCAGTGAAAGCTGATGAGTGTATGTCTTGTGATATTATTATTAGTTTTCATACCGTGTTCTCCATTCCGGTCTTAGGGACGTTACAGCGCACTGAGGCGTCCTGGCTGTGTTTGAATGTCCACGGTTGGACTTCCTGGAAGTAACAGTCTAGGATGGATCGCTCTGACCCCATACACTGGACGCTGTTCATATGGATAGGTCCTGTTCCTGAAGAGGGAGAAGGAGAAGAGGGAGATTTAAAGACTCTGCTGACAAAAATAAAGCAGGGAAATACAATATTTCTTGTGCAACGTAGACACAAAGGCATTAGCAGACTTTATCATGCAAAGAAGTGCACGCACACACACACACACACACACACACACACACACACACACACACACACACACACACACACACACACACACACACACACACACACACAAGGCTCTGTATTTCTTTCACATGAATGTGCTTTCTCTATTTTAGGGTCGTACCAACAATGAAAGGTTCCTATCTGTCGTGACACAATGCTCCTGCAAGCCAAGCAGCAGCACCACCAACATCTACTTTAGGGATCTGTCACACCTCATTACCACCATTCTGTTGCTTCAGGCACAACAACAACAACTACAACATGGTGTGTATAGTCCACCACCCTGGGTGAACAAACAAGGCGAAATCTGTGGCACCAAAATGAAAGACTTTCACTAGTAGTCGTTTGCCATTTAAAACCAGATAATCTCTAAACAGCATAGAAGATGGCGGAAAAGAAAAGCAAACAGCTGCTGCCATAAAGACTGCAGTAAATTAAAACACAGAACTAACTATGGCTTCAGTGTTTTCTCATAACAAAAGGCACAAACTGAAAACTTGGACCGAGTCAGCATTGAAATAAACACAACCAAAACCACAAAAACCAGGGGGAAGAGAGAAAAAACAAGAAAGTAGGGCGAGAAGGAAGATGACTGAAATGGTAGCGACCAGATTGCAGCCTAACCCAATCTGTCTCTGTGTTGGTTTTGGTAGATTGTAGGCCTGCTTCCATACTGGTCACTATGCGTGGGTTCATACGTATGAAAAAGACACATCTAAACCACTTCCGCCTCTATCTGCATCGTAAAGGCCACAAACTAGATGCAAACTCTCACTGTTTAACTTATCAAGACAAACATGGGGCCCAGTTGAAGGGATCCTCAAAATGAGCAGTGACATGCTGTATTTAAGTTTAGGAAATCCACGAAAACCAGAAATAAATTCCAAGAAACTGGTCTCACACACACACACACACACACACACACACACACACACACACACACACACACACACACACACACACACACACACACACACACACACACACACACACAGAGGCAGTCAGGATGTTTTACTCCCTTATGTAAGTATAGTACTCTATACACAGTAAAATAAGAATGTTGATCAACAAAGGAGGTCTCTGTACTCTAACTCACTGATGGTGAAGATAAATGTAATGATGATGTGAGTAAGAGTTATTATATTATAATATTACAATATTTTCTTCACTTTAATTCTATTTCAATTACACAAATGATCAAATCAGGAACTTCATCATAAAGCGTCAGAGATTGACAGACAGATAGAGCTATGAGAGCAACATTCAGGCATAAAATAAATGTGGTAGCTTAAATTTAGTATTTACAAGAAACGGATTGAGCTTAATTACCATATAATTTAAATTGGCAGATGACACAGATCATTTGGACAGATTAGAAAATTGAGTTAAGGGGATGGAAACAGTGTCACATTCTTGTTGAAAAATAGTATAAATAGTTGGTTGGTGGTTACAAGGGAAACCCTGTTCTTTTCCTCTCTGAAATTATACTCTGTTTTAGGCACATTAATGTAGTCTGTGAAGTTTTTCTTTCCATGGAACGTCTCTTTCTATGCCTCTAACAAAAACTCTCTGTCATCAGTTCGATCTGTTTCTTAGCCAAGTGCTAAAATCATGTACGTTTGTAAATAGATTTGCCTGTCTGTCGGCTTTTAGATGGCAGAGGCCAACCAGCATCAACATAATGTTTCACTTTCCTCTGTCAACAGGAGCTTGATAACAAGAGGACAACTTCACTTATCCCAGAGGGGGATACTCTGTGCCAGTGTGCGGCTGCCTACCACCTGTATACCGCAGGTAGGTGCATATGTGCAAGCATGTGTTTCAACATATCTGATAAGTGAGACCACATTCAAAGCAAGAATCTCTGAATGGCAGACTCCAGCCAAACAGCCAGTCGACCATAACCTTTATCACATTTGGTCATCATAAATAATCCAACGAGCCTCTGTGGGGTCTCGTTGCCCTGCTGACTGAAGACAACTGACAGAAAGAAAAACTTCACATACTGACAGAGAGAAGTTATATTTAAATGGGATTCAGTGTGATGTGAATAATATAATAATTATTATCATAATCAATGCTTTTTGAGATTAAACATTGCACAAAACTACATTTTAAACAATTCACTCTTTCAGGAAGTCATTCTCAGTGAGGGTTTGTTCTATCAAAGAGTCTATTTTAGACCTTTTCCAACGACATATAGCCCTGTGTTTATGTGGCCTTCGAGCACATGGAAAATTATATGTCAGTAAAATGTCTAACAGGCTGCATGTTATAGAAAGGAAGCTATGAGAAGACTTTGAAGTCCAATCATCCTGCAATAGCAGTGTATATGTAAGTGTAAGACAGAGACGGATAAAAAGGGACTGTGTGTGTGTGTATGTGTGTGTGTGTGTGTGTGTGTGTGTGTGTGTGTGTGTGTGTGTGTGTGCAAGAAACAAGAGCATGTACGTACTGTATATGTATGTGAAGTTGTTTATGGGCCCTTTTATTGCGCAAGCACAACGAGAAACGCAAAGTGGTAGGTCTTGGGACTGTGTGGCTGTTTCCAAGCACACCTGCTATTTTGGTTTCTGCATGTGCACGGTGCAAATGGGCTGGGTGAGGGTGAATATAGATCAGAGGGTGTGGTGATTCTTAAATACAATCTCAGCCAGTCATATCACTGGTCTCATCACTGTGAAATAGCTCTGCAGATCACAGGCACAATGTGAACATAGAGCACCGCAAATCTGTGGCCAGAGGCAGATCGTGTGGGGTTTTTTAAACACTTAATTAGTACAATGATGATAGAAGCATATAATACAACAATTTTTGGTGAAGCGGTTGATAAGATTGCATCAATTCGATGCTATTTCAGTAGCAATTTGACTGTATTCACATTGCACAATTTTGGAAAGGAGGTTGTGACGTGCAGGATTAATTAATGAACTCTGGTAATTATACCAAGTTATAACCAAGCAGTCGGATGTGTGTAGAGGTGTGTGTGGTTATTCTGTAGCAGCTTGTTGTCGTTTGCGTGTAATCTTATCGAGGTGAACAAAGTGGACGTTGTGCGTATTGGCACTGCACTCTGGCGCAGCACTTCTCAAACTGGATGTTGCGGATTTACCAACACATCTGTCTTGATGCCTTCAGATGGCTGCTGGGATTTAATGAACTGAAAGAGCTGTTTTTTATATAGTATAAAGCAATATTCAAATACTCTTTTAATAAATAGATAAATGCAGATGGTTTAATGATGTTCCTGCTTTATCCATATTAAACCAGGAACAATTCTTTGGTGCCGATTTATATGTATCTACTGGTTCAACAAATTTTCCACCAAAACACCAGCAACTTGTTTTGCCCACCTCTATGTGCCTTTCCTCCCACCTGTGCAAAGTGGTGATTGAAACCAGACGGCAAGGGGTGTGAAGCCTGGTGCAATGTAACTATTCTAAGAGGAGCCAACTAAACCAGATTTTAGTCTTGTTAGACTCAGAAAGGTAGCATAACTGACATCATCGACAGAAAATCCAATTTAAGAGGTTGAAAGGTAAAAGGGAATAATCCAACACATACAAAAATACCCTATGATCAACTGAAGAGCTAAACCAGCAGACTGTCATCCCACATTTCATCTCAATCAGCATGATTAGAGACTACACCCAAGCCTGAGGCATGGGGAAGCCGTTCTCACATCTCATAAGGGTGGGGACACCACTGGCGCAGCTGGATAGTGACTTCAGTCTGTGCATCGCCAAAGCCAAAAAAATTAAATCGAAGGAAAAAGACCACAAAACTCAGTGAGTGACTGACTAAAAAGCTTGCTTGAAGCTAGCAAGATTATGTCTGTGGCTTTAGTAGCCAAATGCCAACGTAAACCACCATGGCTTATAGTGTTACATTTTTTGTGTGTGTGTGTGTGTGTGTGTGTGTGTGTGTGTGTGCACATGTGCATGATATTTGGGCAGCTGGTAACCCTGGCACAGGACTCATTTAATCACAGCTGGAGATACTGCAATCAACACATTTGCAGCTTCATGAGGAAACATATACACACACACACACACACACACACACACACACACACACACAGAGAAACAGACAGACAGACAAACACACATGCCCATGCATTATCTGATCAGTGAGGGCAGACGGGTGCGGCGTCTTAGATAAGCAAAAGACTGAAAAAAACCTCCCTGTCTTCTCTGGAATGCCGTGACGCATGATAAACACATTCAAACATCCAAATTGCAGACTCAAAACACCTAGATTAAATGTGGAATTTTCCAGAATTTCCAGTCTGTTCTATGGGAAAGCCTTTGCTCTGAGCAACAGCGGTTCTCTCTCTCACCTTGACCCATAAAGGCCCCATTCAGGGCATCCTTTGCACTACCAAAGCCGAGTTCTCTGCACACCACACTGGCTGCAGGTCTTTCCCACATGTGGTCCACAATGGTCCCCCACTTTCCGTCTCGGAGCACCTCCACGCGACCCTCGCCGAGCCTGGGGCCAGCCTTCAGACGCACGGGCTGTACAGGGCAGCAAAAGGAATATAACTCATCTTATCCTTATGTGAAGTTCATGAACACTCTGTATGATTGTGCCAGTGCAGTACTGTATTAATCTTACCACAACTGGATAGGGGGCCTGGGGTCTTCCTGAGGAGATGCGAGCAAACTGAGGTCCTGGCACACACTTCACCACTGCATGTCTCCCGTTCTTACAAGGACTGGGACTACGGGGGATGGACAGCTGAGCAAGACACTCTGACAGGCTGTTCTCAGTACCCAGACAGTGAACCTTTTCTACCCAGAATCCCTTCTTCTTTGACATGATGCTCAATCTAGAAAGGAGAGAAAGTTTGTGGTCATATATCCTTAAAGCCCCTGAAAACTGGGTTTTAAGTCTTTAGTAATTCTCAATAACATTTAATGTTCATGAAGTAGCACTCAAAGTTAAAGTTCAGAGAAAAACTTTCTTAATAATTGTTAATTAAGAGTTTAACATTCAAAAACTACTAAAAGCTAATCTGCTTCTTCAGAACTGTGTGGGTTTGGTTTGATCAGATTGTATTGACCATGCTGGCGACATAACAACAACCAAAATCATATTTAAATTCAACTCTGATTATTGCCTTGTTGTTGAAACGTGCTATACAAATAAACTTGCCTTGCCTTGCACAAAATGTTCAAATGTTCAAAACACTCATTGTAAAAAACTGAGGTTTTCAGGGGCTTTAAAACACGTTAGGTCTGACAGTATCTCACAGAGCTATAAAATGAGTGATGTCAAATATAGCTTAGAAACATGAGGTTGTCTTTTTATTACCTTGTTGAAGGATCTGCAACCTTGGTATCCCATATTTTCCTGTAAAGGAACCAAAGAACAGATGTTAGTTTTGTATATTTGCTAGGGTTACAAACACACATACACACATATCACCCTGTGAGGTGACCTGGGTCACTAATTTCTTGTTCAAAGTGGAAGTGACTGTAGGATATACTGTAGCATCTGCTGTTTGTTTTATATGTAACCTGGCCACACAGGAGGGATTTCTGCCACAGCGAGTAGCGGCACAAACACATACACACCAACTTGCTTATTACTAGAAGAGTGTTCTTACTGAGACACTTGGTGACGACTTAAAATAGTTACAGCTCAGACACAGACCTTATCAAAAGGATGAATCATACAGCTCCATATATATCTTGTGTATATAAAACCAGAATGAGCTATACGGGCAGCTTTGTGGTGAGTGTAAAGTTAGATATATTGATGTAGATGACGGTAAGATGGTAGTTCAAGGAAGAATGCAATGTTCTTGTTCTCTTTCAGCAACATCACTTCCCGTCTCCCTTTCTTGCTTTATAGGTTCAGTAGCATATATTTCCATCTGGAATGTGGGCTGCTTGCTATTTACTGTGTTTATGTTGAGAGTAAGTGGCCGGTGTATCATATGTTCCTAAGGCAACAGTACTTCCTGTCACTAACATACAGGTACGTGTTGAACAGGAATGTGCAGCTGGGTAAGTTTTATCTACATTACCCACCATTACATTAAATAAAATGAACTTCCCTTTTTGAACTTCCCTTTTAAACAGAGCTTTGAACTAAAAAAGGATTTACAAAAAAAAAAAAAAAAGAAGATATTTTGAACTATGTCACTAACCTCCAAAGGCACACGCAGTCCAAAAAATCTTGACATTCAACATCAGTGATGTACAACATTTCTGGGAACACAAACAGGGTTTGACCAAGCACGATATACAAACAAAAAGTCTGGCAGCACGTAGCAAGTCCGAGAAATGCCAGAACCAAATAGAGATTTATGCATCAAGTGCGCTGGCTGACTCGGTAGAGTGGTGGAGAGGAAAGCCTTCTGTTCTCTTGGCAGACACGCAGAGCAGACATGCCACACAGACCATGCCAGTACATCCTCAAACCACTGCAAAGTGCAGGAACCATCACAGACATTCACATCAATTACACCAAAACACCACACACGCTACGGCCTGACTGATATTTTAAAGGGACCATTATTGGCCCAATATTGGTACATCAGAGATATACCAATGAAATAAAAATGTAGGTTCATAATGCATTAGGTACTTTAGAGATTAACATTTAGGGCTATTAGCCGACTAACACTCATAAATTTTTGTCGACTGATCGTCACTTGACTTAACCGACAGATCTGTCCGTGGAGCAATTTGGGGTTTAGTGTCTTGCAAGTGATCTGTTGACAACCCTCTCTACCTCCTGAGCCACAGCCGCCATATTGTCCAACCATTGTCCAGAATATCTAGCCTATAATGTTCACTGGGCTCCAAACACGTACAACTGGCATTCATCAAAATGAGCTGGTGAGGTGGAGTTTCCATTAAAATATCTTGTACAGCGAAGCACGCACATCTTTTCAATCTCTGTAGAGATGTATATCAGCATGGCACCACAGGTGTGGGAGGCTTAAATGGTTTTCCTTTTTTGTGGTTCACTGACACAGTAAAAAAAAAAAAAAAAAAAGTCATTAAAAATACTCCCATGCTGATTTTAGTGGCATTCACGTCTAAGGATGTTTGTATGAAAGTACAGGTAGATAAATATTTGATTTTCTGACACAAACTCTAGACATTCCCGTAAAGCTAAAGCCAAACAAAAATTTAAAACAAACTGAGGATGTTGGAATCAAGAGCAACATTGTCTTTCACATGATGTTATGTAGGTGGTTGTGTGAAGTCATGGACTGCTGACTGAACACTTTCCAAAAATCACATAACAACCTGTTTCCTGATGCTGTAAGTAGTCAATGAGCCAGAAGAGACCTCTCATCAAAAATATTAGCATTTGGTCAGGAAAAATGTGTGTACTTTCATGTCAACAATCATTTAGCAAATAGAGATGTTTTACAAATCACAACAATTTTCCAGGCCCATTTGAGGCCCAAATGCTTATTAAATTATGAACATCTGTAAATAAAATCTCAACGTTTGACTTGATGAGGCAGAAAAATACCCTAATTTGAAGTCACATGCAGGGGTCTAAATAAAGCCGTATGTGGGGTCACGAGACCTGCTGACACGTATAGAATTTAACACTCATTCTTTACAGTGTCTTGAATTACACTTGTAAAATATCTTAAATGTGTCTACCATGTGGCTCTGCAGTAACATGCCGGATAGACAGTGAGGAGCATACACACACACATTTCCCATGAGGCAAACATGTCTGTGACTTGTTTGTGACCTCACCACAGACCAATCAGCTAACCATTTTCCCTCTTCAGAAACCAACAGGACTACTACAAGCTATAAATGATACCTTAGCCTTAAGGTCTTTTATTTGACTGAAGCACTGTTTGCTAAAGTTTAAAACTTCATTCAAGGGAGACAAAACAATGCTTAAATGTCACCTTTTGAATATTTAAAATCAAATAATTAAAAATGATGTCTTTCTCTTAGTTATGAACTAGTTCTATATAAATACATGTAACTGTAACAGGTAGTATTAGCAGTATGACAGTGTTTCTCTACATGCTGTGTACTGACAGCCTCTTTTCACCTCCATAGCATTCATCAGCCTTGTTTAAGAATGCAAACCGTGTTTCCAGCACTTGTTGTGGAGCCAAGAGAATAGAGGCTAATGATAGGGAGTCCCACCCGCCTGTTAAAGACAAGCGTTACACCACTGTTAGGGTTGCAGCACCCTCACACTGCTCACTGGCTTTATTTCTATAGGTCTTCTGGTTTTAATGTAAAAGATAAATCAGACAAAAATCAATTTTTTATTTTAAAATGCTGGAAAATCTGTCTTAAAAGACAATGCTATACAAATCAGGGTGCAAATCATTAAATAATGGTGTTTGCATTACAAACATGAACCCTTTATATTTTTTATAATTTAGGCTAACTGTTGTTGCCGCAACTAATAGTATCTACATGTATCAGAAAACACGCCAACTTTTAGGTGCTTGGGAACATCATATCAGATAATAATACTTTAGTTTAGTTTTCCTTTTAAAAACCTTGCTATTTATAGCTGAGAAAATTGCCATTAACTACAAACGTTGACCCTTTTATACACTATGCTAGGAGTACCAATAATGCTACAATATATGACCATTATACCTTGGTCTACAGGATCCTTATTCAGCTCATTAGGTATTAAGACGCCTGAAAATGTTTTTTGCAGTACACATCAAGGCGTTATCTTAACAGTGAAGCTAACGCTCAGCTGAAGAAAGAGCCAAGATAAAACAGCATACTGCTGCCAATAAGAAATATTTTAGAAGATTTTATTTTCCTACTTGAAGTATATTTGAGACGGATCTCTAAATATTCCCATGCAGACCAGAGTGAGCTGAGAACTACGTATGCTTCAACCCAGTTTTCAAAGCCGGTTTTCAGTCTGTTCCAGATCCTAAAAATAGCCACCGGCATGCATACAGAAATTAAAAGATGGTGAAATAAATTAGAGAGGTCATTGAGGAAGATCACACAGACAGGAAAGCCAGACTCGGTCGCTCAAAATGTCACACACAAGCCTGAAAATGATACCCTCATCATAAGAAAGTTTCAGCTGAAACATAATTTAAAAATAAAATGCCGGTTAAGTCCCCAAATCACTACGGTGACAGAGAAAGACAGACAGCTGCTGACACAGCGGGCCACGCTGCAAACTGCAGCTGTAATTGGACATATTTCACACAAGCAAGCGAAAATCTGGCTCGTCTGACTGCTGCTCCTTTGCTTTCTCTCCATCTCCTCTTTCTCTTGGTACTCTCTTCCTCCTCCTTTGCCAGCTATGTCTTACTCTCTCTCTCACACACACAGCTATAATTGAGGGTGTATTTTTTTCACTCTCAGCAGAAACCCAGGAGAGCCTGTTCCTGACCAACCTGTAATTACAGCATCTTCAGAGTCTCATCCAAGAGACACAGGGAGGCGAGAGACATGGCATGGTCCGGGATTTCTAAGAATGGACTGAGAGACTTGGAGTAAGGTGGAGAAACAGGGGGGAGTGTCACTGGCTAAATTTGGTCAAACCCTGCAATACAATCCTAAGCTTTTCTGGCAACCGTTTGTATATATATATATATATATATATATATATATATATATATATATATATATACACATATATGTTACATGAAAACTGAACATCATATTGTCTCGCACCCAATTGTTTCTCTTTAACTGCACTCACATTTTGTACAGTCATTATAATTACAGTGGCAATTTCAGTCAGAGGGCAATCCTTACAATTACCCATAAGTAAAGGCTAAAACAGCTTTACCTGTATTTCAAGTATTCTTCAGGTTGTAACTGTAAGTTGTATATAAACATCCCGGTAAAATAACAAAGATAAGGTTTCATCCTGAAAACTCAATACTTTAAGATAACTTGATACTAGGTATCACTAGAATAATTTCTCACTGGCAGCTAAGACGTTGAGGCATGTGTACACCTTGAACCAGTTTGAAGTCAAAAACACAATGAGAGACAACAAGTATGCATCTGTGGAGATGGAAAACAGGTACAGATTTGGAAACAAACACATCATCATGGTTCAAACCAGCATAGCGCCTGAGGCTACTGCAAAACACCAGGTCATACAGGACAGGCAGACCGAGATGTATCAAGTCACAACCGCTTCCATGCCAGAGCGTTATAATTTACACGCACAATAAAGAAAATCCTCATAATGGCATACGGCCGGCAAAACTTTTTAGTGTACATTTAGAAGCAGATATGTTGGATAAGCACTTTGTTGTGGCTTCGGTTAGAGACTAAAAGAGACCATGGAGTGCTATTGTTTACGTTTTTTTCCCCTTGACCGTAGGAGGAGATTTAAAAACAACACTGAGCAGATTCCCTGCAGGCTTCAGTCCAGGTCCTTCAAGCTACAGCAGCCCTGTCCTCCTCTGTCATATCTCCCTTCTTGGTGGGCAGCCAAATCTCTTATGTGACATCCATACAAATCCACCCATCTAATTCCTCACTCAACTATTACTTGCAATTCTCATCTCCCATTGTTTGCATTAAGTGGTGAATCTGTACTGCGATAGAAAATCGAAGAGAGGCATAAAATGCATCACACCTGCAATGCGGGAAAACTGCTCTAATAAATGATCCTGTACAGAGTCAGGCCAGGCTGTTTGACCACAGCTCATCCTGAGAATCTTTTATTACTGAAGATATGATTCCTGAGGATGCCCACCTCCAACAATAGAATCCAGTTATAGCGTCACTGTGTTCCCAATAACAGAGTCCAGCAGAGATGGCTTAATTCAAGGGTAATGCAGAAATCCTTTCAGTGAGTGAGCGTGTTCCAATAGGGATGTTTGTAAAGTCAGTAAAAAGTTGGAAAAATCTATAAAACAAATTAGTTACCCCCTCAACAGCTACAGCTTTTCAGTAGAAATAGGAATCTAGCACCTACAGAACAGAGCAGATGTTGCGGTCTGTTGCCAGTTGAGTCAGAATAACCCCAGCCAAGAGAGGGAAGGAATAGTTTAACTGTGAATCACCTAGCCGGCAGCGCTCCAGGAAGCAGATCCAACTGGGTCCCCCCTTCCACAGAGGACCGCAAATGGTCAGACTTCATTCTTATAATAGCAATGGAGTAATTCTCTGCTAATGTGTGGTCCTCCTGTGGTAGAAGACCAGAACCGTACCAAAATCCACTGTCCGTGAGTTTTTTTCAGCAGGAAGAGAGGAAGTATAGAAGGAGACACCTAACTACAATGCATTTAAGTACATGTCTCAATGGAGAAGTGTTTCCATGAGAGAATGCACGGATCCATGCTGGGGCTGGGAATTGAACCTCAACACTTTAAAGAAGGAATGGTTTGACATTTTGGGAAAATCCCACTCTTGTCAAGAGTTAGAGAAGATTGATAGCACTCTCATATCTTTTAGTTAAATATGTAGCTGGACCCAGCAGGTGATTAGCTTAGCTTAGCATAAAGACGGAAAACAGGAGGAAAGTGCTATCTTGGCTCTGTCAAAAGTTAAATAACAAATCTACCTACCAAAACCCCCTGTAAAATATTGCTTTTTTACAGACTAATCAAGCAAAATATAGTATGTTCATATGTGAGCTTCACTGGTTCAGGTTGATGGATTTTGACAGAGCCAGGCTAGCTGTTTCCTCGTCTTTCCAGTCTTTATGCTAGGCTAAGCCACATTTAACGAGTGGTATCTTCTCATTTAACTCTTGACAAATGAGTGTATATTCCAAAATGTCAAACTATTCCTTTCAGTGGCGACCGACGTGTCTGTACCACTGAGTATTGAAATGTGCTAAAAGTCCCAAAACCTGTGATTAAATGCTTAATCATTGTTGTTTAATTATCCTTTAATAAGTTACTGCTTGGTTTTGAATTATACTTTTCGTAATTTGAGAGTGTGCTTTATTTAGGAAAGTTTTCCTTTGGTTGCTTTATCTTAAGGCCAAATTGAACACTGATGAATTGAGAACTGAGAAACTGAGCAGTTGTGTTGTTAAAAACACATTGAGCAAATGTCTATGTTCCCTGAAGTAACGAATTGAAAGAAGTATTGTTTTGGTATTGGTACCCAGACTTAAGTATTATATTGGCAACACTATAAAATTCAAAAGATTTCAATGGCATCCAGCTCTCGTACATATACCCCCCCACCCCCCCTCCCCCACCCACCCCTCCACACACACACACTGGCAGCATGTCACACACACTGTTGAAGCGGGATGTAAAAGTGATGAGATTCATGGCTGACTTAAGCATGCTGAGGTTGCCCTGCCAATAAGATGAGTCGCTTCACAAAGACTCTCATCCCACTTTCCAATAGCCACCTCTGTCCCACACATGGTATCGATGGGACAGTTAAAGCACAATCAGCTGTGATATTACACCTTAGTGTGGGAATCTAAAAGTTAAAGTGGGACTGTTTGTCTGAGAGCTGCAAGCTGAAGATAGCAATCAGAGGGAGAGTGAGAGAGGCAATGAGGTGAACATAGGTGATTTGCCTAGAGAGAGGTGTAGAGAAAGGGCAGTAGAGAGGGGACAGGGATTCCTTTATCATCCTCCTGAGGCTGAGGAAGGCAGGTGGGAGTAAAAGGGGACACAGAAGGGCAGAAGTGGCTGGGGGAGGAAGATAAGCCCAACAAAAGGCTTTTACTCAAAGTGGCTCTAAATGAAATGCTGCATTGTTTTTTTATTCTTCAGGATGAGTTTTTGTCCTCTTAAAAATAGGATGAATGGCAAGCATGTTGCCCTTCTGAACTACAAGTCAATGGTGTAGTGTGATCTAATAACCTGAGTTCATAGAGATGAAATGTGTTGCTCTCAGTGTAGCTGACAGGAAAAACATTTTACTCACTTGTATGTTTTCAAATTGTGCTGAGTAGCCTCTGGAAAGCCAAGCATCCCACACACAACTCGGCTGCTGTTGAGACTCCAACCCAGGTCACAGACCTGCCTCCATCTCCCAGCATGCTTCACTTCCACCACACCCTCTGTGTTTAGGCTCTTCCTCTTGGTAGCCATGAGGATGGGACGAAGACGGACTTCCTCGATTTGCACCTTACTGTGACCCTTTGGAAAGATACACATCACATCCATTCTTACATGCCTTTCTGAGAATAACATAGTAATGTATTAGAATTAAACTGCTGTACCTGGTGGTGTCTTTGGAACCTGGGGATCTCTTGTTGATGTCCGTTTCCATTGTAGGCATATCCTGGATGCGTGCGGGTGGCCACAAGGCCCTGCCACTGAGGTGCAGGGCTGCCATTGGGCCTGGCAGCAGCGGTGGCGTGGCCTCTACTGGCTGTCTGGTCCAGCCTGCGCTCCGGGTTGCACACCACCCCCAAGTCTTCAGAGTGTTTACAGTCATTCACACCCCAACCGTTGTGTTTGCAGTCCTTCAAAGACATCTCTGAGCCGTCACAGCGTACATTATCCATCCATATGGGGCCTTGTGAGAGGATAAACAATGATTACTTTATTCAGTGTGACTTTCATTGATTGTTCAATAGACAGACTGGGCATTGCAGCTACACAAGGGCCCGAATCAGTTCCTAAACACCTAACACTTGAGTTTTACTGGCACGCTGATTTAAGGTTGCACCTTAGCGGCGTGTTTAGCAGTAGATACACAGTATTTTACAAGGCTGGGTACTGTAGATCCTGCTCCTTGAATCCACTCAACCTTCTCTTTAATTTGGATTTAAAAGCAGCAGTAAAGAATGTCTATAAACCACAGCAAGTGTTGCACAACTCTGGCAAGCGAATACTGTCATTATTCTAAAACAAATGCCCCTTTTGGCCCATATATTTGCTCTGCCAGCCTGCCAGGCGACCTTAACGAGATGTAGACTCCAATCCCACAACAAGTTATCTTTGTCACTTTAAGATGTTAGTTATTTTGGATGGCTTAATTGGTGGTCTTTTCATGAAGCCTTACATTTAGTGTGCTGTGTAGAAAACACACTGTAGCATTGAAGTTTTGCAGGAGATACAGGTTGCGATAAACTGGTCTAATATGGAAGCCTGCCATTGAGTCTTAGACATCTTAAGTCTAATAAATGACTATGATAATCCAACAGGCCTTTTTCAGAGCAGACATTTGGACTCGTCGTGGCAGGAAAAGCACAGGTGTAATTCATACCATTAATGATGGCTCTGTTGTGATCAAGTTTGTCAGTAAGCATTGCCACTGACCCAGCATGCACAGTGCAGAGCTCTGAAATGGACTGCAGCCCTTACTAACATCATTAATTACACCCGTGGTTTCCCTGCTCATAGCATAGCTTGTTTTACACTCACAACATTGGTGTGGCTTTGGCCAACTGGAAAATGGTGACATCTGACCTTACTTCAGTAAAATGTCTCCCTACTAGCTTCATTGTCATTTGGTACAGGAAGTGCTCTCACCTGCTCCCTCTCCGTACTTGGCGCTGTGTGCCCACGTTACACCGCTCCGGAAACCCAGCTCTCGGCACACCACGTTGGCCAACTTGATGTCCACCTCATCGTCGCAGACGGTCCCCCAGGTGTTGTTGTGCAGCACCTCCACGCGCCCTTCGTGCGGTTCTCGCGCATAGTTGCCCGCCAAACGCACCTTGGCGGCTGGTGCACGAGCCGCCCTGCGCTGAGAGGACGTGGTCCGCCGGGGTTCAGCACCAGCGGGACAGGAGAAGGACAGCAGCAGGAGCGGGAGGAAGCTCAAGCAGAGGGTGCCGGTCATCGTGACTGAGAGGAGGGGGTCTGCAGGTAAGAATTGACACACTGCATGATTCAATTTCTTTTTCTTCTGTTTAATTAATGTTGCAAGTTATTCTACTCATTTGTGTGAAATTGACCCGTGGAGTCATTTAACTTGCTTGCCAATTAAGCAGTCAGTTTAAAGTTACAGGCTCATTTTCTCAGTAATAAGAAACGTCTATCACCACTTTGAGATATATATCCTGAAACTTAAACTACAGAGCATAAAGACTGAGTAATTCCCTTCAGGTTAAACAGCCAGCCAGAAGGGATCCTGCCAGGCCTGGTTGTTAACTGGACTAATGGTGACATCCTCTGGACAAAATAGTTCAGGTACTTTATTCAATGGCAGAATACAGCCAACTTATCTGTTCACAGTCAGAGAGATGAAACTTGAGTTGTTTTGTAGTCCCACATTTGATTTAACTCACTAGTGCAGCACCAATTTTGTGATGCAATGCAAGCCAAAACGCATAAAATGAAAAGGCTTACTTTTCACTCATGTCAAACATAGTCATGTAATTACAGATACACCAACGCACTTTTGTATTGCAATTCATGTGAATAAACATCCCCTGAGGCTTACTAACCAGACAGCACTCGAGGCAGGTTTTAACTGGAGGTTAACAAGTGTCACAGCCAAAGGAAAACGCAGTGGTGGAGACAGACTGAAACATTAAATCACTGAATGCCACAGAACAGCACTGAGCACAAAATACACAAAATCTGTTTGTTTACTGTGACGATTAAATTATAAAGGAACAAACCAGCAACGAACAAACAAACAGACTTTGCAGACTGGCCTCAGTAAATCATATTTTTTATAAAGCAGCTTATATTGTATAAATCCTTCTACTGTATGTATTTTGTTACTGCCTAATTCAATGCAAGAACAAAATTGTAAAATAATTCCTCTAAATGTTTGAACTGTGGCAGTATTATAGCTTGCTGATTTTTTAAACGCAATCTAGCTAAAGTAAAGAATCCAGAAAGGAAAAGGAGCATCTCAACTCTGTTACACCTGTTACACTTCAGATGCATATGTATTAAAAAATTAAACAATGAATGAAAATAACTTATAAAGTGAAAATAAAATAATATTCTTTACCAGGAAGAAACATAGATGTAGAAGGTAAGGTGAAAGTTCACTCACCTGGCAGGCAGCAAATGTTTGCAGTGGTGGACGTCACTAGCTAGGGGAGAGTGACTGAGTGAAGGAGTGTGTCTACTAAATGCTCTCCCTAGTCAATCCTCCCTTCTGCCCTCCTCCTCCCTATATCCCTCCCTCCCGCATGTGCTCTCTTTCCCTCTATATCTTTCTCCCATATAGAAGTGTTGATGTAATTCAAGTGCTAAAATGTAAAGCTAGTTTATTAGATTGTAACCTCAGTGTCTGCACAATGCTCAAACACATTTCCTATGAAATCTAATCAAAGTATTGGGTTCCCTCGACTCATGGAGGATTTGTCATTTTAACTTATACTTTGCTGACATTTGTATAATTTTGGGTGAACACTTTTTAAGCACCGCTGAATGAGCTCAGCCGTTCCTCACAGATAAATGAATCTGACGGTGAATGTTTGAGAAATGAGTCTCCAGCAACCACAAGACCCATCAGTTTCAGGATGTGGGTGTTTAGCACCTCAGCAGAAATCGATTTCATACATTATAAAACTCATTTCATAATCAAATGGTGTGTTTTTCTGGCCTCTCTACACCTCCCTTCTCTGATATGGCTGAAGATGCTTTACGCAACTGCACTCGCAGAGCGTTACAAAACCTTAGGGTGAACGTGTGTAAATCTACCCAACAGGAAGGACTCTGGTTCCAGAATAGTTTCAAACATCAAGCTCCAAGTGTCTTAAAGAAGCTCCCTATACCACAGGGTAGATATTTCCTTGTTGAGATGGCCGCAAACCACCAACTCTAAAATAGGCCCAGCCTCACCGTAGCCATGGTGCACGTGACTGATGAGAATATGCCAAACACCACCCCTGCCCAGGAGTATGTTACTATAGTCTAACCTATCATCATGGTACAGAAAGCATAAAGATTTGAGTCACCAGTGTAGATCTAGATACAAAGTTTATGTCTTTCTAACCGAGATCACTTCAGTGCTCAGTCCTGATCCTATTTAGGTTTCCTCCAGATGTGTTCTAAGGCCTTTTCGATGTGTTTGAATCTTGTTTATTTATTTTTTGAGTCCTTTCGGGAAGATTTGGGGCAAATTTAGCTACACAGACATTTTTGGCCTCAGGGTGTTGTGTTGATAAACTGTTTTCCAGTTTGCAAGTTTGCAAGTCAACCTCAGTGGGCACCTCTTTGAGGCAGCACAGTTTATTCATAGACATGAAAAATTACAATCATGACAGGGGAGGTAGGAACCGAAACATCAACCAAGACTGTAATAACACTTACTAGTATGTAGTGTTCTTACAGGGTGAAAAAAAAAAAATCATACATTACATATATGTGTATTTGTGTGCACACGTGTAAACTTTGATGCTGTAATTGAGATATTTGTGTGTGCGACTGATGGTGCGACTGGGTGGCAGGCTGGTGGTCCCTCCCTGACTGGTAAACCCGAACAGGAAGAGCTGACCCCCTATTAGCGGCGCCAAATCAGAGGGATCTCCAAGGCTGACAGGGAGAGGAAAGGAGGGTGCTAAGGTTAAAAATATAACTCATTGCTATGTGTGACATTCCTCCATTATAACTTGAGAGGCACTGTTGCGGATCAGACTAATTAAACTAGACCAGACAGGTGTCCCTGCCCGTGTGCCAATACTTAACAGCTCAGAGTGTGTGTGCTGGTGAGAGTGCATTACAGGGCTCACAGGGCTGAGAGTATCTGAGCGAAGCAGCTCGCTGTGGCAGAACCCTCTCTCTTTCTCTCTCTCTCTCCAGCTCTCTAATTACGCCGACCGAGCCGGCTCTGCCCTTACCCACAATCTGTGGAGGCATGAAATAAATACATGCTCTCCAACAATAAACAAGTGCCTTTTCAAACGACAGCACCTCCTCATGCACACCCTCACTGCCGTCCCCCCGTGCTTTCATAATGCTTTTACTTGGAGCATGTAGGCCCATACTGTATAGAGGATATGTTGTACTGGTCAGAGGGCTGAGAGTGCAGAAAGCTACATAGAGCTTGATCTCATTAGATCAAGCATCAAAGGCCATCTTTGCCAGAAGGTGTGCTAAATCAGGAGGTACATTTTATATTATATCAGGTTGCAATTTAGAGTGTTAGCAGTGCATACCTTAAATCTGATAGTGGTGGAAAATCCTTAGATACATTTTTTCCTTCTTTTAAAAAAAAAAAAGATTTGCATGCAATTTCAAAGGGGAACTCTACCAATTTAGTATTGCACTTTCACATAGTCAGAAGAGAGGTCAAAGCATCAGAGCCCAAAATAACCTGATTTTAGTTCCTAGAATGAATCAAGCTTCAAAAACTCAATGCGACCTAATAGCATCTGCCATTACACCACTCAGCCTCCTTTGTAAATGCCCATTTTGTTTCAAACCTAACAGCTATAGTTTTTATTTTAGACTTTCTGTTATTGCATTCTTTATACATTTTGGAAGGCATGACAATTATTTTCTCAGCTAAACTTCGTGTGAAAATCGGTGGAGTTTCAGCTGCTTTCATTTTGCAGCATCTTGAATTCTCACACTTGCATGTGCCTTCGCAGGTGGCAGAAGCCTTTAGTTACTCTCAATTCAAACTGTCATGTGGGAAAATGGTTGCTTTTCCCACACATTCTACATACCGTTAGTCACATCTCCCTCTCCCACTGGTCTGGGTGCTTACAGATTCCCTAATGCATCTTTCATGCTGGCCACACAAGTGTCTCCTCTACTAGTGATGACAGGGTTACCATATTCCTCCCACACCAGCCAGGCCTGCTTTGATTTACAGCTTCTGGGTTTCAAGTATCACGAATGACTTAGAGGAACAACTTGGTTCCTGGAGATCACAAAAGACAAATGTGTATGCATTGCATAGGCTTGTTAAGTTGGTGACATATTTCAATGCAAACCTTTCAAGTACAACACCGCCACCTTGTGGAAGGCAGGAAAACCACATACATACCCAAAAAATTCCTGTTTATGATAGATATAGAGAGAGAGAGAGAGAGAGAGAGAGAGAGAGAGAGAGAGAGAGAGAGAGAGAGAGAGAGAGAGAGAGAGAGAGAGAGAGAGAGAGAGAGAGAGAGAGAGAGAGAGAGAGAGAGAGAGATCTATATCTATATATAGATATCTATATATAGATATAGATATAGATCTATATCTATATATAGATATCTATATATAGATATAGATATAGATCTATATCTATATATAGATATAGATCTATATATATAATAATGCATATAATAATGCATTACTCAGACATTTCTTCCCCAGTTTGTGCCATTACCCATGTAGAGACTCAGACATAGGTGGTTCAAATACATTTATTAAATATAAAAGACTCTTTTTGCAGTGCAGTAACGATAATAAAAAATATTTGGAAGATTAACAGGATTGCAGTGCTCTGGTTATCAACGTGTATATTATAATTAAAAATGCCTTTTCCTGAAAAAGTTTCAAACAAGGTAAAAAGATGAAAAACATACCAAATAGTTCAAATTAAACCCAGGGAATTCTTATGTCCATTTCTGAAATATTCATAAGTAAATAATAATATGCTACGGTAACATCCAATGCATTTCATTAGCCTGCAAAATTTAATGCACCGCCATTGTTAACAGCACCAGTCAAAAAAAGCAAGTTCAACAAGTGCAGTTTTAAAGTTTGGTGTCCAATTCCTTTTTCACAAGTTTTAGCCACAAGACGGAAAGTTAATCGGAGAAAAGCAGAAGTGCAGCATGTGACAGTGTTTGCATCAAATGGCTCTTAATAATGCTTTCCTCTTAAAGCCAGAAAGAAACAGAAGAGGGGACTTACCCAAACACTAAAAGGCCAGTAAATGAAAAGCTGTATTCAGCTCTTAAGTTCTGTTGTAAAAGAGAAATGGAAAAAAAGTCTGCATAAATAAGGAAATAAATACTCTCACTACGCTGTACGCTGTGCATAGTTTACTAGTGAATGTAGTGTGGACCTAAACCAGGAGTTTGTAATCCTTATCTAGTGGACAATACAGACACATGCCAATGGGTTTTAATGCACTGTCTAGTGTTGAAACCTATTAAAAAACAAGGCTGTTTTTAGTGCAGTCATCAGATGAAGCATTCTTTGGTTCACTGAAATACTGAAATGGAGGCCCTAAGGTTAAAAACACTGCTTTTTAAGATTCAAAAGTTCTGTGAGTGGATTATGTTACACATGTGGCCATGAATGTGTGTGTGCGCACATGGCTGAACATGATATTTAGTAAGGCACAGTCCTGTAGTATGAACTTTATCAATGGCATTGCCATGTCACAGGCATTAAGTAGGCGTGTGTATGACTGACACAGAGTTGGCACTTAACCTTTTGCATAGTCATAAAGCAGGTCAGATGTTTCTACTACTTCTTCCATGCTGTACAATTAGTCCTCCGTAACTTGTCACGACAACTGAACAGGCACGCAGTCTGCCTATTCAATCTTTCAACAAAGAGGCAGCCAACAGATGAAGTGAAATATAGACCTAGTCCATGCATTAATACTTACAATTTCAAATCCTCGAGACAACTGTGTAGTTCTTATGTCTATTTACCCATGTGTGATCATCTTAACTAAGGCTACGTCGCACAGTATAAAGGCATCGCTCTGGGATTGTGTAGCTTATTGGCTAAAAGAAGCTCATGTGCGTAGGGGAGGTACTGAAATGTTGTGTAAGTCTGTTGGTAAGTCTTTGGTCTGGCAGACAATGTGTTGGTATAGGAACAGGAACAACGAGTGTGAAATTGACTACCAGACTGAACCGCAGAGTGATGAGCAGTTGTGGGCTGTGAAAAAAAACATAACTGTTAAAAACCAGGTTCACAGGTTGGTCGAGTTACTGTACTTTGAAAATAGGGGGGGGGGGGGGGGCACTGATTTGTGATGGAATTTCTAAAGAAGGAAGGTCCACAGGATCATCACTGAAGAACCTGAAAAATCCATACTGAGTCCTTTCATTACTGCGGTACATGACAGAGCCATTACTTTTCCCCCATAGTGGACCAAGCAGTTCCTCCTTATGTTGCACATCTGTGAGGTTAGGTTGTGTCCCCTAAAGCTGGAATAGGTCACCATGTGCCATGGAAGGCTGAGAATGTGAAGGTTTTCATTCAAAACAAAGACTACACCAGGTCATTGTGTTGCTCCCCTCTGGCTAACATTGTACTACTGAGCAACATCGTTGAGTAAAGGCTTTAGTTGAAATAAAAATCTTCATGCTCCCAGTCCTTTGTGGCACATGTGTGATCACCCCTGCCTTAGAGCCTGAGTGCTGGCTCTGTTCCTTTGACTATTGCAGTCCATCCTGCAACAGTAAATATAAAATAGCCCAGAGAACCAGGTCCAGTGAGTACCGGCTCCTTTGGCACACTCTGTGTATCCCAGTTTCCAGCACACTACTGAGGCAGAGAGTAAACTGAGCTCAGGGCTGCCAGGGCTTCCTGTCCATGCCTTTCTGATCAGGAATGTGTTTGTAGCGACATTTGTCCCCAAAATGGCAGCCGGTGGTTCTCCAGAAGTAACACTCGTCTCCATTCACTGGGCCACGACGTCGAGGTCTTGAAAGAGAGGAAGATAACAATTGAAACAATTCTATTGCATTTCTATTGTTTGAGTTCAGTGACAGAGAGTTTCTTAAGTGAAGCTGAAGTGCGTCTCACCCAGCAGCTGCCCCTGCCTGCTGTGTGACAGGGAGACAGGTCTTAAGTGGGATGGGAAGGACCCTCTGCGTGCGGCGGTCAGGATAGCGCACCACTAAACGTGTGTTTTCAATACAATAACCCTGTGATAGGAAGCATACACACAACTCTAAGTCCATAGGAATATTATTTAAAAACAGACAGAGGACTGAAAGAGGACGGCCAGATGAGTACTCACATTTAGTTTCTCCATGGCACGAGCAGCCATGTTTGCATTCTTGAAGTTGACAAAGGCACAGAATCTCTCATGCAGAACACGAACACTCTCGATCTCACCATACCTAAAATGCAAAGCAAACAACTTTAACCACCTTGGTTAAGTATTAAATACACACACAAGTGTTTGCTGAAATGTCTTTCCAATGATTGACTTAGGAATAGGGCGTTGTTTTTATATAGACCCATTTAAAGTCATGAATTAGGTTAGAGTCTTACATTATAAAAATGTCCCAAAGATGTTTCTCAGTTAACTCAGTGGTCACATTTCCCACCCACAGCGATGGGCAAGGGCTTCTGAAGGAAAGACAAAGAGAGAGAATGTGACTGAAAGCAATTAAATCACAGCGCAGCTACAGAATGAGTTGAAACACTTCTGACCTGTGGCTTCGATTGGACAAACAAATTGTCACCTACCCTGGTTGCACAACTGACAGATCTTGGCTCCCAGCTGCAGAACAAAAAGAGCGTCATCAATAGAGAAAAAAAAAAGGCTGTAGGATATTAACATATAGCGGCTAGCCTATTACTGCTTACATTCCTCTTCAGTGTTCCAGAGAGGAAATGCTGGCCCTTTTTAATATGGACATGTGATCTTACCCCTAGCAGCATCAGAACAAGAAGACAGAACAGCCTGCACAGTTGAACATTTCTCCAGCAGCAGGACACTCTGCACCTCTTCAAAACCAAGCTCCTGAGCAAAGAATAGAAAAAGTGAATGACCAGTCAGTCATGGAAATAAAATCAAAAGGAATTCAACTTCATAGTAAAGCTCAGAGGAAGCTCTGGTTATTTTCATTTACAGCTACCAAGCTCAAAGGAAACACCTTGCCACTTTGTTTGAGGGTGTATTTACCATCAACTGCAGCACTTTGCAGTTGAAGAGGTCATTGACAGCCTCCTCACAGTCTTTGTCAAATTTTAGCACCTGCTCCATGGCCTTCTCTGCCTCACTGTACCGCTACAACGCACATGAAGACCCACAGAAATGAGTTAGTAAAAGGCTAATCTTATCCCGCCATGAGTGTATAGCTGTTCAGTCGATATTTCTTTGATTACATGCTAAATACCCACCTTCATGCCCATGAGAGCACTGCCCTTGCGAAAGTGTCCTTTGGGCCAGTCCGGGGCCAGCTGAATGGAGCGCTCGGCGTCTGCCAGGGCCTGAGGATACTGCTCCAAACAGTAATAGCAATAGGAGCGATTCCCAAAGAACCTGCAGGACGCAGTTCAATGCAAAAAGAATATCTTACATGTGCCTAAAATGTATGGATTTTATGATGAAATTGTCATGACATACCTGTAATCCTTTGGATCACATTTGATGGCTTCTGTAAACATACTGGCAGCTTGTGCGTACTGCCCCTCTTGCACCAGCTTTATGCCTTTTTCTGCTAAAAAGAAAAAATGCTTGTAAAGAATTCTCTGGCGAGTCGGCAGCCCCGAGGGCTCAACTGACTGCAGTGCTGCATGCTGACATGCTTGCACAAAGACAATGTGAAATCAATAATTTCCTCTAAGGCTATGGTTCTTGGTCAATGAATAACTTATTCAAAAGGCTGCTTTTGTGCCCCGTTATGCAAAGAACAATTCTTACCTGTCAGTGACGACGCACTCTTGGTGTCAGTTCCATTTGTCTGTAAACAAAATATTATTTTTTTAATCAGTTCATATTCAGGTACGGCTCAAGGGATTAGATTTGTCTTTTCAAATCAGATGCATAGAATATGCATAAATACTATGAACTGCTGACAAAAGAATACATAAGTACATTTTAAACAATAGAAACATCTTTTAGATGTCTGTTTTGGTTATTAATATATAATAGTCTGACATGTATTTTAATAACTAAGCTTCATCCCACAGCGCGCGCGCGCGCACGCACGCACGCACGCACACGCACGCACGCACGCACGCACGCACGCACACACGCGCACACACACACACACACACACACACACACACACACACACACACACACACACACACACACACACACACACACACACACACACACACACACACACACACACACACACGGCTTTCATGGTCCAAAGTCCACTTTTCCCACACATCAGACTTTGGAACTGTCTGATGAACATACTGATGCCACAAGAAAAATGGTGCCCAGCTCTGATGGGAGGTCTTGCTATAACTTCTCATCTTGTATTATCTCTTAGCATTCATTCACCTCTCTCCTGGCCTCGTTCTCCTTGTTTTCTTTGGACTTGCGGCTTGTTCCTTTGGGTTTGATATGGCTAGCAGCATTAGCAAAGAAGGCACTGCTCACATCCCACTCTGGCTCCTGTGGGACACAGAAAGTTTTGCCATCCAGGCCTACAAGCATGCAGGCTTTTATATCAAACACATACTAGCCTAACTGACTGAGGGAATTAATGGTGATATTTTCTACTGTGGCGTTTGGCTGGAGTTAAAACCTGCATACTGAGTCTTGACCGCTGGTTTATAACTACAAATTATAGCAGCAGAGACTTCATACATGCATACTAGTCTAGTATACTTCCTCTACCTCTTCAGTGGATCTGGCGTGGGTTTTCTGATGTCCTTTGATTCCTGCAGGAGCCATGACTGGAGTGGCAACGTGGTTGTGTGAGACAGCTGACCGTGCCTCATTTTTCTCCTCTTTTTGCACTGCTTGTTTCTCCTCTTCAGCACCAACCTCTGCTTCTGACTCACTATCATCCAGGTCAGACTCTGCACCCCCATCCTCGTCTTCATCGTCCTAATGTGTATGACCATATAAATAACCAGTTTTTTCACAGTAAAGGTAAATGTAGAGTGCATTCCTAGAAGGAATAATGTGATTATTACCTGTTCGGCACTCTCATTTTGCTTAACCTGCTCCTGCTTCTTACGTTTTCGACGGCGCTGAAACGGATGCAGTGCTCGACACATCAGAAAATGTATGACTTTAACCTTCATGGACAGCATAATAGACTTTACTTATAAAAAGGGCAACAAGTAGGATGTTTAAGGGGTGTAAGGATTTGTGTGCTAACCTTCCTCTTGGCTTTGCGTCGCTCTGCCCTTCTTCGGGCCTTCTCCTCTTCACTCAGATCCTCCTCTCCATTTAATGCATCCTGAACAAACAGGCATAATTGAACATTGCACCTTCACCCTTGCAGCCCTGACAATGCCCCGTCAGTCTGACACGATTTGTTTACCTGTGACAAAGTGGCATCATCACTTGGGTCAAGGTTTGTGGCACCACAGTCCATCTGCTCCTCCTGCTGCTGCTGGACTGGGGGGCCTGATGGGAAACACACATCAGCTCTTAAGAAGCTGATTATACTGCTCTCATTGTTGTCACATTTAGAAAACCAGAAATCGGTTGAAACAGCGCTCCTCAAGTAAATGTCTATTGTTCTTAAAATGATGCAAGGTACAGTCCGTACGGCATATGAACTGCACAGTATGCTCTATCGAATAGTTAGGGGCCACGAAGTAGCCATCAGTTACACATTGCTTTGCAATAATGTTGCCCTGTACACGATGTAAGTGACATCTACAAGCAGCATGATCTTTGTAGGTGTCCTAACCTGACAACCAGTAGAAATTGGTCGCCTGGATGGCAAACATGTTCCTCCTTCCTCAATCACATTCAAATCTAACCACAATAAGGAAACACTCTAAATGACAATGGTTGGCGACAGGAGAGTGACGTAATGTTTTCTCGTAAAAAAAGGTCCAGGAAAGGTAAACATGAGACAAAAATCATACAGAGTTGTGGATTCAAGTTGTTTCTGTTTTGGTCTTAAGAGAGAGATGTTTGCTCAAACTTTTCCACTGCAACCTGCTCAACGAACAGGCACTGCTGTTGAGAACATGGCATCTTTTCTCGGTAACTTGGTTTAAAAAAATGACAAACAATGCTGCCTTGAATGTGGAATGTGTGTGAATGTGTGTGTGTTTGGGGGACATAGATCAGATCAAACCAGAACCCATGAGCTGATTTTGGCCCAATGACAGCAGACAAATGTAAAGACAAGAGGAATCAAAACACTAGACCCTGCCTGCAGGATTCTATGCGGTGTCAGATTTCCATTTGCTCAGTAGTGACAAATTCATTCTTGGTCTGTGACTCATGTTTTGACAACTCTCCTACTGCATCGCTCTTTAAGCATACTACATTTATTGTGGGCAAAAGAAGCAGCCACTGGACTTCCTCATTCTGTCTCTGTGTGTATATTGTTCTATTGTGCTCTGGTTAAAACAGTGCTGATAACTGCAAAAGAATTACTGTCTAAACCAAGTCTCATTAGCTTAAACAGTGAGTCTACCATTGCAAGGAGTTAGCATCTCAAAACATAAATAAGAAAGTGGAAGAAATTTCAGCTGTCCGTCTCTGGCTCACGACTCAAATGTCAAGAAACAACCACAGCTCCGTTCCATCAGCTGAATCAGGCGTTTTGTTTAATCCTCACTATAGTGGGACGTCCTCCTAACAAATAAATGATCCAAGATCAGTGGACAAAAGCAACAAGAGAGCCTCTGTTTCTCCCCTTCGAGGAGACTGCTTAAATGAGTGGGAGTTCTTTTCAGCAGGAATGTAAAATACCGGTATCGTCATGGACTGGTGCTTTAACCTGGAGATCAATCTGTGCACAGCATTACTGAGAGAGAGGAGGCAGATACAGAGAACTTAACTATATCAGGAACACAATCGGTACTAAATCATAAGTCAGGATTTAAGTGGTTTACTTTTTTTTTTACTAAAAGACACGTATTTACACTGAAATAGTAACATGTTGAATCTCTTTACACACATGGACAGCTTGTGACGTGACAGCTCTTCATCACACTGAACCACCAAAAAGATTCACTCTGCTCTCTGATGTGTGTTAGTGACCTGAAAATGTGACATCTGCAGACCTAGCTTTAGAGTCACATTTCAAAAGGTGATGTTATCATATCGCCATTGGCATCGATGAATGCTGATGTGGTTTTGACAGCGAGCCAGCGGACTAGCCTGCTAAACAGCTTGAACTGCCAGAAAAGTTCACACACACACACGGAGAAGATGAACAAAGTGTGGGCACATGACACATTTAAAGACACAACGTGATGCTAATGTAACTACAGTCAACGTATCACTGCGCAAGTTGTGGGCTCCAGGGCTGCTGCCACCTATGAGGCATCGTTATCATACCGACATGCACCGGGAATGTGCTTCTAGTCCGTCTGTCCGGAGATTAGTTTGGGTCTTTTAAGCACGTCTCCTTCGATATAAAGCATACGTATACTTGTGAGTTACGTTATTACTGTCGAATGTAAAAAGTATGTTGAAGTGTGCTTGTACGTTTTTACAAAAACGTTATGGCACCGACTGCGCAAAAACTTGGAAGTGGTGCAAGCGAGGGTGTAACTGGCAAGAGGGGAACTTTCATTGTTCGACCAAGAACTCAGTTTGAATTTAACGACGGAGACAACGGCAACGTACTATCACTAATACACCGCTTAATAAACCGCGTGTTAGATTAAATCCACGATATGATTGTCACACGCGCCTTATTATCGCAGACGGGATCAATTTAACTTGTGGTTGAGTTTAGAAAGTTTTGAAAAAGTGGGACGTTTCTTACCGCTCCCGAGTCCCAACAGCCTGCATATGTCTCTGGTGAATTTCATGAGTGCAACCATCCAGCATTATCGTCTCAAATATCCCACCAAAAGTATTTAGACAAATGTTTAGGTCAGTGTGAACACGTTTAGCAACATTGGGACAATTGATACGGAATCTGCGGGAATCTTTGGTGGTTTAGTCCACTTCCTGAGCGTCAAACGGCGACGCTGGGTCCACCCTGAGCAGCGGCGTCTTAAAGGCACAGGACACCGTTATCAATTATTAGATGAACGTTTCAGTTCTAATCACAACAATGACAATTATATATGCCTCCTATGAATAAGAATTATAATAATACAAGTACATATACAAATATTTTCAATTATATTGACATAAGGTTTTTTGTTAATAATGAATATAATATACCGGATGTTTATCCAAATAACTGGATATATAATTCAGCACATTTACTTAAATTTGTATGTTGTGTTTGACAAACAATTTGTATCGTACTGGATTTCTTCTCCAGCTTTTAGTCAGATCTTATGTAAGACATCTATAAGTGAATCTTGTTTTAAGATTAAGAATAAACACATAACTACAAACAATATAAACAAGGTCAACAATGAAGCTTCAAGCTTATTCTTTAGGTTCCTACAGAGAGTCCAAAGGAGAAACCAATTTGGTAGCTCATCCATAATTGTATTACATTGTATAATATATAATATAATTACAATAATTAATTATATGTTATGAAATTAAACAGTCACCCACATTATCTTTTATTCTATTAATTTAATTATTGTTTCATGTATGGATACAGTCTTTTTCACAGAAGATATTTTGACATGTCATAGTAGGAAAAGCACAGGTGTAAATAATGAAGTTAATGATTGCTGGATTTAATTTAGCTGCTTCAGATTCAAGGTCCCGACACTTACTGTTATACTTGAATAGAACAGTCACTGTTATTGTTTTCCTACCATGACAAAATAATATCAGTTGTGAAGAAAGCCTGTTAGATTTCTACCCTGATACAACACACCAATTATACATAGTTTAAAGAAAATGAAAGACATAAGCTTGAATTAATTTTAATTTATTCATATAAAGTTGTTAAAAGTTCCATTGAATTTAATTAAGACAAGTGTTAGTTATTCTAAAAATGCTTTAGTCAACATTAATATTGTGCTGGTATCAGTGATTTTCTGCTGACTCAGTTAGATGAATTCATAAGTGGTGTCGCAACAGAATTTAGTGCAGCAGTATTGCACTAGTATATAAAACCAGGAGTGAATGACTGGTGGACTTTTGACATGGGCGGCTTGTAAAGAGTCTGAAACCCTCTTTCATTCAACCATTTAGCCCTTTTTTTCCTTTTCAGATACCCTTAAAAACATAGCTTGATGGAAAGACAGCTGATCAGACTGATAGTTGGAGTGAGTGTCAAAATTAATTTCTCAGATCAGTCAAATTCATACAAATAAGACAAAAGAGAGGCTGAACCCCGATGAGCGAAACACACACTGATGCTGTCTCATGTTTCAGTGACGTTTCAGGTCACCCATGACAGTGAGCGCTGCATTCCAGCCGGGAGAGCCCATCACACCACCACCTAAAGAAAACATTAAACATATAGAATGGACACGGATTAGTCAGTCTCGTTCAGTGTGGGGAAATCAGAACCACTTTACAACCTAACATCATTAAGTGACCTAATTTCTTTATCATCAGCAGTGAGGATAAGATTTCATCCAAAGGTCTAAAGGTTTGTGCCGACACCCGAAAACACAACATGTTAATTATTGTACTTTTACTACAACTTGAACACAACAGTCACATTTGTAATTCAATATTTAGTTAAGGGTTTAGCATTAAAAACAAACCTGGATGACAGCCACTGCCACACAGGTACAGCCCTTTCATTGGTGTCCGGTAGTTTGAGAGAGAGGGCAAAGGTCGTGCTAGGTAGAGCTGGTCCAGCGACATTGATCCATGGAAGATATTCTGTAAAGATGAGACCAAAATATTGACTTTTCTTTTTTGTTTCTTGATATGATATATTACGTCATTATGATAAAAGTAGTCCGTCATTTGTTTAATGACAGCCTCATAAAGTTGTGCGCAGTAAACTCTGAGTCTGTGTCACTTTACACAACGTATGTGAACTTTGATTCTGACTCATGGGTTGTGGTAAAACTGTCTGTAACCATTAACTGCTTATACAACAGGTCTGTCTCTAAGCGGATAGTGAATGACACAACACTGCAGAGGACGCAAAATGACTTCCTCATCCAGTGGAGCAGTGGATCAACATTCACATTACTGCTCAGCTTGAAAACGTCTACAGTGTATACGTACCCCTCCAGTGAGCCCAAAGATCCTCTCCAGGTCAGGGGGAGCCAGGATGTCGCTGCCCAAAACCGACTTTTTAAACCCAGGGGCGTATTGTTCCACCCAGTCAAATACTGAAGAGACAGACAAACACAGGCTTTCATGGAAACAGGTTAATCAGTGTCGACTTCAAACACTGTTTATCCATTTTGGAATTTCCATATTTAAACATGGATGTCTCATTTTGGAATATACACTTTCTTATCTATATCTGCTGTCATATAATTAAAAAAAATAATTTATCAGCTTTAAGCACAGCATGATAGAAGTCCTGGATTATTTTGTGTTTCGAACCAGTGTCTGCATAGGCTTCCCTGTCCTGGTTAGTCCACTCCCTGCCCTCTATGTGGTAGGGGGTGAATTGGGTGAACAGTGACACCACATGGCAGCCAGGGGGAGCCAGAGTAGGATCCAGCACAGAGGGGATGGTCATTTCCAGCATGGGTCTGAAGGAACAGACGGCGTGATGAGACAAGATGATGGGTGAGTTGTTGATGGAAATTCAGCATAAAAGGATGTTTTTAAATATATATTGTGGCAGCTAGACCTCGTGTTTAGGGGACATAAGCCTATTCATTTAATGCTAAGTGTTATCTACCAGATGAGGATATATGAACATCCAGTCTGTTGTTGACATAAACGTGTGGAGAAAATATCTATTGCAAGGCATATAATGTTATAGAGTTAAGACATATACATTATAAAGGTTATGTTTGTCTCCAGGAGTATCTCTTGCATGTATGGTCAGCTTACCAGCGGGATGGTTTGGTTGCTTAAAGAGAGTCATGTGTTCAAGTGTTGACTCAGAGTGGGAAGATACATGTACCTTGCTGAGGGACGTCCATTCATGGCCTCTTTGTATGCAGTCTCCAGTATCTCTACGCTTTCACAGTTAAGATGAATGGAGCACTGATGGTGGGGTCCTGGTTTATCATCTGGTGTGGGAGATGCTAGGAAGTTTGGTAGCTTGTCCACTGCCACTATAATAAGAACAAAAAGGCTCACAAGTAAAATAGATGTATGTATATATAAATTCAAATTAAAAAAATAAATCATGTGTTGTTTTTATGTACATTTCTATATCTTTAAAGTGTGTGCTTAAAGTTACAAAGCTTCCTTTTTGTTCTCTTTGGCGCTATGGCAATAAGCAGTAGTTGCATGTGTGTTTTTGGATCCTCTTGTGATTTATCACAGTAATGCTGCCACAGGCACCCAGTTCATAATACTGCAAATACAAGGGCTTTCATCCATGGCTCATAGGCTTAATCACCATTGTGTTACCCCATACAGAGATAGATAATGACTTATACAGACATTTATTTCAATGATCTAGATTATTATTATTATTAAGTTTCACCTTACTTGATACTTTAATTACAATCAGGGCAACTCTCAGTGGAAGGAATATGTTGCCCTTAACACTGCTAAATTCCTTCACCATAAAGCTAAGACTTTTAAAATAAATTCTACTAAAACAGAGTATACAATCATTATGTCTGCACTGTAAAGGATCAGTAGGGAGTAAAGACTTCCTCAGTAATAAAGCCCTACAGCTCAGGCACTACTGTAATTAACAAGCAGGAGCTACAAATGGCACCACACAGGAAGCTAAAGACCTTTAAACATCTTGTTAGTTGTGTGTGCTTTAAACTATTTTATAAAACCCAAAACCTTTGAAACTTGTGTTTAGAGTGTCAAGAGCTTAGGCTGTGACCTAATCTTACACTGTAATAATATATCGACAGCACGCAATAGTGGACGACTAAGAGCAGATCCCTCCGGATTCACTACATTTGTTTTGCCTTATTGCCAAGTCTGCCTTACAACTTCCCACTGCTTGGCAGCATTTAAAAGTGTGTAAGGAGCGGTTCAACACAAAAAAAAGAGACCAATAGTTTGAGTTAAGTTTGACTAAAGAATGCAGTGTTTAATCTAAACATCATAAACATATGGCTGGAGAACTAACAAGTGAGACAGTGAGCCTAGCAGCTATCTATGTGGCATCTTCTTTTAAAAAGTAACTGCACACTTAAACATGTCTTATAAGCGGTAAACTAAATTATGGCTGCCTAATATCTTGCAAGGCCAATTCTGAGATAGAGTAAACCATTTGGGACTAATCTACGCCATGAAATATTAGAAACCTATGTTGAAGAAAATCATTAAACTCCAGTTCAGAAGTTGCTGTGGTGGTGTGAGTTAAATATTGCATGCTGGCACACCATTGAACTAACAGACACAGAGCAGATCTGAGCCGGTGAGCATTTGTTATTATTATATATTATTTTGACATTCAGCACCTTTGAATACACTTGATAATATCTTCCTTTATTTTTAGTAGCAAACACAACAACTACTAGCTAATGCAACTTTTGCATTAGCTCAATTAGCATGACAGAAGCAGAACAGATTTACCATTGATCTTGGTCACAGGTGAGGTGTAGTCTATCTGATCTACAGCTTTGATGAACTCTGGAGGAAGGGCAGCCTAATGAAAACAGGAATCCAGAGTAAATTATATTGTCTGGTGCCATGGTGACATGTGGTGTTTATTTCTCTATATTACCTGAGGTGTGAGGTTCTTGAAGGTAACATATGGGGTAGCATTTGATAAAACAACTTTACTGTAGATTTCTGTGCCATCCTTTAGCACCACTCCCTTGGCAGCACCATCTGAACCAACCAGGACCTGTCCTACATCCTGCAAAGGATACACATTGTATATCCATAAATACAGATGCTACAAGTAATTTCCACAAAACAAACGGCATCAAAATCAAAATGATTAATCAAAACCATATTACCTTCTCAGTGAAAATGTCAACGCCATAGGATCGAGCAGAGCTAGCGATAGCCTGAGACACGCCTCCCATGCCTCCCTCCACATAACCCCATGATCCCTTCTCCTTCTCCAACTCTCCCATCACATGGTGCAAGAGCACATATCTTCAAGGCAAGGTCGGTGTTTAATGCAATGCAGTTAAACCTGTAGTTATGAATGTCTGTGTGCCAGAGGGGTGTCTAAAATATGTCTCACCCACTACCAGGATTACTTGGACTGGTCATGGCTCCTATCACACCATCAGTAGCCAGTGTTGCTTTCAGGGGCTCCGACTCAAACCACAGATTGAGGATCTACGATACAAAGCACAAGTTAGTCACGATACAGTCAACTGAAAAGAGAAATTAATACCAAAGTTAGTGTATGCTGTAACAAACCTTCATTATTGGTGCAGTTATAATCTCATAGAAGTCTGGAATGTTTCTTCCCAGTTTCAAACCTTTGAATTCAAAAGCAAAACAGAATTAGTACATGGTGAATAATTTCTTATTCTGGCATCAAAATATCAAGGTGTTTTAGCTCAGGCCTGCATCCACCAACGCACCACATTTGACTATAGGCATCAGTGTTTTAGCTGCAGCCAGCCTCTTCATGGGTGATCCAGATGTAACACCTGAGATGTCTACAGGAGGAGCATCCAGAAGAGGATGAATAGCACCTGCTAGCTTCTCAAGGTATGCATTGAATTCTGGAAAAGCCTAGTTACATGTCAAAGAATGGGTAAAGAACTTTTTCAGTTCATACTACAGTGACAAGAGCTTAAATACGTATGCACTAAAGTGTAATATACAGAAACATGCACAATACAGTCAACCATTTACTATGGCGGTCATAATGCTTAAACCACCTTAGCGTCCTTCTTTGAGAACTTGCCGATCTCCATCTGATTCATGGCCAGATTTGAGCCCAGGGTGAGAGACCTCGGCGGGGCACCGCTCACCCCCTCCTCCAGCATGGGGGTGAAAGCATGGGGATCCCTCATGTACACCTTCAGCCCATGTTTCTGAAGATACGTGCACACACAAAAACAGAAAGCAGCAAACAACATCAAGCACTTTAAGCCTTCCTCAAAATGAGCTGAATTCATATATTTTACAAGTTGTGTTTACCTTGAGCTCCAAATCTGTGTATATATGCGGTCTTAATAAACTAAGCAAATAGGAGCACCTGGAGAAGTGGAAACCTGGACATAAAAGTAAAAAATTACAAAACAATGTGTAACCCCTGCTGACAATTCAACATTCAACCCCTAATAACACGTGCTAGTAGTCTACACAAGTTAAACCTGCTCCGCAACATGCAAAACCATAAAGAGTATCCAACGCCACTCCATTGAGATACAACTAGGGGTAAGCAAGTAGTTAACTTTAAGTGAATCGACTCTTTATGACCTGGGTCGAGCCAGGATTGTATCCCAGCTAGAGGCCACCCTACCGGGAAAGATTTCTTCCGAAACAGCTGCTCCTCCCAGAACATGTCTGCGCTCCAGCACCGCTGTCTTCAGTCCTCCCTTCTGAAGATAGGCAGCCTACACGCACGCACGCACGCACACACACACACACACACACACACACACACACACACACACGTCACCTTTACCCTGTTGCTGAACCGTATAATATATTACAGTATACTTTAGGTGTTGAGAAACAAACGCATTAACTCACTGCCACCATTCCATTGTGTCCTGCAATGAAATTTAACATATATGTCAGACAGCTTTCCGAAAAACGTAATTTCCCCAAAGAGATGACTTAAAATCCTAAAATAAGCGCTTTTGCAAACTTTGCTGAAACGTTGTATCAATGTTGTAAAGTTGCATGTCATTGTTATACTGTAGCATGGCCGCCGAGTTTATATTGCTACCATTTCACTATCTCACCTCCTCCGATTACCAGTGCATCGTACTGGGATTTTAAAGCGGTGTGACTGGATCTGAATCTCGTCACTGTCCCCACAACAGTCATAGCCCTCGGTCCTCGACCAGTCCACACCGCTGCAGCCATGGCAATAGTTTGAGGCAAGGACAGTCCCCTTTTTCGCTCAAGCCATTTATACTTGTTTGCGGTACGCGTATAAACTAGGCATTACGGTAAAAGCGTGTAGGAACTGACTTCAAAATACTGGAACAGTGAACGTGATAGGACATGAAACATTCATTAAATACGTCAGTCAATGAATAAATAAATAATACAAACCTATAATTTAAAAAAAATATAATAATAAAGACCAGTATGACTTCAAAATGACACTACATCAAATTCCGCAACTTCAAGGTTATACTAACTGATCAGTTTCACTTGGGATTGATAGCAGAACACTTTAGAGAATACCAGGAAGTTCTTATGTAAGATTTCAGAGTTAAAGCCAATAAGAAACTAATTTCCCTCTAATTTCGGATTACAATTAAAAGGAAATATCCCATGTCACAAACACATTTTTCATATTGGTCTTTGGAAATGTATTCTTTATTAATATATTTATGCAAGTATTCGTACAATTGGAATTGCATTTTTCTTTGAAATACAGTTTGCATGCGGTAATTATTATTGTTAAATTGTCATTCAATGTATAATTTTGTATTTATTCATTTTATTTCATTTATTTATGTTTAGTTATTTGTGGTTTTTAAGTTATCAATGTATCTATTATTGACAGACTTATTGACTGATTTATTAACTAAATGTGACATGTCCTATCATTTTCACCAGAACATTGCTCTTATTTTGAAGTCAGTTCTTAACCGCACTTACCGTAATGCCTAGTATATACGCGTACCTTAAAACAATGTGATAGCTACTTGACTGTTTTCGAAGTAGAGGCTGGCTTGACCGCAGTTTTCTGCTGAACTTGAGTTACGTAGATTAAGACTGTGAACCACCACACTCTTTAAAGTGGCTGGACTTGGGGGGTCCACACGTGGCCCACTACAATCTATCTACTGTATCCGTCCATCCATCCATCTGCCTGTCATCATTAAACTGTCCACTTGGTGGCACAGTTGTTCTATTTAATCCAGCTCCAGAGCCCCGTCAGGGTTTTCCACAAACAGCTCATACAAAACTTCAAAGTTGCATCATTCGCTTTCAGAAATGACCTTACACATTTCAGTAAATTCGTATTTACTAATTTCACATTTAAATGTCTATTTTATGTGTGCGTGTGTGAAATATGGCTGAAGAGATGGGCAATCAATTTGCCCAATGGGACCAAAATGTTTGCATGCGATACTCCACAGAATACATGTGACTTTTTTGTGAAGATGTTTGTTTATAATATACATATATCAAAATATATGGGAAGAAAATTATAATAATCAAAAGGTGCAGTTCAAGACGCTCTCTCTTAGCTGGTTTGGGGTTAGACTCAAGTCATCTCACAGTAAGGGCCCACCTTAAGAGTTTTAAGATGAGCTCTTAACCAAGAATGGTTTCTTAGTGCTGCTTTTGAAGATGTCATATTGGCCTAGTGGTTCACTTAGTATGCATTAATGAGATAAGAGGCCATAGATCATCTGTGGGCCTGAGCAGCAGTCCAGGGAGTATACAGAGAAGGAGCTTGACTATTGGGATCTAAGGAAAGAAGGTATTAATTGGTACAAAAACGACCAAACACAGCAGAACAGGATCCAGTTATCTTCTCATCTCGTCCATATAATGTGGATTTTTGACTATGTTTTGCTTAGACAGTGTAAAATAATTCCTGAGGCCTGTATAGATCGTGCACTCTCTTGGCAGAGGGAATAAAATGAGGTGTTACGTTGATCTAGAGTTTCCTGCTAGACCTAACAGACCTCTCCCTTGGTGTATTAGAGTAGCATTAGTTTCAGGGAAGAGAAATTATCCTGATATGCTGTCTGCTTGGTTTTCCTTTAAGGAACGTCTGCGGACAGCAGCCAATCAACCATAACTAGATCAGAAGCAGGAGATTTTGTTCTTGTAAGCAGAAATTAACACTTCATTTCCCTTTGTCGGCAGAAATTCAACACTACAACCCTTGAAGGCTCTCCCAGGCAATAAAGGAGAAAATTAAATTATGTTATAACAGTGCCGCACCAAAACACAATTACCTCATTTTCTGAAGAAAATAAAATAAAAAAATCTTTCTTTTCCAGACAGAGAGGTTCACTGGTGAAGATGTAACCCCTGGAGTTTTCAACATATTAAATATAAGCTACTGTCTCATTTGCTAATATCCCAAATCCATTGTCATTGTTGTTGTTCTTTATGTTCATATATATTATTTGATATATATTTATATTGTACATAGTATTTAAATGTGTATGCTTAGTTTCTCTGTTCTACTTTGTTGTCTTTAATGTCCTTGTTTATTGTATATTCCATGTATGTACGTTGAGAGCAATGTGTAAACCGGAGTCAAATTCTATGCGTACGCATACATGGCCAATAAAGCTGATTCTGATTCTGATTCTGATTCTGACAGCAGATCATAAAAGGTGGGGGAAAAGTTGGTGAGTGTCTTGGTGAGACACTGTACAGACTTTCAAAAATTGACTATGTCATGTTTCTTGAAGAAAAAGGTTAATTACAAATAAGAGAAAATGGTTTTAGTTGTGATGTGCTTGTGAGAATGATGTGTCCATATGTAATAGTACTTGGTCTGCAGCACTAGAAAAAGTCTAAATTCATCCATGTTTAATGCTCATACTTTTCAGTGTGATGTGGAGAAATGTCTGTCTAATAATGCATTGTGAAGACTGTGTTGAAACAGAAAATGAATTGCCAACAATTTTGAAAATTCATACATTTTTTAAGTAATTTATCAAGCAAATAGAATTCCCCAAAATTGCTGGTTCATTGGTGATGGGCCTTTTACTTAGATTTTATAGTCCAAACCCTTGATCAAAAACATATTAACAGATAAAATGATAATGAAAGTAATTGTAAGGATGCAGCCCTACACTGATCCAAACCAGATCATTATATTTTATTGTGATACTAAGATTGTCAAGTCGAACATTACGTGCCATTTGTTTAATCATATCTTTACATATAATGTTTTTCACTTGATGTGGCATAAGTTAGCCTACTCATACATTATGTCATCAGAAAAAAAATAAAAAATGGTACATATATGTATAATATATATATATATACAGTATATATATATACATATACAGTATATATGTGTGTATATATATATGTATATATATACACATGTATATATGAATGTGTGTGTGTGTGTGTGTGTGTGTGTGTGTGTGTGTGTGTGTGTATATATATATATGTGTGTGTGTGTATATATATGTATATATACATACATATACATATGTATATATAGACAATAAAGAATTAAGAAGGTAGAAGCTCAATAACTGGAATCATTATTTTTCTTATTCTGAACAAATTATTACTCTATATTTGTAAAAATAAAATAAAAAAATGCACATTTGAAGTTTTGTTGTGCCAAAATAAGCAAACCAGTTAAAATATCACTGATAGAGGAAAACAGGATGAGAAATATTGTTGGTGTGAAAATCAGTGGGCCGAATCAGAGACAGAAATGCAACTCCAAACTAGCATCACAGCTGTTGTTATTCAAATGTTTATATAGCTTGATTTTGCCAATAAATAGCACATTCATCAGTTGAAGAAATCATGGATTAAACAACTGATCAAGAGGCTGTGGCCTGTCAAGTTGGCTATGAACAAAAGTAAATCATGTATATCAAACAGTTTCTGTGGTCACTCACATTTCTTAATAATAAGTTACACATGCTGATGCAAATTACATTTTCTTGTGCAGAGATTTTCGTTTGGGTTTCTTGGGGGCTCCATTATGTGAACTAATAATGTGAGTTTCAGAGATATTTAACGATGGCTTAAAAGCAGCGGTTCACAACACTGTGAATGAGACTAGAAGAGCAGTACTAAGTGACAACTCAAGTGTAAACAAATTTAACTGCAGGCTTGTAGAATGACCTGCAGTGACCTACAGGTATGATAGCTTTCACAGATGTACTCAACGTGTAGCACTACTCCATGTCAACTTTCACGCCACAGGGTTCAATCATGAGTGACACGTCTGTCACCCAATAGCGGAAGTAGGACTTCGCTGTAGTAACCAATCAGAGATCATTTCCTCATCGCGGCCTGTTGTGCAACTCTGTGTGTATTTGTCCGCCACGGCCTCCCTTGCTTGGCCCTGGCTGGGAAGTAAAGAGGCGGGGAGGGAATGGTGTAGCAGGCAGGACGCTGTGATACCACCCCACGGGAATGTGAAACTTTAGGACTGAAATCACCCACAAGACGCAGTGTCTGCTTGCCTAAATACTTTTTTACCTGGTTTCTCATGGAAGCAGATGGATTTGTGAGGAGGCGTCGGATGACAGCGGAGACTACAGGCAATGATCCCGGGGTTGCTGGTGCATCTGCCGGGGCAGAAGTTCGATGGCTGGGGGGCAGATTCTGGGGAGTTTCGGAAAGTATCGTGGGGAGCCTGACACCCCGGATCGGAGGGGAAACGGAGCTACAGACTGTTGATTTCATCCGCAGTGCACAAGATGCACAACCAGAGGACACTGAACCAGACTATGAGGGTTTGCCACAGGGAGCTTCCACTAGCACCCACATGTTGGCTGGAGCCGTGGCCGGGATCATGGAGCATTGCCTCATGTTCCCCATCGACTGTGTCAAGGTAGCGTTGCTCAGTGGCTAACAAGCTGAATCCATGGCCCTTGTATACATGCTCAGTGCTCTCGGGTGTCTGTTGTGTTTCTGCGTGTGTTAATCGTGCAGCCAACGTGTTTGTTAGCATAGCGCATTAGCTTGCTCGCTAACCTAAACACACTGCAGAGATGACGGCTGTGACAAGGTCAGCCGGCGCAGTTAGCGGTCCACATCCCTGCTAGCTAACGTGCTAGCATGCTATTATACGTTAAGCGCGACTAACGTTAGCTGCTGGCGACGGTTATGCCAGCATGTAGCTGGGTCAAACGTAGGAGCCCGTTTAGTCATTTTACGTGAAACTAACGTCCTCAAATCAATCTGCTGTCAAAGCCTCAACGGATAGTGCGTAGGTAATTAATGTGTATGCTATGTGTAAGCAACTCCGTTAGTTAAGTAACTATTTCAAGTAGCATTGATAAGAGGAACAAGTTATCACTTTTAGTTCAGGGAGACCAACGCCATAGTCGCTGTTTACAAAAATGGTTAAATATTAGCCTGCCACTAGACAAGACACACCGAAAGAGTTTTGAGACCATTTGGCCCTTCAAGTCCAGCATTTGTTGCTACTTTGCCAAAACACAGTTTGTTAGTTGTATACACTTGTGAGAACAGGCTTACTGCTTAACACACTATAACTAATTATTTGCAAAGGTCTTTTGATCACATGCGAGTCATGCAACTTTACAGGGACAGTTCATATCATGTGGTCTTCTTTGTGTGAGTTCATTTAGTTTTCAACGTTAACACGGCTATAGAGGCACGACCTATTGCTCCAGGAGGTTACTCAGCTGAATGGGCAGTGTGCAGCAGTGATCGTATAACACAGGCAAAGGGTTGAGATGAGGCGATGAGCTTAGTATAGTCAGCTGTCAATGTCAGACTGTAAAGCTGTACATCATCAATGTCTCTTACACCTGTAGTCTAACTGAACCTAGACAAAGGTTTACAGAACCCTCTCATGTACACAGTGTCTGCTACACATCTTTCCCAGCAAGCAGTGAGGCATTGTGACTCAGCAGAATGTAGTCTACTGCTCATAAACAGCCACACATTGATGCAGAGGAAATGATTTTTGCAGGAAACAGAAAAAAAACATTATAGGAGATGCATCTGAACATATTCCTTTTTTTTATTTAGGTTTGCTATTTATAGCTGTTTCCCCCTACACAAAACAAAGCCTTTTCCTCCTGTACGATAAGCCTCTCACTTAAGAGATTGTTGTGTAATTATAGTTTAGAATAGGCTGTCATTTGCACTAAATGTTTCCTAAATCCCAGTAATTGGTTGTGGATTTCAGAAAGCGTGTTGCATTTGTAAGTCTGCCAGAGTTATATTGTACAAAGCACACGACTGGAATTTCAATTGTATTGAATGTCATTGAAAGAAACTAAGAAGAATGCAGTGCTTCCTCCAAAATAGTGATAGTTGCGGTGTTTGGCATTAAGCACAAAGGTCATTGCTTTCCAGATGTGCAAACATACCATAGGTAAACACATCTGACCAATAGCTGTTACATGCAAGACGTCCATGCATGTATTTGTTGGGGGCACCAATTAGTAAGGAAGCCGGTATTTCAATAACATTCTCTTTTCTTTGCCGTCATGCAACGAGATATGCATATACTCGTACCGCTGTTAGCTAGCTCCTGCATTACACAGCTGTAGTATAGAGTGACATGAGGCCACGGCTTTGATAGAGCACTACCTGCATGCACATACACAGACGCTTGGTATTCAGAGATTGTGTTGCTGCCAGTTCCTCAGAGACAGACGCGCTCACCCAGTGTAACCCCAGCAACCCTCTCAGAAAAACCAAATAGCAGGTGTCTGAAACGCTGATCCCTTGCACTTATCCTCTCGGGTATGTTTTTATGATCTTATCATTAATCTCTCTCTGTGTGTGTGTGTGTGTGTGTGTGTGTGTGTATTTTTTAAGAGGAAGAGAGAAAGGTGTGCCTCAGGGTCAGTGGCAAAAGAGGCTTACAGGAAGTCAGCTTATGTCCCCTTGTGAGCGTGGAGTTGTAACGCCATACTTCCTTCTATTCAATTATCCATGTACACCGCACACAATGCTGAATTTCCCTTATTTGACCCCTTATTCACACTGCAATGTATTCAGGACTCTTTTCATTGCTGTGCTATTCTTGGCAATATTAGGAAGACATATGGTAAGACTTAATGATGAATTACATTATATTTGTATCAAATTCAGTGAACATATTCCTAAACTTAATACCTAGCCCTGGTGGATGGGAAGAGAGCCCACTGTTGACTTTTAACTTTGCTACATTACACCTTTTTTACTCTTTGCAGACACGCATGCAGAGCCTCCAGCCCGACCCCGCAGCCCGCTACAGGAACGTGATGGATGCTCTTCGTCGAATTGTTGCCACAGAGGGAGTCTGGCGACCAATGAGAGGGCTGAATGCAACCGCAGTTGGGGCAGGACCTGCCCATGCCCTCTATTTTGCCAGCTATGAGAAACTCAAAAAGACTCTAAGTGATGTCATTCACCCAGGGGCTAACAGTCATTTGGCTAATGGTACCATAAAAAATGCACATACACACATTAACCATGACATGTACCGTAGATGTACAGATCGTGTATGGCTATCTTAACTTTGAGAACCCTAATGCCCGGTGCCTTCAGTGGGATCTCTATAAAGCTCCTGACTCGGCCTAATCCGTGTATACGGCAGACATGCCCCAACCAGTTCTAAAAAACCCTGGCAGGCCGTCAAATTGAATAGAGCCTTTTCATAGCTCCAGTACATTGTAAGGAAGTGCCAGGATCAGCTGCTGATCTGTTGTCATCTTGGCTACAAAATAGAAAGAGATTGAACCAAAGATTCAATTTGCACACCGTGTTCTGAATGTCAACCATTTCCTTATTCCTTGTTCTCCCTACTCTCTCTCCCTCTTCCTTCTTTTCCAGTTTAGTGGGAGGCTGGGTAAGTCCTCTTTCTCCCATCTCATCTTCTCTCCTCTGTTGGTCCCGTCTTTTTAAAGCTTTTTGGGTTTTGTTTTTATCTCTCGAAAGAGCAATGAACTGCCTTGTCCACCAGGTGTCTCTCTTTGCTCAGGTTTGGCCACCTGATATCCGTCAGGCTGTTCTCTAGTTTACGCCTGTGCAAATTGCTGAATATGCACCAGTTCTGCTAAGATATCTTGTTTTGAGCATGACATCTGCAGCTTTTAGGAATAATGCAGGAAAAGCTTCTCATTTCTATCTCTCTTTACGGCAGTGTAGTCTCCTCTATTTTGCTTCTGTATTCTCCGTGATTATCTCAATGTGTAGTAATTCCCGGTGTGTATTTGTTTCAGGAACAGCTGGGTGTGTGGCCACACTGCTTCACGATGCAGTCATGAACCCAACTGAAGGTAAGGGCAACATTTTACAGTACGGCGCCATTTGCCTTTCACTCCAGAATTACAACGGTTATTACAATGTTTTCTCTCTCAAAACAAAAGTACATACAGACAGTTCAGTGAAGACACTTCCAGGTGCCACGGCTGGGCCAACCATCTTCACATGTTGGCCTTAACCCTGCAGTCTCACATGTTGACTTTCACAGCTGCCTCTAGTCCACCTGCCCAAACATTTCAGTAGAAGGACACTGGTCAGAGTCCTTGTGTGCAGCTGTTAGATGGGGGGCAGCTGTCTGAGCAAATGCTCTTAAAGTGACACACTATATCTCTGTGTGTTTATTGAAACTTCATATACTTTAGGCACTAATTTACAGTAGGCATTAGCTCACTACTTCCTTTCTTTTTCTATCTTTGCCATCTTCGTTCTGCCAACCCTGGACACCCTTCCCCTCCATCAATACATCTACCCGTCTGTCCCTAGTTGTGAAGCAGCGCATGCAGATGTATAATTCGCCTTACCGCGGCGTGATGGACTGTGTACGCGCCGTGTGGCAGAAAGAGGGCCCCGCTGCGTTCTACCGCAGCTACACCACCCAGCTCACCATGAACGTGCCCTTCCAGGCGCTCCACTTCATGACCTATGAGTATCTTCAGGAGCTGCTCAACCCCCACAGACAATACAATCCCTCATCCCACATGTTGTCCGGAGCTTTGGCTGGTGCCATCGCGGCTGCGACCACCACGCCTCTGGACGTCTGCAAGACCCTGCTCAACACCCAGGAGTCTCTAGCCCTCAGCTCCCTGTCTTCTGGCCAAGGCCCGGGTCAGAGCCAAGGCCCAGGAGCCCACAGACACATCTCAGGCCTGGCCCACGCCTTCAGGACTGTTTACAGGCTGGGCGGCCTGAAGGGCTTCTTCAAGGGAGTCCAGGCGAGGATCATCTACCAGATGCCCTCCACAGCCATCAGCTGGTCGGTCTATGAGTTCTTCAAGTATGGACTCACCAAGCACCAGCACAACAAGAGGAAAACGCAGCACATGGAGGCTGAGATCTAGATTTTTCCTTGGTTCATTCTCCTCTAATAATGTTCTGGCCTCCCTGTGAGGAGAAGATGAAGTCAATACGCACATAGAATCTGACTAAAATCCACCTCAGTTGTCCCATGCTTTTCAGACAGAGCAGATAAGAAAGACCTCTTCAAAGACGGTTTGAGCAGTTACATTTCTGCCAAGATAATTCAAGACTAGGTGTGGTTTGAGTTATGTTGTTTCTCTCCTCTAAAAAAAATATTTACACAGTGTTATAGAAGTGGTTAATCTTTCAAGATTTATTCTTTCAAGCTATTCTAGTGACCACTACATTTGTCCGAGCTGAGGATAAATGTCAAGAACGCACAAGTTTTGAGTTGGAAAGGTAGTCAGCAGAGGGCAGTAGTGTTACTTTGTTAACTCTCTTGCAGATTCATAAGCTTTGCTGTCCTAGGACCAGTTTTTTCCACCCATCCAAGCCTTGAGTTTAACATTAAAACTGTCTCCTGATCAGGAACCCTCTCTGGATTAATCAATATGCCCTTTTTTAATATATCACATACTCTTCTTTCAGTAATCCAAGACAGGTTCACTTACTAGTTTGGGCTACACACAGGCATTCCGTCTTTTATAAAATTTATCTTCGGTTTGATCCAATTTAATAGCATTTAACATATTTAGAATCAAAAGCAAATTAACTATGGCTGACAACATTTTGTTGTTGCACACATTAATTCCTGGCATGGATCAGTTTCCAGATACCTCTGTTGAGGTGCAATGAAACCCTTCCAACACGGCAAAAGATAAGACCATCTTTTATATCTTGAGTAATTGAAATCAATGAAATCATTAAAACTGTAAATGTAGTCCAGTAGTATTTGATGATTTCAATTAATTATTTAACAAAAGAAGACTATTCTTCCCTTTTTTCTTTTGCTATTGGCAGTTAAAGGAATAATGATCGTATTTTTCCCTCTTTCAAATGTCAAAGTCCAAGATTGGTCCTTATAATGTAATTGGGCAGAGAATACAATATTCAGTAGCTCTTGGGTATCTGATGAGTGTGTTTAATTTATTTTTAATGATTTTGATTCTTTAAATTGTATTTTATTTCCAGCAAATTAATTGCTTTAAACGTTCCCTTTATTCTCCCCCCCCCCCCCCCCCCCCTTTAATCCACCCTTGGATCATCCAAATACACACCATTAATGCCTTGTGTACATGTTTGGCAGACCAAACCAGGGCAGCATTAAAACGGCCATTTCTGTGCATTAACTGAAGCTATCAGCCCGTTTTCAGCTCGTGAACTACTGACTTTCAATATCTGTGCTTGACAGCAACGGTTGTGTTCATTGTACTGTGCCCAAAAGGAGTTCAGTATACCACAAGATATGTATCTTTACCCTCATTGAGTACACTTAAATGGAAGCTGTCGTTCTTATTGATTGATGTCTGATTGTTTCTGACACTGAATTGCACTCGTTGAATAAAGACTGAGCAGTGGGGCTCTACTCACCGCTCATAAATGATGGGAGCCATGTTTTGATTTCTTTAAGTGTCTCTGAATACTTTGCTCTGGGAAGATGGCCGAGACAATTTGTACCTATTCACCGGTCATTGCAGAAACAACAAGTCCATATGGTCATAATCTGGGTGTGTATAAAGGTTCTTAAGTCTTTGTTTTCCTGGCGAATGGAAACCAACAGGATGGATGCCCTAAGCCACATCTGTACTGCCAGGAACACATGGTGAGTTTGTCTGTTTTCAGGTATTTATATTTAGTTTGAGGCAGGTACAGTTGTTTAGTCTTGAACACAGGTGCAGTTTTCAACTTTGACCCTGAAGACTGAAAACACAATTTGAACTTGTGGACGCATAGTCTGCACACAAACAGACAGAGGAGTGAAGCTTTGGATTTCAGCAAATGATGCGTGATAAAGTAAACTTTGATAACCCTAGAAAGTAAATAATGGAGTGAAAGATAGATTGGATATTGAAAAACTTCATTAGTGCCAAGTCATTCTGTCATGACATCTGGAGCTAGCAGGCCTCTGTACTGTAGGAGCTTTTAGACTTTGTGAGATTAGAGAAGCATCAGAGGTGATTGGAATTGTAATAAAAATTGTGTTTGAGTCATGCATTTCTCTAAAAAAAACTGTACGGACTCTAACTGTCATGATTATAAATTCATGATCCATGCTAAAAGAAAGGTTGAAATGCATGTGGACACAAATATGATACATGCATTTACTGAATTTACCTCCATCACCTGTCGATACTATGAGTCCACGACATCATTTGACCAGTCACATTTGAAAGTATCATCCTTAGAATATTGCATTCATGTTTTCATCTTTGTACAAAATGACATTTCATAACTACTCGTGTGATGATGTCTGGAAATAGAAATCAACTGCGTATGACAGGGTTGGCCGACTGCACCAGGCTGAAGTTGAGAACCGATTAACTGATGATTGTTTTATGTAAGGAAAATATGTTTTCAATTTAAACACCAGCATCAAAATCCTTTAGTTAGAATCTGTGGACGCATCAGTTTCAGAGCAGAAAGTTTACTGCTTTTACAAAGTGTGGTGAGGAGTGACAGCTCCACCACCTCAGCCTTTACACACACAGACACACACACTCACACCCTGTCAGACAGACACCTGTTCAAACAGGGAGTGTTAATGAACCGTGTCTGTCGCTCTCTCTCCCACTATCTATGCATGTACAGTATGTGTGGCCTGTCATGTTTGGTGTATTTGTGTCTCTCTTTCCTCTACTGATACTACAGAAGCTTGCC